>NW_027397100.1:7222192-7314824 GCF_003265705.2 Callorhinus ursinus | reverse complement strand
GACCATTTCCTTACACCACACACAAAAATAGACTCCAAATGGTTGAACGACCTAAATGTGAGAGAGGAGTCCATCAAAATCCTAAAGGAGAACACAGGTAGCAACGTCTTCGACCTCAGCCGCAGCAACTTCTTCTTAGAAACATCGCCGAAGGCAAGGGAAGCAAGGGCAAAAATGAACTATTGGGATTTCATCAAGATAAAAGGCTTTTGCACAGCGAAAGAAACAGTCCACAAAACCAAAAGACAACCGACAGAATGGGAGAAAATATTTGCAAATGACATCTCAGATAAAGGGCTAGTATCCAAAATCTATAAAGAACTTATCAAACTGAACACCGAAAGAACAAATAATCCAATCAAGAAATGGGCAGAAGACATGAGCAGACATTTTTCCCAAGAAGACATCCAAATGGCCAACAGACACATGAAAAAGTGCTCCACATCGCTTGGCATCAGGGAAATCCAAATCAAAACCTCAATGAGATACCACCTCACACCCGTCAGAATGGCTAAAATTAACAAGTCAGGAAACGACAGATGTTGGCGGGGATGCGGAGAAAGGGGAACCCTCCTACACTGTTGGTGGGAATGCATGCTGGTGCAACCACTCTGGAGAACAGTATGGAGGTTCCTCAAACAGTTGAAAATAGAGCTACCCTATGATCCAGCAATTGCACTACTGGGTATTTACCACAAAGATCCAAATGTAGGAATCCGAAGGGGTACGTGCACCCCAATGTTTATAGCAGTGATGTCCACAATAGCCGAACTGTGGAAAGAGCCAAGATGTCCATCGACAGATGAATGGATAAAGAAGAAGTGGTATATATACACAATGGAATATTATGCAGCCATCAAAAGGAATGAGATCTTGCCATTTGCAACGACGTGGATGGAACTGGAGGGTGTTATGCTGAGTGAAATAAGTCAATCAGAGAAAGACATGTATCATATGACCTCACTGATATGAGGAATTCTTAATCTCAGGAAACAAACTGAGTGTTGCTGGAGTGGTGGGGGGTTGTAGGGATGGGGTGGCTGGGTGATAGACATTGGGGAGGGTATGTGCTATGGTGAGCGCTGTGAATTGTGCAAGACTGTTGAATCACAGATCTGTACTTCTGAAACAAATAATGCAACATATGTTAAGAAAAAGAAAAAGAAGAAGATAGCAGGAGGGGAAGAATGAAGGGGAGTAAGTCAGAGGGGGAGATGAACCATGAGAGACGATGGACTGTGAGAAACAAACTGAGGGTTCTAGAGGGGAGGAGGGTGGGGGGATGGGTTAGCCCAGTGATGGGTATTAAAGAGGGCACATTCTGCGTGGAGCACTGGGTGTTTTGCCCAAACAATGAATCATGGAACGCTACATCAAAAACCAATGATGTAATGTATGGTGATTAACATAACAATAAAAAATTAAAAAAAAATAGTGCAGAGAAAGTGAGCTCAAAATATTCTCACTTGAACTCCTGTTTCTCAAAGAACAAGGGACATTCAAAAGAGTTGAGTCCATAACCCAGAGTTCTGAAAAGGCTTTCTGACTTCTCTCTTCTGCGGCAGACCTGGGACTTCTCACCCACGCACCGCCACCCTCCGCACGGAGCTTTGGCTTGCCCTCTTTTTCTGGCTCCTCCCCTTTCTCCCTTTGTCCTCTGGCTCTGAGTCCCCAACTCCTAGGATTGGGTGTGTTAAAGAGAGAATTCCCCCAGAGGGAGAGGTGAAGGGCGGAGGTCGGGAGACCGACACTCCCAGGCTGATAAATCTCATCTCTTTCAAACCTATTAATATTTCACATCTGAACTCTGGAGGGAAACTTCACTGATCCAAAGTGACCTGCAACCACTCAGGAAAATGTTTCTTTTTTAAATAATTTAACTTTATGTGGCAGACAAGCCAGGGCAGGTGTGTCCCGAGCGGCTCCATTAACCTGTAATTCCCCGGTGATGCTGCTGAAATTGGTAGTGTTGTTATTTCCAGATGTCCACCGGACACAAACTTGTTGATTATATTATTTGTTCCTCTTCATTCGGGCTTATTTTACATCTTGACTAGAAAGAGGTATATTAATATGAATATTTATATAAATAGATCTTATAATATTTTGTAATATATACTTATATATATTTTATAATATATGCATTTATATTTATACAAATATATGAGAATACATTAGTATATACATAAAACGGTATATATAGTTTAAGAATTTTAAACATAATTTTTAATTTGGTACTTGGGCTAAGAGGCAGGGAGGGCCGTAGTGCAGAGTCTGGGAACAGAAGTTAACAAAGCAGGGTTAGGTCAAGTGGTTGGGTCGGGGAAGGCAGCTACATGCTCGGGAGGGTCCACCTCTAAGTGTCCATGCAGCATGGCCTCAGACGGCGGTAGTCCCACACCTGCACTGGCTGGCCTGTTCTTCCCCGGGTCCTGACTGAAAACGCTCAGCCAGCCTGGGTAGGGGGGATAGGCACAGGATTCCCTTACTGAGGACTATAGCCCAGCCTAGCTCACAGTCTTAGTGTCCCCAAGGATGGGAGGGTCACTGCTGCCATGACCATGTGCACCTGCTGCGGCCCGGCCAGGTCCTGCTGGTGGATGAGCCTCTTCCCTGGATACCCTATATTCTATAGAATATATGCACAGAATATATAGTCTTCTAGATATAATGATATATATTCTCTAAAATCCACATATGTACACGCTGGATGTCATATACACACACTAACTATGTAATTTATATGCTAAAGTGGCCGAAGACACAAACCAGCCCCTCTGTACCCATATTCCCCTGCCCGAGGACTCTGTCTGGCCACAGGTAGGGCTGCCTGAGGTGCCTGGGAGCTGTTCCAGGAGCTTTATAACTGGCACCGAACAGGAGTTGGTAGGAAAATACCCTCGCTTGTCCTCTCAGTGGAACAGCTCCGAGACATAGTCAACATGTTTATTATGAGACCATATACCAGCCTTTTTTCCTTCCCCACTTCCTCACTGTGCCTCCTGGATTCCCAAATAATGACCTCCCTCCCATCCTCAGAGCCTGCTTCTGGGGAATTTAAACTTAAGACAATACACCACAGACAATCTCCACACATATCTTCCAAATTTGGCAAAAATCCATCCAGGCATTTTTTTTTTTTGATCATGTGATTCAGAGAGATGCTTCTCTTTCTCTAGGTATAGCCTTCATATTTGCATAAATGTTATCCAGTTCATCGACATTGCTATTAAGTGTTCTTGCAATAAAATAATTGAAAAATAATTTCTACACTTACTTCCTATTTTCAGCTATTTACAACTTTCAGGAGACTTTGACTCTAATACATTTTTAGTCACTTTGTGTGAAATCTCACTTTTTTTTTCCATTTAAAATTTTTATTTGGCTCAAGACTCTGCCTGTCCCATATGGCAAGTGCATGCAAAGTCCCACTGGTGGAAAGCGCTTCTTTTTATTTGAGTTGTTTCCCCGAAAATTTATCGTCAGAACATTTCTTTGGAGTATGTGTAATTCCTCTGGGGGGTTAAATGTGGGTGGTGAGCTGTTTAGAGAAATCCTACTTGTGGCCCATCCTGGGCACAGATATTCTTTTATATATTTAGTCTGGCTTTGAATACATAGTTGATACTAAACAAATGCTAATTAATAATAATCTAATAGAAAATGGATTTAGGGCAAACAAATGCAATGCATAATGACATCCTAGATTTTTCAAATAACACTCATCACATTTATTTTGGTCTTCTCAAACTCAAGCCAATCTTTTAAGTCAGCTCTGCAGAAAAGAGGAGGTTAGGTTTGAGTCTGGGTTTTTTTTTTCCCCCCAGAATGTTCTATCCTGTAGATGCTTGTAGGTCCTGGGCTAAGGCAGAGGTAGCTGTATGCCATGCGGACGTATGGAATGTGTGAAAAGTTGCCCTGTAAAGATGGGGTCCTTTCTTCTCCAGAGAGGATCCTCACTGGGATTTAGTACACTGTCCAGGAAATTGTCATTCCAATGGAAGATAAAGCTTTTATTTAATTAATAGGATGGATGAAGCCATAGACTCCCTGGTTTATAACCTGGATCCAGGCCAAGACTAGGGTCAATAAAAAGGTGGCAAATGTCTTTCCTTCAGTAACTCCTTTTAATTTTTTACTGATTCTCTTCCTGCCACGGATACCATTTAGATGTGGTCATTGTACACCCTGAACCCACTCGGGATCGCAGCTTTTCTTCTTGCCTCTGGACCTGCCCTGTCTTTCGGCCCCCATGTCTCCCAGGAAATAGGGTCTCTACGCACAATGGAGTATAATTCGGCCCTAAAAAGAAGGAAGCCCGACGAGAGGCGACAATGTGGATGAATCTGGAGGACATCATGCTAAGTGCAATGAGCCAGACATGGAAAGAGAAATACTGCATGATTCCACTTCCCTGAGGCATAAAATTCCTCTTACGGGACATGAAATAGTCCAACACGTGGAAACAGAAGGTAGAACGGTGGTTGCCTGGAGCTGGAGAGAAAGGGAAAATGGGGAGTCACTCTTCAATGGGTCTGAAGTTTTGGTTATGAGATAGATGAGTTGTAGAGGTCTGCACACGGCTGTGCCCATAGCTAACAGCACTGTATCGTGCACTTAAAAATTTGTTAAGAGGATAGATCTCACAGGAAGTGTTCTTACTACAATAATTAAAAAAAAGGACAAATCTCACCAAGGTGTCTAAGCTTCAGTTCACTTGTCTGGAAATAGATAATGCCAACTTGGTGTCAGCGTGAGAAAGAAATGTGAGAATGTTTCCTGGATGTCTGGCATGTCCCTAGCAGTAAGCACATCTCGGTTTCATGCCCATCAGAGGCGTGCGTGTGGCCTGGCGGGGAGCATGGGCTCCGAGGCTAAACGGCCTGAATCTGAATTCAGTCTTTGCCATTTGCTGCATGTGAGGTTCCGGGAGAAAGTGATTTCTTCTCTCTGTGACTTAGTTTCCCCATCAGTTAAATGGGGGCAAAGACAGTGTCTGTTATATAGGGCTACCGTGAGGATGAAATGGGGCAGTGCCTGCACTTATGCAACAGATGCCTCATCATTATTATTCTTTGTTTCCCAGGGAAATAAATGGTCCCTCTTCATCCCTTCTAATTCAGTTCTATTATTCTACAATTCTTTCCTTCCCAGGTGGGAAAATGGGTCCTCGTTGCTAAACTTACGAAAGAAAATGCTGATCTCCCAAAATAGCTATTGAGCAGTAATTTTCAAAATACATAGTAAACCCAAGCCGTACATGAAAGGCTCTTAAAGTAGGTCATTGCCACGGGGCTGCTTAGAGAGGGTGCCGCTGGGGTGATTTATGTCTGGGGGGATTATTAATTAAACAAAAGAGGGTCTGTGTTTTTGAAAAATGCCTCTGCCACAAAAGAACCGTGCATGAAGAGGCATAAAGGAATAGCTGTGATTAAAGAGTATATCTCTCTCTCTATCTCTCTCTCTATATATATTCAAAAGATTATGCATTAGTTTTTTTTTCTGTATTTAATGCTTTGGGAGTTTTCACAGATCTCTGTGTTCAGTTTGGACTACTTTGGCAAACTTGCTGCAAAGGAAATAATTTGTGCACAGGATCGCTGCGTCAATAAGGGATCTTGTTTTTAAGAAGGAGCAGAGGGAGGGCACTGATGTGTGTGTATGTGTGATAGTGTGTGCCGGTTCTAGGTGTGTTTCTCTGCAGGCGTGTGACCACTGCGTATTTTTCCACAGAGGATTTATTTTGGGGAGCTTGATAAGGACAGGGATTTAGTGGTGTATCTTTCAGTAGTGGAAATTTCTCTGGCATGGAATGTTGAAGATGGCATAATCACCTTTGAAGACCCCTACCTGCCCTCCTGTTACCTTCCCCACAGTTTGGGGGGCTCTTTGTCATTGCATTTTCTTTCTCTCTTGACTTCATGAGGCTCAAGCATTTTCCTTCTTCCTTTTGCCCTCTATTAAAGATAAAAATATCTTTATATTTTGTCATTATAAAAATAAGGCATAATTCTAGAGGTCCTTATATATTTTGGTGATCAGCCCCTTATCACATACATGATTTGCAAATACTTTCTCACACCCCATGGGTTGACTTTTCACTTGGCCGATTGTTCCTTTGCTGTGCAGAATTTTAGTTTGACATAGTACCACTTGTTTGCTTTTGTTTTTGTTGCCTGTGCTAAGTTAGAAACTTGAATAGACATTTCTCCAAAGAAGACATAGAGATGACCAACAGGTATGTGAAAAGATGCCCAACATCACTAATTATAAGGGAAATGCAAACTAAAACCACAGTGAGATGCCACCTCGCACCTGTCAGGATGGCTCTTATCAAAATAAAAAAACACCTACAAAACTCAAAAGACAACAAATGTTGGCAAGGATATGGAGAAATTGCAACCTTTGCACATCATTGGTAGGAATGTGAAATGTCGCAGCTGCTATGGAAAACATTATGGAGATTCCTCAAAAGTTAAAAAAACAGAACTACTGTGTGTTCCAGTAGTCCCACTTCTGGGAATTTATCCAAAAGAATTGAAATTGGGATCTGGAGGACATAGTAACACTCTTACGTTTGTTGCAGTATTATTTACAGCAATTAAGATGCAGAAAGAACTTAATGCCCATGGACAGATGAAAGAATACAGACAATGTGGTATATTCATCCAATGGAATATTATTCAGTCATAAAAAGAAAAAAACTCTACAACATATAGCAATATGGAGAAACCTAAAGAATATTATGTTAGGTGTCATGTGCCAATTACAGAAGGACAAATACTGCATGATTCCACCTACATCAGGCATCTAAAATAGTCAAATTAACAGAATCGAAGAGTGGATTGGTGGTTGCCAGGGGCTGGAGGAGAGGGGAAATGGGGAGTACTAATCAATGAACGTAAAGTTCCAGTTATGCAAGATGAATAAGTTCTAGAGATTTACTGTACAACACGGTACCTATAGTCAACAATAATGAATACACTTAGACATTTGTTGAGGGTAGATCTCATACTAAGTTCTTTACCACTGTAAAATAAAAAAAATTTAAAAACCTAAAAAAATAGGGCATAACTGTAAACATTTAAACAATAGAGATATGTAAAAAATAATCACATCTAACAGCAATAGGTACTATTAATACCTTTGAGATTGTTCCTATGCATGGGTGCACATGTAACTCAAACATACAGAATTTTGCAGCTGCCTCTATCCCTTCACGATGTAGTATTCCTCAATCTTCATGTCAACATATATAGCTCTGTTGTTTTTGTTTGTAGAGCTGCATAATATATTTTGAATGCAATTACTTATTTACCAGTCTTATAGGTAAACCTCCAGGTTTTTTCTAATTTGGTGTTATAAACAACCTTCATATGAATATCCATGTACATACGTCTTTACACCGTTGCCTGATTATTTCCTTAGAATGAGGTCCTAGAAGGTTAATGGCTGGAGTTAGATGTACGAACATTTAGTTTTGGGTTCGTATTGGTAAATTGTCCTTCCCAAAAGGATGGTTTGAGGTCATATTTCTACAATAGTTTAAGTGCATCTTTCTCTATATCTGCAACAATAATGGATAATATTAATCTTTTTGCTCTTTGACAATTTGATGGGCGCAAAAAAGTATGTCGATATCTCAATCTGCATTTCTTTGGCTCTTACTGAGATGAGCATCTTTTTCCTCTGTGTATTGCTCTTGCATAGATCTTTTGTGAATTGCCTATTCATGCTCCTTTCTGTGTTTTCTATCATAATGTTCATTTTAAATGGATTTGTATGATCTCTTTATTGATTAAGAATAGTAATCATTTTTATCTCATCTATCTTGTAAATATTTCCCTAAGTTTTATTTAACATTTTATATCTGATGACAATGTTTTGTCCATGTTTTACATTTTCCTGAACTAATTTGTTAATCTTTCCTTTAAGATTTTTGGCTTTGATGCCAAGCTAATAATGGTCATCCCCACTCCACGATGACAAAATGAAATGTACATAAATCCAATATTTCACATATGGGACAAATATAAAGCTTACCAGAAAAAATCAGAGACTAGGAGATCTGTGATAGAGGCATGTGGATGGATATAAAGCAACGGGCACAAAGTTGAAGATTTTTCTATCACATGTCAGTGTTCACATTTGTCAAAACATCCACCATGGAGTAAACCTTGAACAACAAAGTAGACAAAATGACTTGCCCAGCTGATGTTAGTCAGCCTTCATCATTGGCCGCCCCAGACCTGGCACACCTGTGAATGAAAGCTTGTAGTGACAGAGATGGAGGCTTTAAATGAGCTGAAGAGTATGTACTCCCACTTCATAAGGCTTATCTGTCACATCTGAATGGCCAACCTCTTAATAGCAGAGATGAACAGAGCCTTTATTAATGGCACTGTTCTTCACAGAATCTAACAGACAACTTGGTGCAAGAGCATTCCCATGACCATGTGATCTGCTGGTCATATCACATAACACCCCATCCAAAATTGATAACCCTATTGAGCCTCTTCCATTCTAGAAGGGACAAGGGATTGCCCTCATAGGGATAGATATTCCAGGTCTCTTAGACATGAGATAATGTCTGATTGGCAGGCATGATATTATCTTCCCCATGAAACTGAGGCTTAGAAAGATTTCATAACTTGCCCAAGGTTGCATATCTGGAATGTTTGAGAATTGCAATTTAAACACAATCTGGGGTCCCCACAGCCCATTCTTTTTCTAGTCCAGCAGGATCAGTGTGGTTTCCTGCAGAAGACACACTGATTCAGGTCTGGGGGCCTTGGCTTGGCCACTCTATAACCAAAACTGAGCCCAGAGCCCCACATAATTGCTTCCTATGAGAATGGGAGCACCTGGGGAAAAGCCTCCATGATTGCTTCATTGAACACAAAACAGAACAATAAGCAAACAATTTCTTTCACTCATCATGTATCTAGAACTTCGATAAGGTGTTGATGGCTTTTTCTTTAACTGCTCCAGGGACTGGTGGATAATGTAGAAAAATCTATACTACAGTCAGGCTCAGTCTAGCTCTTAAGCTTCTGACCTCCTTTCCCACATCCTCATCTGAAAAAAGAAGTTGCAATTTCAAAAGGACAAAGGGGACATGTGTTGGGGGGAGGTCTAGCACCCAGATCCTACTTGTTGTCCCTTCTTCCTAACCTCTGATGCGCATATCTTCGAAGTAGCCTCCTGTAGTGGGCCCTCTTTCTGAGCCCTGTTGCATCATCTGTCCTTCAGCTTGTGATACGCTCACATTCAACTTGTATAAGTGTACCGTTAGTACCATGTTTGGTGGTAAGTGACAGAAACCCAGTTTAAACTATAATAAGATTTATCAGCCTAAGAAAGTGAATGTACCGCTAGACTGAGGGCCAGTTGGAATGGGCATCTTGAATGTTACCAGGACCCCATTTCTTCATCTCTCTTTTATGCTTCTTTCAGCCAGTCCTTTTATCCTTTCAGATTGGCCTCCTCCATTTGGCTGGAATCACAGTCGTTGGTGGCCCCCATGCCTCCCAGATTATATCTGCATTATTCCCAGTTTCAGTTTTGAAACACCTCAAGGACAGTGCTGACTGGGTGGGCTTCGGTTAGATGCCCTACCCCCGGACCAAAGAGATATGGCCACAAAGGTGGCGTGCTATGATTGGCAGGTGTCCTGCCACCAGTGGTTGGAATGTGGGAAGCAGCAGTTCTCCACAAGAAGGAAGGTGTTGTTGGCATCCCAGAGGAAAAATATTGAGCCAAGAAAACAAAGACACCCACAATGGTGGCCTGCTGACTTGCAATGAGCAAGCCAAATCAATAATGCTATAAGCTCCTACTAAAAAATTACATTTTTTTTTCTCTTCTAGGAAACGTTGATTTTTGAACACAGTAAAAGATGACTTAGCCTACCTTTGTACTTTCCCCAAAGATGAACAAAGTGCCTTAAACTGAAGAAACAGGAAGGGGAAAATCAGAGCAGGTGATAGGTTTCTCTGCTGGGATAATGACATTTTTTTTTTTCCTAGCCATCAACTCCTTACTGGGCATCTTGAGGTGTTTCTTTGGTTGCATTTGCCTCCCCTGGCTCTGTCAGGAAAAAGCAAATGAGATTTTTCACATTTAGCCTTTGGTTTCTGAAGCTGCTTAGGCACTGCATCACGGGTAAAATTTGGGTTAAAGATAATTGTAAATATGGTATTGATATTAACTGATGTTTTCCCAACATTGCAATAACGCTTGTTTTGTTTGTTGGAGAGTTTATTACTTTTTGATCAATAGAATGTGAGATTTGTGGGGGAAATTAGCATAGTGAATAACAATTAGGCAAAAAATCAATGGCATTCAGACAAATACGGGGCTTGGAAAAGTCCCATAGGCACACCAACCTTCACACACACACACACACACACACACACACACACACTTTTAAAACTGTAATGCATCTCATTTACAATTCTGAAGTATGGGGTGGGGGCAGGGGTATGTGCGGCTCCTATGAACAGAAAAGGAACAGGTCCAGAGAAGATGTCTGTGGATTTTGTGTTCAGGAAACTCAAAATCTTTGCGTTCTGAAAAACCCAAAACATCAATATCTACTAATTCTATTTACACTTACTCTCCTTTTGGCTGAAGAGTCACTGAATGCCTGCTTTTCACCGGCTGTCTGGGGGTCAGAGGTGGAGCAGATAGGACCATAGTTCTCCCTTAGTCTCACTTCTGTTCTTTTCCTTCCTTCAACATTATTCCATAGTGGCCAGAGCAAAAACATTTCTATCCTATGTCATGGGATCAGAGTCAAATAAATTAGGAGAGCCCTCAGCAGTCATATGATCCAATTCACTCTTAAACACAGGACAGAAATCCTTAAAACTACAGTGGGTCCTCACCCTTTACTTGAACACTTCTAGGAACAGAACAAATTACCTCCCAGTGCGGCCCACCATGAAGTAGCAGAGCTCCGAGGGCTAGAATGTGCTTCCTGACACTGCATACTCTCCCACTGGTCCTGATTGTCCTTCTGGAGTCAGAAGGAACAGGAGAGGAAGGAAGGAAGCCATGACTCATTTATCACCTTGTAAGGTTATAGGTCATTTCATATCTTTTTGTCTTTAGGACAAATGGTCAAGACCAACTTTGTATGAGTTTTTGAGCATCACTATGTGCCAGACACTGGAGTAAGCACTTCACATGCATGTACCATCTCCCTTTCTCACACAGCAAAACTCTGTGCTGACTAGGTTGCCATTTAACTGAAGGAAACTGAGAACTGATGTTCTCTAGGACTAATCTGTCCTAGAAAGTGTCAGAGACAGGATTCAAACCCAGAAATTCTGAGTCCAGAGCCTGTTGTTGCAAATACTACTCTCTCTGAGCTTTTTGTCCTTAGCACAGGAGGTAAAGATATGTATAAAATTCAAACACATTTCAATATATGAATTTGGATTGAAGTATCCTGCTTTTCTCTGGCTGTCGAATATGGAATGGACACCCTTGAAGAGAGCCACACTGAGGTGTTCCCTAATTCCCTTCCCTCCTGCTTGGTGGGAAGAAGCCATAGGGATTTGGAGAATGGAAAGAAGAATTTCCGTTTATCTAACAGATTTATTTTTCTTCAGAACTCAGAGAGATTCATGCTATGCTTTACAACCCTGAGCGCCTTGTATGTTGTTGAAGAGATGTCCCACATTTCTGTGAAAGTCTTTCATTGGATGTAGGACTCTGTTAAAATACAGAAACCTATCTGTAAAGGAGAACCTTCTGAGACACTAGCCACATTCCAAGCATCCATCCTTTTTGAGTGGAGGGCATTTCCAGGCTTCCTTAAGGAACAACACAACATATCGACTGCGGGCTCCTCAAAGGTAGAGGCCATGTTTCCTTCTTGCCTCCTGAACCTCCAGTGAATATGGTTCAGGGAAATTACTAAGCATATATTTGTTGGATTAAATACAGTGATTGGCGTACAATACAGTTCTCAGCTCTTACATCTTATGGTGCCTCTAAGAAATATTCCCTGAGAACATTGCTAAAGTATATTCACAGCATTGCTGAGTCTCCCTATGGGCTCTGACATCTGTATATCATGGTATTTGAGGATTCCAGGGGGTTCATTGCCTTGTCTGAGAATCCTCACTATATATCATCCTATCTGATAATTCCTTATGGAATATCTCTGCAGCTGAGAATTTCCTTCCCCTGCATGCCTGTTCAGAAATCAATGTTTAGAATAATGGTCCTGCTTGGCTCTGAATTGGGCTGGTTAATAACCATTGCCAGGGAAATCAATCAAATCTATGATATCTTATTACTTACACTAATTTAATCACAGGGAACAGATCACTGTTCCAGTTCAAAGGGCAAAGTGTGTGTGTGTGTGTGTGTGTGTGTGTGTGTATGTGAAAGAGAAAGAGAGAGAGAGAGACCGACCTTAAGCACAGAAGGTAGTGAACCCTGGAGGAAATGACCTATTACCATAAATCTCCACACTGCATGATTACAGGCAATATTCAGCTGAACTTTAATTTATACCTAAAAGCATGCCACTTTTATTCCAATTTCATTCTGAGGATATTTTGTATTTTGAATAATCTTTGAGATCAGAGAAGGCAATTGCTAATTCCCTAATCATACAAATTAACTGAGTGTGATCTTTAGTAAAATTGCTCACATGTGCTTACTGCAGCCAACACAGCTAGCTCAGTCCTAGGCAGCTGATTAGATTACAGATGGACAGGACAGAGTCTGTGCATGTGGGGAACCGAAGACGGTTCTGTCTCTTCATGTACATCACTTGGTCTGTGTCAGCCACTTACACTCCCTCCCATCTCAGAAATGGGAAGTGGCACCTTTTTATCTACCCTGAGCTCAGGTGTCCCAGCCTCCATGAAGCCTTTTCTAGGGATCCCAATCAGGTGAGGGCTTCCCTCTCCCACCTTCTTCACATTTCTTTTGTGCCTCGGTAGTGGGCACCAATCTGATCTACTCCATGTTTCTTTTTTACTGGGCAGTGCCCCTATTTCATGGGGATTCTAGTGGGGTTTTAAATCAAGGACCATGCTCCTTTGCCCCTGGCTGGTCAGTAGAGGACCCCACACTCCCCTGGGCAGAAAGATTGGTTCAGGCTGAGCCTGTTTCTCAAGCAGGGCAAGAAGAGTCATCCTTTGGTGATTTTGTGAACTTCGGGGTAGGAAACACTCCTGAGATTGCAAATGGTAAAGACCAGAAGCTGTAGTTTCCATTTTCCCTGGCTTCCCTCTTTTTTGTACAGCTCTGCCTTTGTCTTTCACTTCTGTTTCATGAAGTTTCCTATTCTCTGATCACTGGGTTAATGCTGAGATGACAGATTTTATCTCAGGTCCCAAGCCTGACTGACTGGCAGTGGCTGTTGGCAGACTGTGTTAAGAACCTAAAGGCACACCTAGGGTCAGCAAGAAAAGAGATCTGTGATCAATTAGTTATGTCTGGCACGGGGACAGGAATGGATGTAAACAAGCAGGTGCTTGCCATCCTTTATCTAGTGACATGTCTTATTTTTTTTTCAGTGATTGGTGTGAGTCCTGGATTTAGGTGGCATCTTATTTCTATCATGTGTCACATTTGACACTGGGAAAGTCACAGTGACCACTTCATGAACCAGGTCAACCAGAGCTTTGCCCTTCAGATTTTGACATTAATTCTTTGGATCCTCAAAGCCTGGAGTCAGTTAGCAGAAGAAGTGATATTAAATAGTATAAATCCAAGTGGGGAAGGAACATAAAGAATGAGAAGAGAGAAAACTAGAGCCATTCTGGCAATTTAAGGAGTGTACAGCAGCATCAGCTGGGAAGATTGGGGTTGTATGTTCAGCAGCATGTGAAGCAAATTCAGTTAAATTAGCTTTCCAAATCCAAAAGAAAAGAGAAAGGACCCAAATTAATAAAATTATGAATGAAAGGGAAGAGATCACAAATGACACCAAGGAAATAGAAACAATTATTAGAAATCATTATCAACAACTATATGCCAATAAACTGAGCAATCTGGATGAAATGGATGCCCTCCTGGAAACCTATAAACTGCCAAGACTGAAACAGGAAGAAATTGACAACCTGAATAGGCCAATAACCAGTAACAAGATTGAAACAGTGATCAAAAACCTCCTAAAAAAACAAGAGTTCAGGGCCTAATGGATTCTCTGGGGAATTCTACAAACATTCAAAGAAGAGATCATACCTATTCTCCTGAACCTGTTTCAAAAAATAGAACCAGAAGGAAAGCTTCCAGACTCATTCTATGAGGCCAGCATTACCTTAATCCCCACACCAGGCAAAGACCCCACCAAAAAGGAGAATTTCAGACAGATATCCCTGATGAATATGGATTCCAAAATCCTCAACAAAATCCTAGCTAATAGGATCCAACAATACATTAAAAGGATCATCCACCGCGACCAAGTGGGATTTATCCCTGGGATGCAAGGGTGGTTCAACATTCACCAATCAATCAGTGCGATAGAACACATTAATAAGAGGAGAGAGAAGAACCATATGGTCCTCTCAATTGATGCAGAAAAAGCATTTGACAAAATAGAGCATCCTTTCCTGATTAAAACTCTTCAGAGTATAGGGATAGAGGGAACATTCCTCAAGTTCATAAAATCCATCTGTGAACAACCCACAGCGAATATCATCCTCAATGGGGAAAAGCTGAGAGCCTTTCCCTTAAGATCAGGAACATGACAAGGATGCCCATTCTTGCCACTATTGTTCAACACAGTACTAGAAGTCCTAGCAACAGCAATCAGACAATAAAAAGAAATAAAAGGTATTCAAATTGGAAAAGAAGAAGTCAAACTCTCTCTTTTCACAGATGACATGATACTTTATGTGGAAAACCCACAAGACTCCACCCCCAAATTACTAGAACTCATACAGCAATTCAGTAATGTGGCAGGATACAAAATCAATGCACAGAAACCAGTTGCTTTCTTAAACACTAACAGTGCAACTGTAGAAAGAGAAATTAGAGAAACAATTCCATTTACAGTAGCACCAAAAACCATAAGATACCTTGGAATAAGCTTAACCAAAGAGGTAAAGATCTATACTCTACGAACTACAAAACATTCATGACAGAAATTGAAAAAGACACAAAAAGATGGAAAAATATTCCCTGCTCATGGATCGGAAGAATAAACATTGTTAAAATGTCTATGCTACCCAGAGCAATCTATATACCTTCAGTGCCATCCCGATCAAAATTCCAATGACATTTTTCAAAGTGCTGGAACAAACAATCCTAAAATTTGTATGGAATCAGAAAAGACCCCGAATCACCAAAGAAATGTTGAAAAAGAAAAACAAAGCTGGGGGCATCATGTTGCCCGATTTCAAGCTATATTACAAAGCTGTGATCACCAAGACAGCATGATACTGGCATAAAAACAGACATATAGACCAATGGAACAGAATAGAAAACCCAGATATGGACCCTCAACTCTATGGTCAAATAATTTTCAACAAAGCAGGAGAAAACATGCAATGGTAAAAAGACAGTCTCTTCAATAAATGGTGCCGGGAAAATTGGACAGCTATATACAGAAGAATGAAACTCAACCTTTCTCTAACACCACACACAAAGATAAACTCAAAATGGATGAAAGACCTCAATGGGAGACAGGAATCCATCAAAATCCTAGAGGAGAACATAGGCAGTAACCTCTTTGACATCGCTCACAGCAACTTCTTTCAAGATACATCTCCAAAGGCAAGTGAAACAAAAGCAAAAATGAACTTTTGGGGCTTCATCAAGATAAAAAGCTTCTGCACAGCAAAGGAAACAGTCAACAAAACAAAGAGGCAACCCACAGAATGGGAGAAGATATTTGCAAATGACACTACAGATAAGGGGCTGGTATCCATGATCTCTAAAGAACTTCGCAAACTCAACACCCAAAAAACAAATAATCAAGTCAAAAAATGGGCAGAAGACATGAACAGACACTTCTCCAAAGAAGACATGCAAATGGCTAACAGACACATGAAAAAATGTTCATCATCATTAGCCATCAGGGAAAATCAAATCAAAACCAGACTGAGATAGCATCTTACACCAGTTAGAATGGCAAAAACGGACAAGGCAAGAAACAGCAAATGTTGGAGAGGTTGTGGAGAAAGGGGAACCCTCTTACACTGTTGGTGGGAACGCAAGTTGGTACAGCCACTTTGGAAAACAGTGTGGAGGTGCCTCAAAAAATTAAAAATAGAGCTACCCTATGACCCAGAATTGCACTCCTGGGTATTACCCCAAAGACACAGATGTAGTGAAAAGAAGGGCCATATGCACCCCAATGTTCATTTCAGCAATGTCCGCAATAACCAAACTGTGGAAAGAGCCGAGATACC
The DNA here is from genome assembly GCF_003265705.2 of Callorhinus ursinus. Lineage (NCBI taxonomy): Eukaryota > Metazoa > Chordata > Mammalia > Carnivora > Otariidae > Callorhinus > Callorhinus ursinus. The sequence continues at coordinate 7,298,439 of NW_027397100.1, read as the reverse complement.
CTTCAACAGATTAATGGATAAAGAAGATGTGGTCCATACATAAAATGGAATATTACTCAGCCATCAGAAAGGATGAATACCCAACTTTTATATCAACATGGATGGGACTGGAGATTTTGCTAAGTGAAATAAGTCAAGCAGAGAAAGTCAATTATCATATGGTTTCACTTATTTGTGGAATGTAAGGAATAGCGTGGAGGACATTGGGAGAAGGAAGGGAAAAATGAAGGGGGGAAATCGGAGGGAGAGATGAACCATGAGAGACTATGGACTCTGAGAAACAAACTGAGGGTTTTAGAGGGGAGGGGGTGGGGGGATGGGTTAGCCCGGTGATGGGTGTTAAGGAGAGCACGTACTACATGGAGCACTGGGTGTTAGACGAAAACACTGAATCGTGGGTCACTACATCAAAAACTAATGATGTATTGTATGGTGACTAACATAACATAATAAAATAAAATTAAAAAATTTTTATTTTTTATTTTTTTAAAATTTTTATTTAATTTCAATTTAGTTAACATAGAGTGTATGAGTAGTCTCAGGTAAAATTTAGTGATGCATAAGTTGCATATAACACCCAGTGCTCATTACATCAAGTGTCCTCTTTAATGGCTATCACCCAGTTACCCCATCTCCCCACCCACCTCCCCTCCAGCACCCTTCAGTTCATTTCCTAGAGTTAAGAGTCTCTTATGGTTTGCTTCTCTCTCTGTTTTTATCTTATTTTATTTTTCCTCCCCTTCCCCTATGTTCATCTGTTTTGTTTCTTAAATTTCACAAATGAATGAAATCATATGGTATTTGTCTTTCTCTGGCTGACTTATTTTGCTTAGCATAATACCCTCTAGTTCCATCCATGTTGTTGCAAATGGCAAGATTTCATGCTTTCTGATGGCTGAGTAATATTCCATTGTAGACATATACCACATCTTCTTTATCCATTCATCTGTTGATCGACATCTGGGCTCCTTCCATATTTTGGCTATTGTGGACATTGCTGCTATAAACACTGGGGCTCAGTGCCCCTTTGAATCACTGTGTTTGTATCCTTTGGACAAATACCTAGTGCAATTGCTGGGTTGGAGGGTAGCTCTATTTTTAACATTTTGAGGAACCTCCATACTGTTTTCCAGAGTGGCTGCACTGTTTGCATTCCCACTACCAATTCAAATTATAATTGATTGATATGGTGACATCATGGTCCTTTGTATGTAAAAATGTGGTCACAGACCATGTATGCCTTTTTGTTAGTGCGTTTTCGGTGCCTAGCACATAGTAGGTGCTCAATAACATTGTGTTGAATGAGGGAAATAATAAATTCACATATTAATGTACAATCTTCCCAGATCATATCAGAAGTCAAAACTGATAAAATGTATATATTTGAATATTGTCTGAACTGAAGCAGGAGCATCTAGAAAACACATTCTGATTTTGAGAGGTATTAGGAGCTGCAGTTCATCAAATTTGGTAGTGGGTAGGATGCTGGGAAGATGGAGGAGAAAGAGAACAAGAAGGCTTTCAGATTTATGACTGGGTGGGGGGTGCCAGCATTCACCAAGACACTCTAATGAAGCACCAGGGTGGATCCGAGCAAAAGGACTTCTCATGCTCTATTTTTATTGGTTTGTTATTTGTCTGACTTCCTCCCAACCCAGGAAGTGCCCAGAGTCTAGCACAGTGCCAGCACATAGTAAGCCTGTCATAAATACTGAGCACGTGCATGGATTGGCAACACATAGCCACCAATGATGACAAACTAGTTAGTTAGTATGTAGGGGGACATTACACTTCTATTCACTGTGGCAGGGGAACATGTCATGTGAAAGCAACTTCCAGCCATTTATGACGGAGAGCAGGAGGCAAAGCTTGTTTCACACAGCTCGGAACTGCATTTAGGTCTACCGGAGGCCTGCCAATGTTACTGTGGTATTAAAATGAAAGTTTTGGGCGCCTGGGTGGCTCAGTCGTTAAGCGTCTGCCTTCGGCTCGGGTCATGATCCCAGGGTCCTGGGATCGAGTCCCACATCGGGCTCCCTGCTCCGCGGGGAGCCTGTTTCTCCCTCTCCCACTCCCCCTGCTTGTGTTCCTGCTCTGTCTCTCTCTGTCAAATAAATAAAATCTTTAGAAAAAAAAAAAATAAAATAAAATGAAAGTTTTGCATGAGCTTCAATTACTGAAAGTCTATATGGAGTTTATGAGGCTTAACCCATAGCTGGTTCCTGTTCACAGTCAAAGGCCAATGAATGGTCAATAAAAGCTGCAAACAGTTTTCCATTATTCCTGATGGATTTCTCTGTAAGATGACAGAGTGTAACAATGATCAATAGTGGAACAGCCATTCCTGAAGGCCTTTGTGCCAGATATAATATACTGATAAAAAAGAGGGCAGCATGAAGTTTTGTTGGTACATTGGTCTGTGGTTTTTGGGTAAACAGGAAAGCTCTTCTTGAAAATAGGGTAGACTGTGCTTGCATCCTTTCAATAGAACCTGCTCCATGGTTGGGGCCCAACAACTGTGTGGCTGTAAGGATCATATCAGGAGACCTGGTGGAGGGGGAGCATATTAGTGAGCCCAGGAGCTCAGGAATTAGATTAGTTCTTGGGGAAAAAGTTCTTCACCTGGTGTTTTATTGAAATTTAAAATTTGAAATCAGATGAGCTCAATGAAGAGGCAGAGCTGGGTGGGAAGGAGCTGTGACCTACAAGACGCTATTATTTTTACGTTAGATAACCCTCAGCAGCATGGAAATGGTTAAACACTCTCTCCTTTCAGAAAAGCTCACCCCAGATGATTTCCATAACCCTTGCTACTGGTGGAAATATGTCCCTTTCAAATGTATATGTTTTGCTGAGACACCTGCTCTTTTTTTCCTGTGTCTTCCAAACTGAGGAACCTCATTACCATTGAGCCAGAAAGCTGGAGACTTCTCTTTCTTCTTCCTCAGCGCCGAATGCATTCATCACCAAATCCCACCAGTTTCACTTCTTTAATGTTTTCTCCCTGAAACTTATCCAAGGCAGCAGCTTCCTTGTTTCAGGATACTTGATCTCCTGCTCAAGTGGCTTCAATAACCATCTATCTGTCTCCCAGCTCTGGCTGTCTTTCCCATCTTCTTCAGTCTCTACACTAGAGCTTGATGATCTTTGTAAAATAAGTTTTGATCACACACCCTGCCCCATTTAAAACCCATCAATGTTATCACCTTGCCCTCAGAATGAAACAGAGCATCCATCACAAGGCCTTTCTTCATTTGGCCCCAACTTACCTAACTTATCTTCAGGTCATCCTCTTGCTCAGGACAAAAATGGGTGGAAAAGCCATGTTCAATTTACTGAATGGTGAGGACAGCATTTGTTTTCCTAATCATTACACACTCAACACTTCCTGGCTTAGGTCTGGGAGAGTCAGAATTGAAGACCTGTGTCAGGACATTGCTAGTGATGCATGAGGGGTGCAAAGAGCTGCGCTAATTCAGGAGGACACCCAGCATCATCTGGGGGTACAAACTGGCTAACTCATTAGTGTCTCTAAGATTTTCTGAAGGCACTAAGGTTTGGATGTCCAGTTTTTAATGCTCATTGGAAGCAAGTAAGTAATAGCCCATTTATATAGATAGGAGAGATCTGTTATTTGCAGGTGTAGTGAATGGGGTAGGTCACCATATAGCAAAGCTAGGATCAGTTAAATAGTGATTCACAGTCCTGGATGCACATGAGAATCAGTTGGGAATCTTGACCAGTGTGGGAGTTCTGCCCTAGAACAAGATTTGTATGGGTGAGGTTAGGAATCAGTTTTTTTTTTTTTTTTAAAGCTTTTTAGGTGATTGTAATGCACAGTGTGGGCTGAAAACCACTGATTTAACTCACTAGAGAAATAAATACATCAGACATTTTTTATGGAGAAACCTTTTGACTTGATAGTTAACTGGGCAGTGAATTAAAAAAATGGATTTGGAATATTTTTGGAATTAGATATTGTTAGCTAAATAATGCCTTGACTTTGGGATAGCTGGTTTCATTTTGTATGTGCCTTCCTCTGGAAGGGAAAAACATGAAAATTTTTCTTACCCTTTGTCTAGACACTGGTTACAACCATTGCCCAAAATATCCAAACTCTGAGAAAGGCAGATTAGCATACAGTGACTAATTGGGAGGTTATGTATCTATTGAGAGGGCCTCCAAGTATGCATTCCCTCAGGGAATCTTGATTCTCACCTCAGGCCGACTCGGGGGAAGGGTGTGGGAACAAGGTGGATAAGTTGGATTTAGGGGTTTAGACTTCAGAAAACAACCAGAGGAGCAGCCTCGAAAGTTCCCGCCTCTTCCAAATCAAAAGGAGAAATGTTGGATGCTAGGAAATGGTCTTTGCTGTTTGACGAGCACATTTTGTTACATCTGACCCAGTGGTTAACTCTTTAAGTAAGTGGACATTGCCAGTGAAAACCACCCTGGGATGGCAGTAGCCCGGACTTGGTGCTGTGGGAGCCATATGCAAAAGCTTATCAAAGCAGCCCCAAGAGGGGGTTTACTTGCTAAAGATGGAATTCAAACTTTTCTAAGCATTTGGAGACCGCAGATTAAAAAAAAAAAAAAAAGCCTACTGGATCTGAGATTTTCTTTTTCCTGCTGGTTTCAGACTTATTATTATTAATGAGTATGTTGGGAACTGGACTTGTTTCATTATTTTAAGTATTCAACTGACCTATAATAAAGAGATATTGCCAAGCAAGTGTTGTTCAATAAAGGAAAGGATTGTATTTCTGTTAAAAACATGAGCCTGTATATCTGTGACCTTGTATATCTGGCTGGGGTGATGCCTTTCCAGGCCTATCTGAATGGGTTAGTTCATTCTCCTCATTTGACTAATGAGTCTACTGAGATTTGGTAGGAGTTGCCAGAGAGCTATTAAATAATGTGGAAATTGAGCTGCTTTTTCCCTGGAGGCTGCTCTGCAAGGGAGATAAGCACAGGCAGAATCTTGCTGCGAAGGGGAACCTCCATGAGGATGTTTGATGATGGCTCTCTGCAGGATGAGAAAGAGCAATAGACAGAAGGGTTGTCACTGTCTCTTCTCCCTCCATTGTTCCTGAGACCTCAGTTGCATAGCCTGGTCCTGCCTCTCTTCATGCCTGTCTCTCTGTGTAGCTGGAGGAGATGACAGAATGCACAACCATGGAGCAGGCAAGAGGTCATGAGGGTGGAGACCAGAGTCTGTCCAGAGTGGGGTCAACTGTTGGCTTGAATGCCCACGTGTATTTGGATGGAAGCCAGAGAGCCATCCACAGTGTTCTTCCAGAGAGTCAGACTGCCTGGGCTCAAATCTGTTCTGCCACTTTTTGACTGTGTAATCTTGACTCTCAGTTTCCTCATCTGTATAATGGGGTGATGATAACAACACTCAACCTCTCAGGGCCATTTTGAGAGTGAAATGAAGTCATGCTTGTGAGTGCTTAGAATAGTTCCAGGCACCGAGTAAGTGGTCAGTATAAGTTAAATATTATTATAGGCTTTTAGGAAATAAGTAGGGAAATTTGACACCTGTCTTTCTCAGAAGAATGGCCATTCATTTATTCATTCATTCAACAAATATTTTCTGAGTAGTATCGTGCGCTCAGTCTCATGCCAGGTACTCACAAATGAATTACAAATAGTTTCTCTTTCAAGGAGCTGGAGCTGGGAGGGCTAGTCAGTTTTTTATGTCCCAAGAACAGACAATCAAAAGGTGAAAACAGTAGAACTGCCTGCCAGCCCAAGTATACATGGAGTCCTCTTGTATCCTGGAAGGATCTAGTCATGGGGACTAGAGCTTCTCTGGGAAGACATGCCACCAGGATGCAGCCCATGTAAGGTAGTGGGGATGGAGGAACATGACACCAGGCCTTTCTCTTTGCACTAATCTAGAAGTGAGGCTTATAAAGTCATTTCCTAAAAACAATCTATTGAACTCAAGTTCACCATCACAATCTCAGAAAAGTAGGCAAGAGGGGCTGGCTGTCTCCTTTCACAGACTTCCAGGGCAGGGAACTGCAACAAACAGCCAGCTTCTACAGGCCCCATAGAAGATTCTGCTGTTGAGTGATGCTGGTCTTGGATGGAAGGAAACCTTCTCTGCTAAGGCTTCCTGGGCCTGGGCCAAGGGCTCTGCACAACAAATAGCTTCCTGGGGGTGGGAGCACTGTTTTCAGTATGCTTTAGATTATAATTATTGATAGACTTTCAGCTTGGCAGAACTGGGCTGGATCTTGGACATCATTGAATTCAATTCTAACATTTTACAAAGGAAATCCCTTACACCCAAGGGCCAAGTTCTCCTTCCTTGCTGGCCGGTTCTGTTCCCCTCACAGCAGAAATCTCATCTCTCCACCAATTGTCCATAGGGATTCTGCCATATCCATGTACACATGCTTCATATCCTAAGAACTTTGTACCAAATGTAAAGTCTAAAATATTTGAACTGCAATAGGTTTCATCAATGGCTCCAAACTAGTAGGGGGCATACTAGGATATTTTCACAAGTTATACAAAACACATTTATGTTTTACTTTACTATTTACATAAAATTAAAGTCCCTTATAGCAATCATTACCATCACCACCATCATCATCATCATCGCCATCATCAGCATCACCATCATCACCATCATCATCATCACCACCACGACCATCATCACCATCATTATCACCATAATCACCACCATCATTATCATCAGCATCATCATCACCACCACCATCACCATCATCACCAACACCATCACCATCATCACCATCACCAACACCACCATCATCACCATCACCAACACCATCACCATCATCACCACCACCATCATCATCACCAACACCATCATCATCATCATCATCACCAACACCATCACCATCATCACCACCGCCATCATCATCCTCATCACAATGGATGAAGCTGTGAAAGACCAGTGGTTCTCAAAGTGTGGTCCCAAATCAACAGCATAAGCATTGCCTGGGAACCTGTCAGACATGCAAAACCTCAGAGCCCATCTTAAACCTAATAAGTCAGAAACTCTGAGAGTCAGACCCAGGAATCTGTGTTTTAACAACCCTACTGATGAATCTGATGTGTGCTAAAGTTTGAGAAACACTGTGCTAGACTGTGCCAAGGACTTATGTTTTTTTATTAGTAATTCCAAATATTTATTTTTATTTCGTTCTTCAGTACTTTGTCGTTTGCCTCTAGGTTGAGATTTTACAGATTGTTTTGCAGCCCTCTGTATAACAAAGTATGTTCCAAGATGGACACCTATGAAAGACACCCCAGCTACAAGAAGCTAGTTCTTTCTCATCCAGCTGGTGTTTTTCATCTCTTCTTTCAATATCAAGCTCAATTCCTTCTTTCTGAAGATTCCAAGCCTGCTATTTCCCTTCGATGTGATTCTTCTCAGGACATTCAAGTGTTGGACTATCTGGTGCAGAAACATTGTCCTTATTAAGCATTTGGAAAACAGGGCTGCTCTTGATTCTGTGCCATCCCAAATGTATGAACCCAGCTAAAGGTACCATAACAATCAGAACTTTGTAGTTTCTCCAGAAGTTCTGAAAGCTCATAGTACTTCAGCATCAGTGCACCTGCCCACCAGCTGCTGGGTCTCCCATAGGCTGCTGCCACCATCTGGCCCCATAGGCTGAGCTGCACGCAGCCACGCAGCTGGTTCTGCCAACCTGTGCTCGAAGCTTGGAGAACTGTGCCAAGGACTTTTAATGCATTATCTCAATTTTTCCTCTAAATAACCCTCTGTGATAAATACCACTATTATCTCCACTTTGAGAAACCTGAGATGTGACAAGGTTAAGTAACCTGCCCACGGTCACACAGTTTGTAAGGGGTTTGGCTAGACTCTGGCCTGCAGTTATTCAGTTATACGACGAGGTCAATATCTTATCCTAACCAATTCTTTGAACTACAAAAGGAAAGGTGTAGAAAATCCTTTAGCAACCACCCACTCCCTCCAAGCTAGGGCACAGAATTATGACTTATTTTTACTCAGCCTCATCTCTTTTTAGTCCATAACTATTATGTGGAGCTTGAAGTGGTGGCGTGACTTCAAACCCTGCCTTGTCTTCCCTTGAAGTAGTGCCAGAGGTGGTTTCCTGGGCAGGTCTGAGGCCACTGATGTCTGTGGCAGCGAGAAGGACTGGGCAGATGAGGATGAGGCTGGGGCCACCTGCAAATACTTGCTGAGTAGGGAAAGGGGAGATGGAGAGGAAAGGCCAAAAGAGGAAGTAAGTAAGCAAGAACCACTGGTCTGTGAAACAAATATGAGGACATCAATTTACCTGGTAAGCAAACGGAAACCTAGGGAGGTTATGTGGCACCTGTAATACCACCAACCAGGCAATAGAGGTCTTGGGGTTTGCCTCTAAGTCCAGTGCTTACTCCACCACATTGCCATTGGAGCAACTGGGTAAAAAGCCAGCAATATTGGGCTATGAAGAAACAGAGGTTCCTGTCTTGGATTCCTACTGACCTTCAGGGGATTGATGGACTCACTGAAATTAAGTGTAAAGTTACAGTATTATGGTGTGTGTGCATGTGTTAATGAGATATACATTTATATGTACATACACATATGTGTTTGTCCATACATATATATATACACACATACATATATAAATCTGGATTATTGGGGTTCTCCAGAGAAACAGAACCAATAGGAGATCTCTCCCTCTCTTTATCTATCTATCTATCTATCTATCTATCTATCTATCTATCTAATCTATCATCTATCTATCATCTATCATCTATCATCTGTCTTTTTCTATCATTCATCTATCTAACTATCTCATATATTTACCTATTGATCTCTCTACCTCTATCACTTATCCATCTATCTATGTTATAAGGAACTGGCTCACAGGAGAAATTCCATGCTCTGCCCTCTGTAAGGAGGAGATTCAGGAGAGCTGGTTTAGTTCCAGTTTGAGCCCCAAGGCCCAAGAACCAGGAGAACTGATGGTGTAAGTTCCCATCTGAGTGCAGGAGAAGACCAATGTCCCAACATGAGGTTAGTTAGGCAGAGAGTGAATTTTCCTTTACCCTGCATTTTCTGTTTGGGGCTTCTGTGGTTTAGCTGAACCCCCCCACCTCCACATTGAGGAAGGCAATCTGCCATTGTCTACCAATTCAAATGTTAATCGCACCCAGAGATACCCTCATAGACACACCCAGAATAATGTTGAACCAAATAGCTGGGCACTTGGTGGCTATATATATATATATATATATATATATATATATATATGGCAAGGTTTGAAAAAAATTTTGTCTTTCTTGTGTTTATTTTTTAAAATAATCTCTTTTCTGCTGTTTGTGTGTATGTATTTTATATATATATATATATATCTCCTATATATATATATACATCTCCTATATATATATATATATATAGGAGAGAGATTGAGAGGAAATAATTTGCAGGAGGGGCTCTGTGACATATTGCATTTTCCAAAGATGGCTGCACACACACATACACACACACACGCACACCACACACACAAAGGTGGGGGTCTGTGTTCCCTACCTCTTGCATCTGCACAGGCGTTTGGGATAGCTTCAACCAATAGATAATGGTGCAAGTGATGTCATGTGACATCCAAGGCTAGGTCATAAAAAGGGAATAGCTCCCATCCCCTGCGATCCCAGCCACAGTGCTGTGAGGAAGCTGAAACCAGCTGAGGGGAGCTGAGGTCCCCAAGCTGACATCCAGCATTGGACCACCAAATGTGACTAGATGTGTGAGGGAGTGAGCCTTCGAATGATGACACCTGCCAGCTTTGAGTCTGAGACCCCCGAGACTGTGGAGCAGAACCAAACTGTCCTTGCTGTGTCCTGTTCGAATCCTGACTCCCAGAGTCCGAGAGCATGATAAATGATTGTTTTATGTCCACCCCCTTGCAGGACTTATGGAAGGGCTACCCCGACTTATGGAAGGGCTAAAGTTTCCCTGAAACCATCGGTTCCCCAAACCCGTGTCTAAGCAAGACCACGCCTGGCCGTGAAGAGGTGTCACGAGCTCACAGTAAAAAAAAGGTGAAAAAGCAAAGTTTATGCAGAAGGCTCCCTTTAAAGTAAATCTATTAAATTTTTTGAACCAAACCCCTCCTCCCCTACCTCCCCCCTCCCCCCATTTCTTTCACTAAAATTTATACTCTTCCTGCTTTTTGGTGCTAAAAATGTTCCTTCTTTAATGAAATAATGAGAGTGGCTTGTTTTGTTGTTTTTGCTGCTGCTGTATTTTGTTGTAAAGCCCTTACTAGGCAAAATAAAAGTTGGTCACTAAATGCTATCCTCCCAGTCTTTCGAAAAAAATTCTGATACTTGAAGTAGAAGTCTGGGAACCACTGACCCACATAATAAAGTTCAAGCCACTTAGCATGGCATTAAAAACTTGATGCTGTATTAGTTGAATCCTATTCTAATTGTGTGATAATCAGGCCCAACCACAATGCGATTCAACACTATGCCCCTCAGGTAAGTTACGGACTTCCGAGAAAATTAGAGGCTCGGCGGAGCATATTTCTTTAGGAAAATGTGTTTTAAGACACAAACTATTGACTTAAGTTAATTTTTAAAACGCAGCCTACTTCAAAGCTGGGCACTGCTAGTTCATAAATAATTAACACAAACCATATATTCACACAGACATACAAGGGACCCACAGGCTCAGCTCCCACCCGGTGTCGTTTCCACACCGGAAGTGTGGACGCACGCGCACACGGCACACAGACGCCCATGGCCGCTGGAAAGAGGCAGTACTCAACCGAATGATCCAGCGACGCCACCAAGCTGAGCGGCACTTCCCAGTTCCTGTCCAACTGTGCGGTGCTCCATTAATCTCTGCATATCCGCTTCCAGGAGCTCTTTTCCCCAAAGTCCTCGAAATAAATCTGTGGCCTGATATTTGAGAAAGGGCCAGTATGGGTCCTGGTTACATAACTCATCCAAGCCCTTGACATCCCTCCCCTCCCCCCGCCCCCGCCCCGGCCGCACCCCCGCACTCCACCGGATTTGTCCGGGAACAGCTGCCCATCTCCAGGACCAGGACGGGACTACAGGCTCAGGCCCTCTGGTGGAGAAAAGATTTGCATTTTCTCCGGACCGGACAGGCAGCCACCCAGACTTGCTTCAGTTAATCAGTTGCCTGCCACCTCACCGGGATAATAGTTCATTTCGGGTTTGTTGGCCTCTGTCTCCTCGGGTTGCCTGGTGTTTGGTGATTCAGAGAGTGATAAATAAACACAGGATTCATAATCACAGCACGCATGATTAGGAACACTTTCTGAACATTTCAATTCAATTTGCATTTAGGTCTGGTTAACCTGAGGGGCAGGCATGTTAATCTTCACACAATACAGATTGATTACTGGCTTCTCTAATTTTTCTTCCTTCAGATGACAAGCCCCAGCAGCCTGGAATTTTGTCAATTTAGGATAGCACCCAAGGAGCACAACTAACCGACTTTAGGAAAAAAAAATTAACTTGGAATAAATACATTACTTCCACACAGAGCAAGAACATAAAATTATACCCCAAGGAAAGGTGCAGCCTATAACCTACTGCACTCCTGAGATATCTTGGTGCCGCTATTAAATTTATTAATGAGGGTTGGGAGGTCTTAGTGGCGATCACTGGCCCATCAGTTCCCCCCAGCCCTATTGTTTAATAGGATCAGTGGACATTTACCAGCACAGATGATTAATTAGAGAGAAGCTTTATCAGTGTAAGGGTTGGGACTGGGGAACCAGGTGGAGATGTTTCCCCTTGACCTCATAATCCTTCATCAGTCTTCCTTGTGGTGAGGTTTTATTACTCCCAGTGCACAAGGAGCCACTGCTCACCCTTGAAGATGTCTAGGCATGTGGGGGTGTCTCTGGGATCTCCGTGGAAGACCTTAGGAATTCCATCCAGGTGTGTGGGTTTCTCTGCTTTGGCCCATGCTTAACAATGGAACCAGGAAAAGGGGCAAGCCTGAGGAGTATTTATTGTATCGGAAGTGACTTGAATTTTGCAAGGCAGAAATTAGGCCTTATGTCTCTCCGAGATCTTAGTAACTGGTGTACTTTAGGATGCACAGCAGGTCCTTAGGAAATGTTTACTAAGTGAATGGGCTTTTGGACTGTTTGGGAGTTGATGATTTCCTTGCTGTTGCTTGAATAAAGATGGAAGAAGATATTTGCAAGAAGAGGAACCTGAAGAATCTCTGTAAGATTTTTTCCCTCACTGGCCCCTCCTGTCACACTGCACTCCTCTTTTGTCTGGTCTACAACAACGATTCTTGACTGTTCTCCCCAGTCTAATGGAGCTCATACCCCTCTTTACCTTTTTGGTTTTCACAAAATGATGTTAATGTTGCTGGGGGTGACAGTCTATGGTGCTTGGGGCCATCCTCAAAATGCACAGGATAACTTCCTCACAGGCATTTCCCCATGAGGATGATCTAGTGATCACAGGCCCTCAGTTTCTTTTCCAGTCTCTGGAGAGAAGTAATATTTGGAGAAGTATCGCTTGCTGGGAAGGTCTGCAATCCACCTCTTTCCCCAAATACTCTAAAATGTTTCCTTGGAATAAACTAGGCCAATGGAAAGCTGGGCATCTGGACATTCGGCTGCTTCCCTATAGATCTGCTTTTAATGAATGGCCCTGTGATGGTCTATATGGAAGTTCTCATAAGAAACAGACCTATGAAGCTTATAGTTATATCTATTTTAATGACACTGTAAAATGGTATTTATTATATCATACATTGTTTTCTTTATGAAGACTCCTGGGAGGAATTTTTATCTGTCCCAGTGCCATGAAGGGATGGATAATTAGCAAAGAGTGGAGCCTTTACCTTTATGAGATACATAAACTTTCATATGTGTTTGGTTTGTGTGTGTGTGTGTGTGTGTGTGTGTGTGTGTGTGTGTGCTTATTTCAAGAAATCTCTAAAGCAATGCAAAGACAGGATTCCTGTGGGGAAGGAACTCCTATCCATCCTTTAAGACTTAACTTAAACATATATCCTTTGAGGAGCCTTTCTCCGCTGCTCAGAGGTAGTTAGAAACTCCTGCCTCTGGTCCCCCAGATCACTTTGTTCTGTAGATTCATCAGTTGCACCGTGTTGGGATTTGAGGGTCTGTGCCTATCACCTCCACTCACCTTATAAGGCCTTCCTTATAGTCCCCAGAACCTAGATATATAGCTAGGGACATTGTCACTGAGAAGTTTACCTATGCCTCTTGATCTCCACCTGACAAGTGGACTCTCGGGGATGCTTCATCTATGTGCAACTTTATAATAGAGTATTGGAAAAAGAAAGGGATAGGCCTTTTTGGACAGAGGTGGGTTCATCCTTTATTCAAGACTTTGTAAGTCTATTTCCTGTTTCTACCACGCAGAATTAAGAAACATCTTCTTTAGTGGTGTGTGTGTGTGTGCACGTGCGCGTGCGCACGAGATATACACAGAGCAAGTTTGAATGATTATTCAAGACATACCCAAGTTACTGAATGGGAAGAGGACCCACAGTCTTTTGACTTATGAGTTAGATCTGACCCACAAAATTACAGTGCTGCCACCTTGTAGGACCAGGTGCTCTTTTGTATTCTTTTCTTAATCAATCTGTGACTGGGTCATTCTCAGTTTTGGATTTCAGAGCAGAGCTATTGAAGATAAAAACTGCCTCTGAGGTTTGCTTTCTAAAACACAGCTGTTTCTTCTTTTCTTTTCTTTTTCCTGATTTGCTTTCAATTTCATCCTTTCTTCAACCACTTCCTTTTTCCTTTCTAGGAGTAATACAAAGTTCAGACAAGTTTTGAGGTTGAGTTTTTGGTGACTTTAGCAGAAAGTCAGCAGGACGTTGACAGTCGGTGATGGAAGGTGATGATGTTTGTGTTCCCAGTCCTCCCTTGGACCCGTGCTGCACCACCATGGAGTGTGGACCGTTAACATCTTGGGAAGGCAGACGCCCGTCAGCTTTTGGTAAATCACTGAGCAGCATTGGAAAGAAATGGGTATCACGGATCAACTTCATGCCAAGGGGCTCCCCACTCAGTTGTGGTCTGCTTTGGACTGTTTGGGCTTATTTCGCTCAGCATAACCCCCTGGGGTTTTAAAAATTAGGAAAAAGGAAAGTAGAAAGCCCCAAGAGGAAAACACTGGATTTCTTACCAACATATTAAAGGGAGCTCAAGACTTTAATTTGAGCTGACAACTTTTATAATGGATATGCTTTTTGAGTTTCTAAAAATGGAACAAGTCATTATGGTTACACATTTTTTTTTTCTCTAAAAACCCTGGGTAATTGCTGTGAACTGAATGCTTATGTCCTTCAGATTCATGTGTTGAAGCCCTAACCCCAGTGGCTATATTTGGAGATGGGGCCTTTACAGAAGTAATTAAGGTTAAATGAAGTCATAAGGGTGGGGCCTTAATCCCATAAGATTAGTGTCCTGCTAAGAGGAGACAGGAGAGAGCTTGCTCTCCCTGCATACAAAGGAGTCATGTAAGCACAAGGGAAGAAGCCTAGTAATGAAACCCATCTCTCTGGCAACTTGATCTTGGGTTTCCAGCCTCCAAAAACTGTGAGAACTAACTTTGTGTTGTGTAAGGCACTTAGTCTCTGGTATTTTGTTATGACAGCCCAAGGAGACAAATATAGTAATTTTAGTGAATCTGCTGTTTACAGGGGAGTAGAGTGTGTCCAGCCTTGGTAGTCAGGAAGACCGGTAATTAAGTCCTATGTACACCATTTGTTTGCTGTGACTTTTAGGCGAGTCTCTTTGCCTCTGAGCTTGTATTCTATCACACGTAACTTATCCTCAATGTAAAGGTTAAATGAGATACTACACAAAAATATAAGTCTAAGCACAGGACTGGCATAATGAATTGTCTAACAGCTATCAACCCTCATACATCTGCTGGACGATAGTAGTGCCTCCAGATTTATTTTGACATGGCCACCTCCCCAGTGCTCACCCTCACCCCAGAATTGTTGGTAAGAGAATTTGGGGTGGGGTGTCTGCCTCTGATTCCCTTCTCTCCATAAACTGGAACCAAAAAGATTTTTTAAAAATTTCCTCTAAGTAGTTATCCTCCTACTTTAGGGCAACAAGCTTTATGGTCCAGCTGGATTAGTGGAGAAGAGATATTTTAAGGTCCCTGGATGAAAGGAATGACTCCCTCAGAGGGTAGGAGAAGTCTGGGGAGAGTTCAGCAAAGGGACTAGTTCCAAAGGCACTCTCCTCCTGTCTTCTCTTCTCCTGCAGGCCTCCAACTGTCTGAAAGTTATGGATTTAAGGAATGAATGAGGGATAATGCGGTGTCCTGCAACAGTGGGGAGGTGATACCACCTCTAGGCCTAATGGGGTAAGAGGAGGGACCAGTCTCCAGAATAACGGTATGGAATTGTATAACTATATGATGAGGGGGTTCTGGCAGGGTCTCTGCCTGGTGATAGAGGAAAACAGCCCAATCAGGGTGCCTTGGCAGTGAGGGAGCTATGGGGGCAAATACCCAACTTCACTCTCCTTCTGCAGGCCTCCAACTGGCTGAAACCAACCAGAAGCCAAGGATAAGGGGATTGGTTGATGGATCCCATATGAGTTCATCCCCTGGGGCACACAGCAGAGTAGGGAGTGAACTTGGGAGGGCAAATGGAAGCTATGCAAGACAGGAAACTTCTCAGCACTTCTCACCTTCCCCACAGAGGAGCCACTCTCTATTTGGTTCTTGAGATGTTAGAAGAGTATAGAACATCCTCTGTCTTTCCCAAACTTAAATTTCTAGCTTAAAGTCTGCCCCGGAGTGATAAATTTACACCTTAGAGCAGAAGACAGCAAGGACACATGATTTAGGAGAAGAATTAAAATGAACAAGCTTAATGTTTGAAAAACACTTTCTCCATTACACTGACTCGCGCTGTTAGTTCATCTGTGGCTGGGGGTCCTTTAATCAGGGTGTTCTGGGGCCACCTGTATGTCCATACTCTTTATCACTGGAAATAAAAATCTATTTCTTTGGGTCTTCCCTCCTCCCTCTTTTTATTTAAACTTTTTAGTTTGAGATAATTATATACTGACATGCAGGTATAAGAAATAATTCTGAGAGATCCCACATACGTTTTACTCAGTTTCCTTATTGATAGCATGCTGCAAAACCATAGCATGATATCACAACCTGGATTTCAATGTAAATACAAGTCACCGATCTTCAGTCAGATTGTCTCAGTTTTACTTATAGTCCTCTGTGTGTGTGTCTGTGTGTGTGTGTGTGTGTGTGTATCTATACAATTTTACCACATGTACAGGTTTGTGTATCCACCACCCAATCAAGATACAGAACAGTTCAGTCACCACAAGGATCTTGTTGCTCATTTATAATCATACCTGTTTCCTTCCTGTCCCCAAGCCCGTCCCTGTCCCACACTTAACCCTTGGTGATTATTAGTCTGTGCTCCTTTTATCTACAGACATACCTTGTTTTATTGCACTTTGCAGAGGGTTTATTTGTTTTGTTTTGTTTTTTTACAAATCAAAGGTTTGTGACAACCCTGCACTGAGCAAGTCTATCGGTGCGATTTTTCTAGCAGTTTGTGTTTTTGTCACATTTTGGTAATTCTTGTGAAATTTCAAACTTTTTCATTATTATTATATTTGTTACGGTGATCTGTGAACAGTGATTACAACTCGCTGAAAGCTCAGATGATGTTTAGCGTTTTTTAGCAATAAAGTATTTTTTAATTAAAATATGCACCTGTTTTTTTTCCTTAGATATATGCTATTGTGCCCTCAATAGACTACAATATAGTGTAAACAGAACTTCTATATGCACTGGAAAGCCAAAAAATCCATTTGACTCACTTTACTGTAAATTTTGCTTTATTGTGGTGGTCTGGAACCAAATCTGCCATACCTCTGAGGGATCCTATAATTTTGTCATTTCAAGAATGTTACATGAATGGAATCATACAGTTTGTAACCACTGAGATTTTTTTTTTCTCACTCAGCATGATTTCTATGAAAATTAACTCCAATTGCTGTATGTATCAATAGTTTATCCCTTTTTCCTGCTGAGTAGTATTCTGTGGTCTGGATGCACCAGTTTATTTCCCCATTCATCCATTAAAGGTCATTTGGTTTGTTTCCAGCTTTTTACTATTAGGATCAAAGCTGTTATAGTCATATACAGGTTTTTGTGTGAACATGAATTTTCATTTTTCTGGGATAAATGTTCAAGAGGGCAGTTGCTGGGCTATATGACCATTTCCCATTTAGTTTTATAGGACACTGCCCTACTGTTTCCCAGAATGGCTGAGCCACTTCCCATTCCTACCAGCCAAGTAGAAGTGACCCATTTTCTCTGCATCCTGCCAGCATCTGGTCTTATAACTATTACAAAACAAAAAACAAACAAAACCCCCAAACTTCTAGCTGCTCTGATAGGTGTGTGGTAATATCACGTTGTGGTTTTAGTTTGCATTTTGTTGAACATCTTTTAATGTGCTTATTTTCCATCTGTCCATCGTTTTTGGTGACATATCTGTTCATAGCCTTTGCCTATTTTTTAACTGATTGTCGATTTTGACTCTTTTGAGAGTACTTTATGTATTCTAGATGTTAATCCTTTGTCAGTTATATGGTTTTCAAATATTCCCTCTCAGTCCGTAACTTATTTTCTCAGTGTCTTAACAGGATATATCATAGAGCAAAAATTTGTCATTTAGATGAGGTCCAGTTTATGATTTTTTCCCACTTTTTATTGATCCTGCTTTTGGTGTTGAAACTACAGCCCTCCACTTTCCACTTGCTTTTGTGACTGTTATTGGAACACAGAAAAGCCTGTTTATTTACATGTAGTGTTTGGCTGCTTTTATGCTATAACAGCAGAGATGAGTATTTGTTACCCAGACGACAGGGCCCACAAAACCTAAAACATTTACTAAGGAGCTCTTGAAGAAAAGCTTGCAGACATCTGATTTAGTACATTGTAATTATTTCACAATTATAAAAAACTATTTTGTAGACAACAGCAAATTGAAACTTACTTAGGTTATAATTTCAATGGAAAAGTAACATACACTTCTACCCATATTTTATAGTTAAAATGATGCCAGCTTACAACTAAAGAGAAAAGCATGAAAGAGAAAGTAAAACTCATTTGTTAGATTTGGGGAATTCTAAGAGGTTTTCCTTCCCCAAATTTCTTATATTTAAAAAAAAATGAGTTGTGCAATAATTGTTATCATCTATAAACTGTGTCATCTCTTAAAGAGTTCAGGAATTCAAATACTCGTTCGGTGTGGTCAAGTTCTTAAAGGAGACCTCCTACAGGTGGTTAAAAAGGGTCCTGTCCATGCAGGTGTTCTTGGAGTTGAGACATGTACTGACAGCAGAAAGGTAGAATGAAGTCCTTTCTTTCCTTCCCTTCCTGTCCCTGTAGGCAAAGCCAGAGCATTTCTGGTTGCAGGGCTTCTTAGAAATGCAAAATAAATATCTCATAGTAGTCGTCTTAACAGAGCTTTTTTAGCTGTCAAAAGTGGATTTATATCAGCACATTGATTAGTTGCTGTCGACATGGATGCAGTTTGTATTTGTGATAAGATTAGGACTACCTGACGATAGTTCCTAGTTTGTTACTGTTGTATTGTGCAAGCAATAAGTTTCCTGCACATGCACATACATATACACATGTGCACACACTATATATAATATATATATATTCTATATATATATACTATATATATTCTCTTTGGAAAATAATGTGTATATATTAAATAGAATATATATGTATTTTTTTAAAGGACATTTTTTTAAGTGTGTGTCACACACATATACACATACACAAACCTATGAACTGTGAGGGCCAAATAAAATTTCTGGAGACTGTGTATGTCCCTTGGACTGAAAATCTTTAACCTCTGCTCTGGAAAATGGTTTGGAGTAAATCTTCCAAGGTGCCCACCTAGCCCACAAATTATATCTTTGAATTAGATGTGGTATTTTTTGCTACTCAATCTATTCAACATGGTACAAGCCATTGATGGGACCCTACACCGAGTCCATGCTGTTAAGGTATTTTGTTTGTCTGTAGATCATGTGAAGCGCAGATACAGCACAGTAACTCCTTATTTGTGAGTTCACATACTTTTCGAATTCAAAGGGGCCTGAATGGCCATGCTTCAAGCTCTCCTCCGGGTGCACCTTTTCTCCATAACATCCTGGGTGAATGGCAGGCCAGCTATGAACAGTGCACAATGAATGCAGGAGGACTCCACACCTTGTCAGGTGGTTCAGTTCATTACAAAGCACTTCACTTATCTGAGAGCTTTTCATTATATTAAACAAATCCAATATCTCTGTTAAGTATTCTTATTGACCCTTTGGAATTCTATAACAGTATCTAATTCCTCTTCTGCTTGACCATGCTAATTATTTCAGTGAAACTACCAAAGAATCCCAGGTCTTATGAACTCCCTGCAAAAATAGCCACTGTTCCTTCATGGCTTCCAGATGCTTCATGTACCCCAAACTGATTCTGAGTGTTAGCAAAGGCTATTTTGAAATGTAATCAAATGCTTCAGAGCCCTCTGGCCAGCACAGGATACTAGTATCAAAGGAGTAAAGAGTCGCAGAGCTGTAGACACTGTAGATGAAGCCCAAGGTTGAATTTGTTGCCCATCTTCCTCATCATGTGAGTGTCTCATACAGTTTGCCATTGACTTCAGTTCCTTGGCAGTTTCCCCTATATTTGTCTTAGCCATGTTTTCTGGTCCTGTCCTTGCACAGCTGACTTATAGACACAGGTGTAGTAATTTACATTTCCATCATCTTATTTTGTTGTGTTAGATCTGATCCATTCTTCTGACTTGTCCAAGTATTCTTGCCAATTTCAACTCATTTGTTCAACAAATATACACCAAGCACCCATTCTTTTGCCAAGTACTGAAAATACAGTGGTAGAGATCCTTGGATATTAATTCTAGTTACTCACCACATTCACTGCATTGCAAATTTTGTATCATTTGTGAAAGTGATGAGCATATATTAAGGTGACAAAATGACCAAGTAAGATTATACTCCAGGTATAGAAGAATGTTTAGTTTGAGAATGTCTGTTAATCAAATTCAACATATTAACACATTTAAAAAGAGAAAATATTACTTTATAATAAAAACAGATGTAGAAATCGAATTTGAAAAAGTAATTTGCATTTCCCTTTGTGCTAAGATTTAAAAAATACTCTCAGTTAATCAGGAAAATAATTCCTTAACCTGATAAAGAATATCTTATGAAAAATGACAGTAAGCATCATAATTAATATAACTAACATAGAAGCATTTTCTTTAAAGTTATAAGATATGGATGCATATTCTCATCACTTTGTCCAACACTGTATTGGAAGGTTCAACTAGCACAATAAAACAATGTAAAGAAATAAAAGGTGTGAGGATTAAGAGGGAAGAAACAAAAAGATTATTATTTTTAAAGAAAATGATTGTTCACATAGAAACTCTGAGATAATCTACTTATAACCATTACTACTACTAAGAGAGATGAGTAATGATGCTGAATGTAAAGTCAATGTTCATGTATATCATAAACAATTAGAAAATATAATATAAAATATATACTATTTCAAACAGCAAATGAGATCTGCAAATGGCTTAGGAATACAGTGTGCAATAACTTAGGGAAAAATTATGACACCTTACTAAATGTTATAAAAGGAAATCTTAGACAGAAAGTATTTTATGTTCATGGAGAAGGGCAAATCACAGATTTGGAGAAACAAAAGGAGAATGGGCAGCTCGCAGTAGTAGTTCTCGGCTATATTTTGTGGTAGCAAGTCTATTTCCAGACTCCATTCAATGGTAAGAATCAGTGTTGAAGGATGGATGGTTCTTATGAGGACTAGACCAGAAGAGAGCCTTCTGGAAGAGGGTCTTAGTGTTACTGCTGTACTGGGATGTGGAGAGCAGGATCTGATCTAAGAATAAGCCCTGTGGTGAACAGATGCGAGGACCTGTGCATCTGGCTTGTTAGGGTAGCTGTGTACTCTGAGCAACCAGGTACAATCTTTTGAAATCTCATTTTATTGCAAACCAACGTACCCAGGTAACTCCAATTAGTAGGAGTCACTGAATTGGACATGTGCTTTACCCTCATTCCACTCTCTTTCCCCCTGCTGCATCACCACTGGGCGAAACAGAGCTTTCTGCATGAATTGGCTTCATCTGTAGCTCAGCTCCATCATTAAACAAATATTTATTGAGTGCCTGCTGTGTGCAAGATACTATACGGGCACAGCGGGAATCCGGCAATGAACAAGACAGTCCTCGCCCTCGAGACCTTCCAGCACGGTAAGAGAAAGAAAGCAAGTCCATGAGAGGCTGCAACACGAGGTTGAATTTGTTACCTCGTCCCCACCTCTGCTTCTTCCCAAACTGCTTCTCTCTGTGGATAACATGATTCTTGTCCATTTTGTTGGTGTTGACGTCTGGCAATCTCGTGGCCGACTTTACGCGAGAGGGACTGAGGCTGTATGTTTCAGGGAACTGAAAGCAAGAAGGGGATCAAATTAGAGCATGTTGGTGTTTAGCAGGAGACCTTTCCTAACTAAGCCCTGATTTTGCTGAAGGTAGCGTGAGGGGCAAAATGGGGGCTTACTTCCCGGGGTCTCATACTGAGTAGCTTCCCACCGAGAGAAGCGCCATCAGCACCACTAGAGAACCGTGTAGATTTGTAAAGTGTGATCAGTGTCATTCTCTGCACATTAGCTTGAAGACACGTGGCTTATGGCATTTAACTCTTACAGTTCCAGATTCATGCAGGGACCTTAGTCGAAGGCTGCACTTTTACCTTCATAGCGACAGAATCCACCCATTCAGAGAGAAAGGAAATGCAAAAGGGGAGAGTGAGTTTTGGGGGGAAAGGGGTGCCTTCCCACTGAGCTTTGCTGTGCTGTCATCTTTCTTGTGGGAGACTAGTTATTAGTAGCCCCGGATGCTATGGATATGGTGTGTAGATTCTCTTGTCTCAGAATCCAAAAGCTGCAGTAAAGTACCCTTAGTCTGTTTCCCCCATAATTCTCCAGCCCTTCCAGCTGTGGTCACCAACTGAGGACTCAAGCTTGAAAAGTCGCAACTGGCTGCAGGCTCATCCCAAGCTGAGTAATAGGAGTGCATAAGAGCTGTAGCACATTAGCACATTGGGTCTGGCTTTGGTTGTTGCTGTTCATTTTACTATAAACCTAAGTACTAGTGTATCTGGGTTGAGACTGAATCCCTTAACGAGGCTCCTGAATTCCCACCTGCCTTTATATCTGCTCTCTTGGTCCAGTTCAGGATCCCCTGAAAGTGGGTCTTAGAACTGCCTTAAATGGAACTGGGAAGAAAAACAGGGGGTTCCAATGTCAGAACAGTTCATGAGACACTGCACACCCTCTCCCCTTCTGAGGATGATAATCTGTATGTCCAACGCACTGAGAAGTCTTGTAGTTACCAAGAAGAAAGACAAAAAGAAAGCCCACAATGATTAAACTCACATTTTACATGTTTGTTTGCTTAAGTATTCCCTCAGCCCTCTCCCCCATCATCTCTCTGCTTTAGGGAAATTCATAATATGCTAGGGTGTCAGGCATACAGTAAGCACTCAATAGGTACTGCTTGTTGCTGGCTATCGAAGTCCTGCAGTGAAGCCTCAAGTTTTCAGGAATAGGAGTTCCCAGTGCTACCTGCAGAACTCTGCCCCTCAGTCGGTCCCCATTCCTCTGAGTTATGGACACCTGCTTGCTGCAGCTCTTCAGGGGGGAACCCTGTAAGTGACAGCACCGGGCTGGGCACCGCAGCTGGGCACTGGGCTGGGCACCACAGCCGGGCACTGCAGCCAGGTGCAGCAGGCATGAAGCAACCTCGAGGCAATGACTTAAGGGGTGATTTCCATGCACATCACCTGCACCCCAGACCCCACAGCCCAGGGGCACACAGAGGCATCTGCATGTATTTTTCCACTCTGTTTGCTCTCTCAGGCCCAGACTGGGGTCTGGGAATTCCCATCTGGGCTCTGCTGTTAATGGGTTGTGTGAGCTTAGGGCACTTACTTAACCTTGGGGTCCTGTTTCCCGAGCTGTAAAATGAGAGGGTTGCATTGGGTGGTCCCGATGGGCCATTCTGTGAATTTCGCAAGCACGAAATTGTGTGTTCCCTCTTCCATACCTCAGTGCCCTTGTCTTGTGAACAAAAGGAGAGTGAACTTCAGGAAAACGGGTTGGCCCATAGAATGGAGGGTGCGGGGTTCCTTAGGCTGGAGCTCTATCTAGTTCATGCCTGCACTTGGACCTTGCTTCACTCTGAAGCTCAAGTCTGTTTGCTGTCAAACCATTGGGAAAAGCACATGCAAACAGAATCAAAAGATCCAACAGAGGAGCTGGCCACGGGGAAGCCAGAGCCTCGAACAGGGGGTGTACAAGGAAGACTTGAGAAGCTACCAGGAAAAGTAAAAGGGCAAGGTCTAGTTTGGGTCCTGGCAGCAGCCTCCTAACCTAGCTGGATCTCAGCTTCTCCCTCGTTAACTCCCCGCTCACTGGCTTGTCCTGAGCTTGGAGGAGAAGCAAAGCTTGGAGCAGACGACCTGAGTGACAGCCCTGCTCCGCCGCTCACTCACCGTGACCTCGAGTAAGCTCCTTACCCGGCCTGGGCTTTTGCTTCTAGGGTTTGTGAGGATTGACCAGATAGTACACAGTCAAGTTCCTACCTTGTTGTCAGCATCTGATCACCGTGAGCAATCACTAGCACTGTTCTCACCGTAGTGGATTCGCTGCTGTTACTGTGTTGGCTGTAGTAAACTCTCAGTAAATACTGGGCTCTCCATCAGCCTTTATTCTGTTCTAGGGTTTTCCAGACTCCTAGAGTATCGGACACCATTGTCCAGTTTCTTGATTATAACAGAAGAGTTGGCAAGATGCAAAAGGAGGTCTTCACAGGAACAAATACATATCCCAATTTCTTGAGCCATTTAAAAGTTTTCTTTATGAACACACCCCTATCTTGAGCCAGATTTGGTCCCACTGAACTTGGTATTTATTTGCCTGTGTGTTTTAGTCTCAGCTGGTAAATCAGGAAACGGGGAGGTGAAGTCCAGGAAGTCCTGTGCGTCTGTCTAAGTCCATGGCACAGAGGGCTGAGCCTCCTGGGGGCCCAGGCTGAGGGGACCCCAAATCTGGGATGGAGTGGGGGTGGGGCGTACATCCTCTTCTGCCCCAGTGAGCAGGTGTGCCCCGCCCATGTCTCTCAGCAAAGACCTGCCAAAGGACTATTGACACATTGTGTGGGAATAAAAGCAGTGGGCGAGTAGCTGCTGTTTCCAATGGCAGCGTGGGTAGTGGGGGCGGGCCGGCCCCGGGAGAGTGACGGCAGTGGTACCCAACATTGTCAGCGCAGACGCTGACGGCCTCCATTCCCCTCCATTCCCTGTGCCTGCCCACATTTGTGCATCCTGTCACGGCAGGGTGACAAGCCCAAACACAAGGGGCCTCCCTTTCTTATGCTAATGTTCTGGGATGACAGCTTCACCAGGTGTGACAGCCACCACAGGCACCTCCTCCCCCACTTCTGGGCTTGGCACCTCAGGCCCTGGTCCTGGGCCTGATTCAGAACAGAGCCAGCTGGGGGGGACAGACACCCCTTCCACCAGCCATGAAGTTCTCGGGTGCGCAAGCAGGCGACCGTCACAGGCTAGATCTTGGCTTGTTTCCACTGACAATGTCATCTTGTTGCTGTCCTTCTCTGTCTTCTTCTCCTTTCCTCTTGCTAATTATCCTCCCCTCGGCAATCTTCTTGTTCTGAAACTTCTTGTTCCTTCTGCCTGGACACTTCTGACCCATGCTCGTTTGTGAGTTGGTTCAGGACTCCTGTTAATGTCACCTCCTTCTCTGACTGCCCTGTCCCGTTTCGATAGCTCCCCATTCTCTCCTCCACACCCCTCTGTTTCCTAGATCAGATCGATTTCAGTCTTTAATTATCTTGTCTGCTAATGTCTTCATTTGCTTCTGCGTCTCCTTGACCAGAACAGAAACTCCATAAAGGCAGGAACCTCGTCTGTCTTGTTCAAAGCTCCATCCTCAGAGTGAGCCCCTGTGCCTGGCACATAGTGGCTGCTCAATAAACACAGGTTGAGTGAATCAGTGAATGAAGGTATGCGCAAATGAAAATACCCCCCTACATAGCTGTGGCTCACCAAGCCGTGATTTTCCAATGGGAAGCCATGACCTCAAGGGCACACACCTTCTTAAAAAAGCCCACGAGACGATTCTGTCTTTCTGTGAGAGCTGGTACTCTCTTCTACTTTTGCCCCCTGCTTCCTTTGCTTTCCAAAATAAATCTCATCTGTTGGATCCTTGAGCCCCATTCTCTGGATGGAGAATCCTGCCAATGCAGGATTGGATGAGTTAAATGTTGAACATGTGCTCCCCCAGGCTACTCCAGCCTGAAGGCGAGGGGTAACAATAGTTTAAAAATCTTGTTTTCCCTCTGCAAACTTGTCAGGATCTCTCTTTATCTTTGAAGTCTGGGAATTTCACAGGCTATTCCAAGTGTATGTCTTTCCTCACTCGCTCTGCCCAGGGCTCCACGAGCTCTTTCCATCCCAAGCCTAGAACAGCATGTGCTCTGCTTCACAATTTTCTTCTATCATCCACGTGTGAATTTTCTACCGTCTATTTTCCATTCACCTTTTGGTTCTCCTGCTAATTACTTGCTAAGACTCTTGGATCCATCCTCTGTGTGTTTTGTTTCATCCCTCAATCTCCTTTTAAAATTTTAAATTCTTGGGGGGGGGCGGAGCAAGATGGCGGAGGAGTAGGAGACCTGGATTTCGTCCGGTCTCAGGAATTCAGCTGAATAGGGGTCAAACCATTCTGAACACCTACGAACTCAACAGGAGATCGAAGATAAGAAGAGTAGCAACACTCTGAACAGAAAAGCGACCACTTTCTGGAATGTAGGATGTGCGGAGAAGTGAATCCGAGGTATTCGGGAGGATAGACGGCGGGGGAGGGCGCCTCCGTCGGCCGCTTCTGGCAAGTGCTAGAGCCGCGGAGCACAAAATCGGACCTTTTAGAAGCCGGCTCCGCGGAGGGACGTCGCTCCAGTGGCTAAGCGGGGGGTGGAACCCTTGCGGGACAGTGTGGTCTCAGGACCCTCGGGGTCACAGAAAGACCGGGGGTGCCTGAGTGCGGCAGAGCTCCCAAGTATCGGAGCGGGGAAGCCGGCTGCAGAGACGGAGCCGAGGTGTGGGCTCTCAGCTCGGGGTTGCCATAAACTGTCATCCGCGGCCCCGTCGGGCCCCTGCTCCTCCAGCAGGGACCCAACAAGCGGCAGAGCCGGGGAGACTCCCCTTCTTCCCCCGGGAGGAGCGGTGAGGAGGGCACCGCAGGGATCTAATGGGTTTGGAGACTCCACACGGGGTCGGGAGCCAGAGATAGAAATTCCCGATCACAGGCCGGGTGAGCACGGAGTGCGGCCGGAGACCGGGGAGACGGGAGTGACTGCTTTTCTCTGGGGGCGCACTGAGGAGCGGGGCCCCAAGTTCTCAGCTCCTTCGGGCGGAGATTGGGAGGCCACCATTTTCACCCTGGTCCTCCAAAGCTGTACTGAGAGCTTGCAGGGAACAAAAGCTCCTGAGAGCAAACCCGAGCAGCTTGCTTAGCCCGGACTCACAAGGATGGGGCAATTCCGCCTCCAGCAAAGACGTTTGGTAACCACGGCAACAGGCCCCTCCCCCAGAAGATCAGCACGAACAGCCAGCAAACCAAGACCAAGTTTACCGATCAAGGAGAACGGGAGAACTCCAGCGCTAGAGGAATACTGCACATAGAATTCATGGCTTTTTTTGCCATGATTCATTAGTTTTTCAAAGTTAATTTATTTAACTGTTTTTTTTTGAAATTTTCTTTTTCCCTTTTTCAAAAAACATCTTATCAATCCCTTTTTTAAAAAAACATTTTTTATTTTTTATTTTTAGAGTCATATTTTTATCCCTTCATAGTAGTTACCCTTATTTTTGGCATATATATATAAGTTGTTCTCTCCTTAAAATTTTGAGATACAATTTCTTCTAACAGATCAAAATATACCCTAAATAACTAGTGTATGGCTTTGTTCTATTCTCCTGCCTGATCACATTCTCTCCCTTTTTTTTCCTTTTTTCTTTTTTCTTTTTCTTTTTAAATCTTCTTATTTCCTTTTAAAAACAACTTCTTAACTTATCAATTCCTTTTATAAAATCTTTTATAATTTTCAACTTTACAGTCATCTGCCATCCCTTCATTGTATCAACCCTTATTTTGTACATATATAAGTCTTTCTTCCTTTAAAATTTTAGCAGGCACTTTCTTCTAACAGACCAAAATATGCCCAAAATCTAGTGTGTGGCACTGATCTATGCACTAGCCTGATCATATTTGATCATAGTCTGTTTTTTTTTTTGTTTTGTTCTGTTTTTGTTTGTTTTTATCTTTTTCTTTTTCCTTTTTTTTCCTCTTCTTTCTTTCCCTTTCTTGTCCCCTGGTTTCAGGTCTTTTCTGATTTGTATACAGTATATTTGCTGGAGACGTTGTTAACCTGTTAGCATTCTGTTCTCTCATTCATCTGTTCTCCTCTGGACAAAATGACGAGACGAAAACAATCACCTCAGCAAAAAGAACAAGAGGTAGTACCGTCTGCCAGGGACCTACTCAATACTGACATTAGTACGATGTCGGACATAGAGTTCAGAATCATGACTTTAAAGATACTAGCTGGGCTTGAAAAAAGTGTGGAAGTTATTAGAGAAACCTTTCTGGAGAAATAAAAGAACTAAAATCTAACCATGTCGAAATCAGAAAGGCTATTAATGAGGTGCAATCAAAAATGGGGGCACTAACTGCTAGGATAAATGAGGCAGAAGAGAGAATCAGTGATCTAGAAGACCAAATGATGGAAAATAAAGAGGCTGAGAAAAAGAGAGAGAAACAACTACAGGATCACGAGGGCACAATTCGAGAGATAAGTGGTACGATAAGATGAAACAACATTAGAATAATTGGGATCCCAGAAGAAGAAGAAAGAGAGAGGGGGGCAGAAGCTATATTGGAGGAAATAATAGAGAACTTCCCTAAAATGGGGAAGGAAACAGGCATCAAAATCCAGGAGACACAGAGAACCCCTCTCAAAATCAATAAAAATAGGTCAACACCCCGACATCTAATAGTAAAACTTACGAGTCTCAGAGACAAAGAGAAAATCCTGAAAGCAGCTTGGGAGAAGAGATATGTAACCTACAATGATAGAAACATTAGACTGGCAACAGACCTATCCACAGAGACCTGGCAGGCCAGAAAGGACTGGCAAGATATCTTCAGAGCACTAAACAAGAAAAATATGCAGCCAAGAATACTATATCCAACTAGGCTGTCATTGAAAATAGAAGGAGAGATAGAAAGCTTCCAGGACAAACAACAACTAAAGGAATTTGCAAACACAAAACCAGCCCTAAAGAAATATTGAAAGAGGTCCTCTAAGCAAAAAGAGAGCCTAAAAGCAGCATAGATCAGAAAGGAACACAGACAATATACAATCACAGTCACCTTACAGGCAATACAATGGCACTAAATTCATATCTTTCAATAGTTACCCTGAATGTAAATGGGCTCAATGCCCCAATCAAAAGACACAGGCTATCAGATTGGATTAAAAAACAAGACCCATCCATATGCTGTCTGCAAGAGATTCATTGTAGACCCAAAGACACCCCCAGATTGAAAGTGAGGGGGTGGAAAACCATTTACCATGCTAATGGCCACCAAAAGAAAGCTGGGGTGGCAATCCTTATAATAGACAAATTAGATTTTAAAACAAAGACTGTAATAAGAGATGAAGAAGGACACTATATCCTACTTAAAGGGTCTATCCAACAAGAAGATCTAACAATTGTAAATATCTATGCCCCTAACATGGGGCAGCCAATTATATAAGGCAATTAATAACAAAAGCAAAGAAACACGTTGACAACAATACAATAATAGTGGGGGACTTGAACACCCCCCTGACTGAAATGGACAGATCATCTAAGCAAAAGATCAACAAGGATATAAAGACTTTAACGACACACTGGACCAAATGGACTTCACAGACATATTCAGAACATTCCATCCCAAAGCAACGGAATACACATTCTTCTCTAGTGCCCATGGAACATTCTCCAGAATTGATCCCATCCTAGGTCACAAATCAGGCCTCAACCGGTACCAAAAGATTGGGATCATTCCCTGCATATTTTCAGACCACAATGCTTTGAAACTAGAACTCAATCACAAGAGGAAAGTCGGAAAGAACTCAAATACATGGAGGGTAAAGAGCATCCTACTGAAGAATGAATGGGTCAACCAGGAAATTAAAGAAGAATGAAAAAAATTCATGGAAACCAATGAAAATGAAAACACAATTGTTCAAAATCTTTGGGATGCAGCAAAGGCAGTCCTGAGAGGAAAGTATATAGCAATACAAATACAAGCCTTTCTCAAGAAACAAGAAAGGTCTCAAATACACAACCTAACCCTACACCTAAGGGAGCTGGAGAAAGAACAGCAAAGAAAGCCTAAACCCAGCAGGAGAAGAGAAATCATAAAGATCAGAGCAGAAATCAATGAACTAGAAACCAAAAGAACAGTAGAACAGCTCAACGAAACTAGGAGTTGGTTCTTTGAAAGAATTAACAAGATTGATAAACCTCTGGCCAGACTGATCAAAAAGAAAAGAGAAATGACCCAAATCAACAAAATCATGAAGGAAAGAGGAGAGATCACAACCAACACCAAAGAAATACAAACAATTATAAGAACATATGATGAGCAACTCTATGCCAGCAAATTAGATAACCTGGAAGAAATGGGGGCATTCCTAGAGATGTATCAACTACCAAAATTGAACCAGGAAGAAATAGAAAACCTGAACAGACCTATAGCCACTAAGGAAATTGAAGCAGTCATCAAAAATCTCCCAAGAAACAAAAGCCCAGGGCCAGATGGCTTCCCAGGGGAATTCTATCAGACATTTAAAGAAGAATTAATACCTATTCTCCTGAAACTGTTCCAAAACATAGAAATAGAAGGAAAACTTTGAAACTCATTTTATGAGGCCAGCATTACCTTGATCCCCAAACCAGACAAAGACCCCATCAAAAAGGAGAATTACAGACCAATATCCTTGATGAACATGGATGCAAAAATTCTCACCAAAATACTAGCCAATAGGATCCCACAGTACATTAAAAGGATTATTCACCACGACCAAGTGGGATTTATCCCTGGGCTGCAAGGCTGGTTCAACATCCGCAAATCAATCAACGTGATACAATACATTCACAAAAGAAAGTACAAGAGTCATATGATCCTCTCAATAGATGCAGAAAAAGCATTTGACAAAGTACAGCATCCTTCCTTGATCAAAACTCTTCAGAGTATAGGGATAGAGGGTACATACCTCAATATCAAAAAAACCATGTCTGAAAAACCTACAGCGAATATCATTCTCAATTGGGAAAAGCTGAGAGCTTTTCCCCTAAGGTCAGGAACGCGGCAGGGTTGTCCACTCTCAGCACTGCTATTCAACATAGTATTAGAAGTCCTAGCCACAGCAATCAGACAACAATAAGAAATTAAAGGCATCGAAATCGGCAAAGAGGAAGTCAAACTCTCACTCTTTGCAGATGATATGATACTGTATGTGGAAAACCCAAAAGACTCCACCCCAAAACTGCTAGAACTCATACAGGAATTCAGTCAAGTAGCAGGCTATAAAATCAATGCACAGAAATCAGTGGCATTCCTATACACCAACAACAAGACAGAAGAGAGACAAATCAAGGAGTCGATCCCATTCACAATGGCACCCAATACCATAAGATACCTAGGGATAAATTTAACCAAAGAGGCAAAGGATCTGTACTCAGAAAAGTATAAAATACTCAGGAAAGTAATTGAAGAAGACAAACAAAGAAATGGAAAAACGTTCCATGCTCATGGATTGGAAGAACAAACATTTTGAAGATATCAATGCTACCTAGAGCAATCTACGCATTCAATGCAATCCCCATCAAAATACCATCCACTTTTTTCAAAGAAATGGAACAAATAATCCTAAAATTTGTATGGAACCAGAAGAGACCCCGAATAGCCAGAGGAATCTTGAAAAAGAAAAGCAAAGCTGGCGGCATCACAATTCCGGACTTCCAGCTCTATTACAAAGTTGTCATCATGAAGACAGTATAGTACTGGCACAAAAACAGACACATAGATCAATGGAACAGAACTGAGAGCCCAGAAATGGACCCTCAACTCTATGGTCAACTCATCTTTGACAAAGCAGGAAAGAATGTCCAATTGCAAAAAGACAGTCTCTTCAACAAATGGTGTTGGGAAAATTGGACAGCCACATGCAGAAGAATGAAACTGGACCATTTCCTTACACCACACACAAAAATAGACTCCAAATGGTTGAAAGACCTAAACGTGAGACAGGAGTCCATCAAAATCTTAAAGGAGAGCACAGGTAGCAACCTCTTCGACCTCAGCCACAGCAACTTCTTCCTAGAAACATCGCCAAAGGCAAGGGAAGCAAGGGGAAGAATGAACTATTGGGATTTCATCAAGATAAAAAGCTTTTGCACAGCAAAAGAAACAGCCCACAAATCCAAAAGACAACCGACAGAATGGGAGAAGATATTTGCAAATGACATATCAGATAAAGGGCTAGTATCCAAAATCTATAAAGAACTTACCAAACTCAACACCCAAAGAACAAATAATCCAATCAAGAAATGGGCAGAAGACATGAACAGACATTTTTCCAAAGAAGACAAATGATTTCCAAATGGCCAACAGACACATGAAAAAGTGCTCCACATCGCTCGGCATCAGGGAAATCCAAATCAAAACTTCGATGAGATACCACCTCACACCCGTCAGAATGGCTAAAATTAATAGGTCAGGAAATGACAGATGTTGGTGGGGATGCGGAGAAAGGGGAACCCTCCTACACGGTTGGTGGGAATGCAAGCTGGTGCAACCCCTCTGGAAAACAGTATGGAGGTTCCTCAAACAGTTGAAAATAGAGCTATCATACGATCCAGCAATTGCACTACTGGGTATTTACCCCAAAGATACAAATGTAGGGAGCAATGTCCACAATAGCCAAACTGTGGAAAGAGCCGAGATGTCCATCGGCAGATGAATGGATAAAGAAGAAGTGGTATATATACACAATGGAATATTATGCCGCCATCAAAAGGAATGAGATCTTGCCATTTGCAACGACGTGGATGGAACTGGAGGGTGTTATGCTGAGTGAAATAAGTCAATCAGAGAAAGACATGTATCATATGACCTCTCTGATATGAGGAATTCTTAATCTCAGGAAACAAACTGAGTGTTGCTGGAGTGGTGGGGGGTGGGAGGGATTGGGTGGCTGGGTGATAGACATTGGGGAGGGTATGTGCTATGGTGAGCACTGTGAATTGTACAAGACTGATGGATCACGGATGTGTACTTCTGAAACAAATAATGCAATATATGTTAAGAAAAAAAAGAAGAAGAAGAAGATAGCAGGAGGGGAATAACGAAGGGGAGTAAATCGGAGGGGGAGACAAACCATGAGAGACGATGGACTCTGAAAAACAAACTGAGGGTTCTAGAGGGTCGGAGGGCGGGGGGATGGGTTAACCTGGTGATGGGTATTAAAGAGGGCACATTCTGCGTGGAGCACTGGGTGTTATGCACAAACAATGAATCATGGAACACTACATCAAAAACTAATGATGTAATGTATGGTGATTAACATAACAATAAAAAGTTATTATAAATTTTTAAATTCTTATGTGTGTATTTTGGCACTGGTGGTTTTTCTAAATGATCTTTCCCAACATGAATTCGGATCTCAGGAATGACTCCTCACTTTTTCAAATCTTCTCTTAAATTTTTATTTTATTTTATTTTTTTAAAGATTTTAGTTATTTATTTGACAGAGAGAAAGATCACAAGAGCAGGGACACAAGCAGGGGGAGTGGGAGAGGGAGAAGCATGCTTCCTGCAGAGCAGGGAGCCCAATGCGGGGCTCGATCCCAGGACCCTGGGATCATGACCTGAGCCAAAGGCAGATGCCTAACGACTGAGCCACCCAGGTGCCCCTTCTCTTAAATTTTTAAATCCTGATACATTTCCCCTAAAAACCCTGATTTTCTTGTCAATGGCGTCTCTTTGAGAGAGAATGTTTCTTTCCTACTAAGGTCGTTTTTCTTGCTTATTCCAGGTCTTGCATGTCAGTGGGAGTCCACTCTTCTGGTCCTTCAGCTTGGTTCTCTCAATTTCCTAAGTCTCTATGAGACTCTGTTTTAATTTTAATTTTTTCCTCAATTTTAATTTTTAATATGGTAAGTATTGATAGGTATAACTCACGTAAATATTAGAGTCTTCAGCACCTTTTAAAGATGTAAACAATCCTGAAATCTCAAAAAGTTTAAAGGATTTTGATATATTCATTTGCTCAAGAGAGATTATTGAGTACCAGGCACTGCTTATTGGGGATTTGGGAGAACAGCATCAAATGAGGCAGAGTCATTGCTCTTGTGGACATTCTAGTTGGGTAGGCAGATGCTGAGAAGTCAACAACTTGACATGGAAAATAATATCAGGTATGATGCAAGGAAGGAAGCAAGGTTGAGAAGGGAGCAAATGCCAGGGGTTGCCATTTTAGATGTGGGAATCAGAGAGGTTTCCTTGGGAAGGGCACATTGAGTCAGGGACTCGAATGGGCTTACTTCTCTGGGCCATTTCTCCCAGGAGGGCCAGGGACTCAGTGTGCATATAGACTCACGGTGGCCCATTAAAACATGACAGGGGTTCTAGTGGGTGGGCAAAATAGCAAGACCCTTGTCATTCACGAAAGACAATACCCCTTTAAATAGATTCATCTTAAGCTCAGTTCAAAATAATTATTACAATTATAATAAGAAGAACCATTTATTGAATATTGAATATTTAATGTTAACCACTTGCCAGGGACTATGCAAATTATATTGCATGAATTTCTCATTGAACCCTTACAATAACAGAGTGAGCCAAGTACCATTCATATCTCCACTTTACATATGAGGACACTGAAGCCTAGAAATGCAAAGTCCCTTTTACAAGGTTAGTTAGTAACAGAACCCAAATCCAAATCCTCGTTTTCTTGTTTCCAAAATTCATGCTCTTGACTACAAGGCAATTATAGTAGGCCTGGGGATTTAAAAATAAATTCATATTCTTTGCTCTGTAAAAGCTCATTGAATTATGACCATAAGAGATAGATAGACAGATAGATAGATAGAAAATTATTATACTACGTGGTGAATGCTAGGATTCAGCAAAGCATAGAATGGCAATGGGAGGTCAGAAGGTGGTCATTCAACCTAACTGGCAGAAAAGCACTAGAGAAAGGGATTTGAATTTGAACCCAAAAGATGTGGAGATAATCAAAGGAGAAAAGGAGAGAAGGGTGTTCTTGGTAAAGAAATGAACATAAGCAAAGATGTTGAGTTATGTACGTTGCAGGGCATCCAGAGAACTCTGGGATGTTCAGTGCTGGAGCATGGAGATTGGGGCAATCCATAAGCAAGAGATCGTAGAGTCTGAAGATGTGTGACCATGGAGTGTTGTACACCATGGAAAGAAGCTTGGGATTTGTTTTGCAAAAAATAAGCAGTTGGAAGTTTTCAAACAAATATCAAGGTAAAACTTACTCTAGGTAAATGCCTGGGTGACCCACACACAAAAATAGACTCAAAATGGATGAAAGACCTAAATGTGAGACAGGAATCCATCAAAATCCTTGAGGAGAACACAGGCAGCAACCTCTTCGACCTCAGCCGCAGCAACTTCTTCCTAGACACATCGCCAAAGGCAAGAGAAGCAAGGGCAAAAAAACTATTGGGACTTCATCAAGATAAAAAGCTTTTGCACAGCAAAGGAAATAGTCAACAAAACCAAAAGACAAATGACAGAATGGGAGAAGATATTTGCAAATGACATATCAGATAAAGGGCTAGTATCCAAAATCTACAAAGAACTTATGAAACTCAACACCCAAAGAACAAATAATGCAATCAAGAAACGGGCAGAAGACATGAACAGACATTTCTGCAAAGAAGACA
Source organism: Callorhinus ursinus (assembly GCF_003265705.2). NCBI lineage: Eukaryota > Metazoa > Chordata > Mammalia > Carnivora > Otariidae > Callorhinus > Callorhinus ursinus. The sequence goes on along the minus strand of NW_027397100.1, from coordinate 7,263,208 downwards.
CCCAAATGGCCAACAGACACATGAAAAAGTGTTCAACACCTCGGCATCAGGGGAATACAAATCAAAACCTCAATGAGATACCACCTCTCACCAGTCAGAATGGCTAAAATTAACAAGTCAGGAAATGACAGGTGTTGGCAAGGATGTGGAGAAAGGGGAACCCTCCTACACTGTTGGTGGGAATGCAAGCTGGTGCAGCCACTCTGGAAAACAGTATGGAGATTCTCAAAAAGTTGAAAATAGAGCTACCTTACTACCCAACAATTGCACTACTGGGTAGGTATTTACCACAAAGATAGAAATGTAGTGATCTGAAAGGGTATGTGCACCCCAATGTTTATAGCAGCAATGTCCACAATAGCCAAACTATGGAAAGAGCCAAGATGTCCATCAACAGATGAATGGATAAAGAAGATGTGGTATATATATATATATATATATATATATATATATATATATGCAATGGAATATTATGCAGCCATCAAGAAAAATGAAATATTGCCATTTGCAATAACATGGTTGGAACTAGAGGGTATTATGCTAAGTGAAATAAGTCAATCAGAGAAAGACAAGTATCACATGATCTCACTGATATGAGGAATTCTTAATCTCAGGAAACAAACTGAGGGTTGCTGGAGTGGTGGGGGGGTGGAGGGATGGGGTGGTTGGGTGATGGACATTGGGGAGGGTATGTGCTATGGTGAGCGCTGTGAATTGTGTAAGAGTGTTGAATCACAGACCTGTACCTCTGAAACAAATAATACATTATATGTTAAAAAAGAAGAAGAAGAAGAAGATAGCAGAAAGGGAAAAATGAAGGGGGCGAAATCGGTGGAGGAGATGAACCATGAGAGACTATGGACTCTGAGAAACAAACTGAGGGTTCTAGAGGGGAGGAGGGTGGGGGCATGGGTTAGCCCAGTGATGGGTATTAAGGAGGGCATGTACTGAATGGAGCACTGGGTGTTAAACGCAAACAATGAATCATGGAACACTACATCAAAAACTAATGATGCAATGCATGGTGACTAACATAACATAATAAAATAAAATAAAATAAAAATGCCCTGATGACCATTCTGAGGATGGGTTTGAGGGGGAAGGATAGGACCAAGGTCAAAAAGATCAGTTAGGAAGCAATTGTACTGGTCCAGGGGAGAGACGGTAGTGGTCTCCTCTAAAATAATGGTGATAAAGATGGAGAAAAGAGGAAGTTTGAGGATGTTGAGGACACATCAGCAGGGTCTGGTGCCAAATTGGAAGTTGAGATTGGGCAAAAGGGAAAATCAGTGTGATCCTCAGATTTTGGCTCAAGGGACTATATAAATATTGGTTCCTTCAGCTGATCCGGAGAACCAGTGGGCAGGAGCAGCACAAGAGGGAGATTGGGCAGAATGGGATGCCACAGTATATTTGTGGTGCATTTAGGACACCAGCTGGAGTGCACTGGGCGTCTGCAGTTCACCACAGAGATCTGTGCTGGAGATAGGGACCTGGGAATCTCGGCAACTCATTGAACGTGAAAACAATGAGTGGATGAGGTCATCCAGGCAGCAGCTGGTAGAACGGTGGTGGGAAAACAAAATAGAATCGGGGAAGCATAACATTTAAGAATATTCAAGCAATTGAGTAATGTTTATAAAACAAGTTAAAGAAACTGTAGCTGACAAGATTTTCTTCGTTGGTGTTAGGCGGAAAAGGGTGTAAGAAAGATTTTAGGAAAGAGAGGAAGGACACAAGAGAGTAGGCAACACCCGTGAGAACCAGTGAGTGGAGGGGGGCAAGTCACGGGGCCAGGAAAGACGTATGGAGAGAGATGACCAGGTAGTGGACAGGGCAAGGTGGGGTTAGGTTGCTGATCCTTCCAGGAGTCTTATGTTTTAAAGAAGAGTATCTTCTTTGTTTAAATAATGTCAGGCCAAGTATCCAAAAAAGACAATATTGGAGTTTCCAAAGCCACTTTGCAGTGGGCTTTGTTATTGCTGTTAACGGAAGACCGACCTTAGCTGTCCCTGTGCCATAATCCAGTGGCTAAGCTCACGGGATTAGAGAGCTACTGGAGAATCTAGATCCAATGATAAACAGCAAAGTTAACCTTGTCACTCAAGCAACAAGCATCTTGTTGCTTTATGGTTCCTTGGGAAGCAACATGGATGAAGATACGTATGTGTCTGACGTTAGTTGTCTTTTTCCTTCCACTGGAAATTTTATTTGGCTGATGGAAAGCTGTGGAATGCTTAGTATCCCATGGAGACAGTCACTTTTTTTGGTCTTGTAATTAGAATGAAGTACTTCTTTGTTACTCAGTAAACTTTTCTGAGTGGCAAAAATAACATTAATATGACAGGTTAGACAAGAGTTTTATTGAAAGATCAGTGACAAGGACTGGCTCCAGAAAGATAAATAATCTTCATTTCACATGACAACCTAATGACAGATGAGGACAGATGGTGACAACCCTAAACTGGAAATCTGCTTGAATCAATCAATCAATCAATCAATCAATCAGCAACTATTTATTGATCTCCTGTTTTGGCTAAGAACACCTTAGAATCAGATACCAGAATTCAAAACCCAGTTTTTCTACGTACCAGTGACTTATCCTTGGGAGGATTCCAAAACCTCTCTGAGCTTCAATTTCTCCCTTTAAGTGATGAGCAAAATAATTATATTTAACCCAACGAGTTGTAGGGACCAGATGAGATGTAAGGACTCCATAAACACCAGTTACTGCTGTTGTTGTTGTTGATATGATTGTTGTCACTTCTGGGTGCCCCAGGTTAGTGCCCAGCCTTGCTTTCTTTCCAGGGTGATTTTATTGTGTTTCCTAGAAATGGGTAAACTGAGTTTCAGAGAAATGCCCAAGGAGGTGCCCTGGGCCTGTTAACCTATCCTGGGAATGTAGTGTTTATGGTTTTCTGACCACTCAGAGGAGCATATCCCTCTTCGCCTGTGAGGACCCTGTGGGAGACAAGGATGAAGAGAAGAATGAGGTGAAGACACCGAGGAAGGCAGGAGAGGCAGGGAGAGAGAGAGAGAGTGAGAGAGAGGGAGGGAGAGAGGGAGATAGGGAGAGAAGAAAGGGAGGAGGGGGGAGGGAGGAAGAGAGAAAGAAAGAGAGAGTGGGAGGGAGGGAAGAGGCACAGAAAGGGAAGAACTTCATTGTGGAAAAAGAGTAAGTCCAGGGACATGCATAGGTTTTGCCTCGATTTTTGCTGGGCTTCATTCATTCCCTCAATAGGTATTTCTAGAATGCCCACCATATGCCAGGCGTTCTTCTACCATAATGACTAGGAAATCTGAAGTCCTAGCACTCATGAATGTTATATTCTATGGGGGAGGGGAGGGCAAAGACAAGGAAATACCCTCAAATCTATTTTTTTCCAGTAGCAGTAAATGTTCTGAAGAAAAAGAGAGCTGGTGAGTTGCTAGACATTGGTTTGGGGATAGTGAGAGGATCTACTTGGGTTATGTGGTCAGGAAGGACATTTTTGATTGCTAAAGGGGGGCCTGACTTGTCTGGGGACAGTTCTCCAGTACTGAAATTCCACTGCATGTGGTGGCCAGACTGGCCTAGCCTGTCTCCCTACCTCTTCACAAGCTCCTCTTCTCACCATTCGAGGCCAGCAGCCTTTTCTACAGTGAAATTGCGAGCAAGACTGGGTCATGCACAGCTCCGCTAATTTCCTCTCCCTTTTGGGGCAGAGAGGGGGGGTGCCTGCAAAGGATATGTATTCCATTATGCTTCTTCATACTTGAAGTTTTACATGCATAGCACCCCATGTTCTTCCTAATTCTGGGGTTCAGTATTAGGAGGCTCTCATGCCTTCATGTGCCAGCCTTCATGAGAGGCAGTGATGCTGAAAGTACAGCTGTGGGCCAGCAACATCAGCAGCACCTGGGCGGTTGTTAGAAATGCAAGTTCTGGGGCACCTGTGTGGCTCAGTCAGTTAAGTGTCCGACGCTTGATTTTGGCTCAGGTCATGATCTCAGGATCATGAGGTCGAGCGCCGCGCTAAGCTCCTTGCTCAGTGGTGGTGGGGCGGGAGGTCTGCTTGAGATTCTCTCTCCCTCTCCCTCGGCCTCCACTCCCTGCTCGTGCACTCTCTAAATAAATAAATAAATAATAAAGGGTTTTAAAAAAGAAATGCGAGTTCTCAGGCCTCACCCCAGACCACCCGAATCAGCAACTCCGGGAGTGAGGCCCAGCAATGTGTGTTTTAACAATTGTGCCAAGTGATTCTGATGAGTGTTCAAGTTTGAAACCACGGCTCAAATACAGCTTTGCTTTCTGTAATATACGAGGCCCCAGGTGTTAGAAAGGTCTGCAATTCCGATCTGCTCGCAGTCAGTAACAAAGAGTCTAGAACTTGAACATCAGAAGCTTTCACAGCCCTTCTGTCTACCTCAGGGCTCCACACACCCAGCCCTGACATTTGGGGCTGGCTAATTCTTTGGTGTAGGGATTGATCTTGAGCGTTGTGAGATGTTGGTAGCATCTCTGGCCATTGCTCCCTAGATGCCAGTAACACTGCACCCCAGCAATGACACACCCCAGCTGTGACAATCAAAGCGTTTCCAGACATGATCAGATACCCACGGGATGCAAAATCATCCTTGGGGGAGGACCACCAGTCTATCTGCATTGGCTGCCGGCATAGCTTATTGACCCTTCTCAGTGACCACTAAGTAGATGGTCTTCCTTAGGGAAAGAACACCACCTGCCTCTTAAATTGTTGGTAGAATTAAATGTAAATGTTTGACAACCATTAGGACAGAATGTGTCATCTGGGTTGTCATGTGACTTCGGTTTTCCTCTTCTCCTTCTCCTTCTCCCCCTCCCCCTTCTTCTTCTTTCACTTGTTATAGGTCTATATAAAAGTTAGAAATTGTCAATATTATTTTGATTGTTATTAGTCTCCTTATCTTATTAAATGTCTTACTAAATGCCTCCAGAAGTTAGTTGTTAATTTATTATTCTCTCATCTCGTGAGTTACCTGCAGTTGCATTTAATTTCATCCCTGGCACTCCCCATTAGGAGGAAGGATCATAAAGATCTTTATTCTTGCTGGTTTTGCCTTACCATATATTCCTTCCACTTAGAAAAATGTAGCAAACATATCTTTTTAAAAAAAGGCAACCTCAAGCCAACATCGCACTGAGCATGGAGCCCAAGACAGGGCTCCATCTCACAATCCTGGGATCAGGGCCTTGAGATGAAAACTTAACCAACAGCACCACCCAGGTTCTCCTGTAGCAAACATCTTTAACCCACTCTTCTACTTTCCCTACCCTCCTTGAGGAATGCTCGAACACATTTGGACAGCGGCTCTTATCAGCCCTTCAAACCTTGCAACTTACTCAACACAACCTGCTTCCTTACCCCTACCCCATCCCGTAAACGTTGTGATCCACACATGGACATAGAGACTCTTTTAAAATAAACTCCTCATAGTGTGCCAGGATTGACAGCTGCTGCCCACATCCTTAACTCTGTAACAGCAAACGTCTGAATGAAGGAGGAAAAAGAGAGTAAACCATCCGGGTGTTTTGCTGATGACTTGCCATGCATGAGAAATTATACAACATCTGGATGACGACCCAGTATTTTGGCTTTCCATTGGGCTGCTTGGGTATTGTGTAGACACAGACTTTATCTTAACATGGTCATAATTTATGAGTTTGGAATTTCAAATTCAATCCAAGTCCTTTGGAGCCTGAATCCATTCACCCTTGGCAATACGTGAGTATGTGTTTTTAAGGCAATAGGACTTGGAAAGTTTATTAAAAAGTCTCAAAAGGCATTTGGACATCAAATAACTCTCAAAACCCAATGTTTTTGTGATTTAAATGAATCAGAAACATATGGATTAGATTTCCTTTAAATTGCTCGCAAGATTAAAAATCAAGGGAAACAGTGCTCAGGGCCAAATGTGTTTTGGGTTTTCCAGGACAAAGTATGGTTGAAATGGAGCTGGAGGCAGGAAAAGCACCCACACTGCTTCTGGGGTCTCCACTCCTCAAACCAGTGTAAGGACCAGTTTTATGCACAGAGCATTTGTTCTCACTCTGCCAAGCAACCCCACAGACCACCAAACACAATCTTAATAACAAACATCAACAATTAAAATGTTGGCTAATTTGCAGTGGGCCAAAAACAAACAACATACTTCAAAGTCAAATTAAAGACGTCTCTTTTTAAGGTTCTCTTGCAGAATCTGACAGTGATTAAAAGAGAAATTGTGTCTGAAAAAGGAGCTATTTCAAGCATTATTTAAAAGTGAGCAGAGATGGGACTTCTAGCAGCAAAGCCACCTCAGGCAGCTGCTTAGCTCTGGACTTGTCATCCCTAAGCTCAGATATCAACCTAAACTCAGCTCTGAGGGCTCTAAACTAAGCTGGAGAAAACCAGTTGGGAAGATATGGTGGGGATGAGCACGGGCACGTAGCTCTCCACTGGAGGGGGTCTTTGTTTATTTCTACCACTCCCCCAGCTCTCTACTCTTGCCAAATAAGAAGTAGAATCTGTTCAATCTCGTTGGTAACCAAACTACATCTCAAAACATAAAACATATGTTTTAATCTGATTTCCTCTTTCATATCACTTTTTTGGGATCAAATTATATGACCTTCCATTTCTGCTTCTTCAGATTAAAATAACAGATTTCTTTTTCCAAGTTCACCATTCTTGACTTTGACCCACCCCTGGAGGCAAAGAGATCTTTGAAAGGAAGAATACACAGTCTGACCTTGCTCACTTTTCATTTTTTTAATGTATTTTATTAAAATTCAATTAGTTAACATATACTGTATCATTAGTTTCAGATGTAGGATTCAGTTATTTGCCCATTGCATATAACACCCAGTGCTCATTACAAGTGCCCTTCTTAATGCCTGTCACCCAGTTACCCCATCCCCCCCACCTCCCCTCCAGAAACCCTCAGTTTATTTCCTACAGTTAAGAGTCTCTTACAGTTTGTCTCCCTCTCGGATTTTGTCTTATTTTATTTTTCCCTCCCTTCCCCTATGACTCTGTTTTATTTCTTAAATTCCAGATATGAGTGAAACCATATGATAATTGTTTTTTTCTGATCGACTTATTTTGCTTAGCATAATACCCTCCAGTTCCAACCATGTGGTTGCAAATAGCAAGATCTCATCCTTTTTGATGGCTGAGTAATATTCCATTTTGTATATATACCACAATCACAACTGAAGAAATACAAATAGTTATAAGAACATGTTATGAGCAACTATATGCCAACAAATTAAGCAAGCTGTAAGAAATGGATGCATTCCTAGAAACGTATAAACTACCAAAACTGAAACAGGAAGAAATAAAAAACAGACAGACCCATAACCAGCAAGGAAATTGAAGCAGTAATAAAAAAAAAAAAAACTTCTAACAAACTAGAGTCCAGGGCCAGATGGCTTCCCAGGGGAATTATACCAAACATTTATAGAAGAATTAACACCTATTCTTCTGATGCTGTTTCAAAAAATTGAAATGGAAGGAAAACTTCCAAACTTGTTCCATGAGGCCAGCATTACCTTGATCCCAAAATCAGACCAAAAGCCCACCAGAAAGGAGAATTATAGGCCAGTATCCCTGATGAACATGGATGCCAAAATTCTCACTAAAATACTAGCCAATAGGATCCAACAGTACATTAAAAGGATTAGTCACCACGACCAGGTGGGATTTATTCCTGGGTTGCAAGGTGGTTCAACATCCACTAATCCATCAACATGATACATCACATCAATAAAAGAAAGGACAAGAACCATATGATCCTCTCACTTGATGCAGAAAAAACATTTGACAAAATACAGCATCCTTTCTTGATTAAAACTCTCCACAGTGTAAGGATAGAGGGAAAATACCTCAATACCATAAAAGCCCTATATGAAAAGCCCACAGCAAATATCATTCTCAATAGGGAAAAACCAAGAGCTTTTCTCCAAGGTCAGGAACACAACAGGGATGTCCATTTTCACCACTGTTGTTCAACATAGTACTAGAAGTCCTAGTGTCAGCAATCAGACAACAAAAAGAAATAAAAGGCATCCAAATTGACAAAGAAGTCAAACTCTCACTCTTCACAGATGACACGATACTTTATGTGGAAGACCCAAAAATCTGGAGTCCACCAGAAAATTGCTAGATCTCATGCAAGAATTCAGCAATGTGGCAGGATATAAAATCAATGCACAGAAATCAGTTGTATTTCTATATACTAACAATGAGACAGAAGAAAGAGAAATTGAGGAATCAATCCTATTTACATTTGCACCCAAAACCTTAAGATACCTAGGAATAAACCTAACCAAAGAGATAAAGGATCTGTACTCTGAAAACTACAGAATGCTTATGAAAGAAATTGAGGAAGACACAAAGAGTTGGAAGAACATTCCATGCTCATGGATTGGAAGAAAAAATATTGTTAAGATGTCTATGCTACCCAGAGCAATCTACACATTCAGTGCAATCCCTATCAAAATACCATTGACATTTTTCACAGAGCTGGAACAAATCATCCTAAATTTTGTAGGGAACCAGAAAAGACCCCGAATTGCCAGAGGAATGTTGAAAAAGAAAACCAAAGCTGGTGGCATGACAATTCCGGACTTCAAGCTCTATTACAAAGCTGTAATCATCAAGCCAGTATGATACTGTCGTAAAAACAGACACATAGATGAATGGAACAGAATAGAGAACCCAGAACTCTATGGTCAACTAATCTTTGACAAAGCAGGAGACAATGTCCAATGGAAAAAAGATAGTCTCTCCAACAAATTGTGTTGGGAAAGTTGGACAGCCACATGTAGAAGAATGAAACTGGACCATTTTCTTACACCATACACAAAGCTAAACTCAAAATGGATGAAAGATCTAAGTGTGAGACAGGAATCCATCAAAGTCCTAGAGGAAAACACAGGCAGCAAACTCTTTGACCTCGGCTGCAGCCACTTCTTGCTGGACATGTCTCCAAAGGCAAGGGAAATAAAAGCAAAAATGCACTCTTGGGACTTCATCAAGATAAAAAGCTTTTGCACAACAAAAGAAACAGTTGACAAAACCAAAAGAAAACCGACAGAATGGGAGAAGATATTTGCAAATGTCTTAACAGAGTAAGGGCTAGTATCCAAGATCTATAAAGAATTTATCACATTCTATACCCAATAACAAATAATCCAGTCAAGAAATGGGCAGAAGACATGAACAGACATTTCTCCAAAGAAGACATACAAATGGCTAACAGACACATGAAAAAATGCTCAACATTACTCAGCATCAGGGAAATACAAATCAAAACCACATTGAGATACCACCTCACACCAGTCAGAATGGCTAAAATTAACAAGTCAGGAAACAACAGATGTTGGCGAGGATGCAGAGAAAGGGGAACCCTCTTACAATCATGGGAATGCAAGCTGGTGCAGCCATTCTGGAAAACAGTATGGAGGTTCCTCAAGAAGTTAAAAATAGAGCTACCCTACCACCCAACAATTGCATTACTGTTTACCCAAAGGATACAAATGCTGTGATCTGAAGGGTTACCTGTACCCCAATGTTGTAGCACCAATGTCCGTAACAGCCAAACTATGGAAAGAGCCCAGATGTCCATCGACAGTTTTAATTTTATGGCTTATATTTAGGCATTTTGTTACAGTTCAGGGTGATATTTATTATCTCCCTATTATCAACTTTTCCATCAGAACTCTGAAACTGTTATATATTTCAGAATGCCATTTATTTGTTCAACCTATATTGATTAAGCTCATATTATGTACCAGGTACATATTTACTGAAGATATATCCATAAACAGGACAATTCACAGCAGATGAGTAAATAAATGGGTAAATAAGAAACTGGAGATGGTGACAAGTGTTATTGAGAATATAAAATATGTGGATGTGAGTACTTGAGTAGAGGGGAGGAGGGGGGAAGGCTGGAAAGGAAGTTAGGATGGCACAGTCAGGAAGAGGCTTTCTGATTGGGTACTATTTGGAGCCCTGTATGGAGAGAAGTAGTGAGCTTGAGACAAGCTGGGGAAGAAAGCTCCTGGCAGAGGGGACAGTAAGAGCAAAGACCTTGTGGCAGGAACCAGCTTGGTCCACTGAAGAGGCAGAATGGGGACCACATGATTGGAGTCTATGGTTTAAGTAAGACAGGATAATAGGAGATTGGAAAAGTGAGCAGATGTCAGATCCTGTAGGTTTCTGTAAACCACAGTACATCTTTGCATTTTATTGTGAGATGGGGAATTTAATTTGAAGCAAGCATGATCTAGTTGCATTTAAAAATATTATTTTGGCTGATATTTGTAGAATGCACTGTAGGGAGCAAGAGTTTATAACAAAGGAGACCTGTAGATTCAATTATGCCCTACCCTCTGTCCCTACTTTCTGCTGAGACATTTTGGATGCCACTGATTCATTTTTTTTCTCCACCCACAGGTGAGAAGTTGAGTTCTGTTGGCCAGCTTCTATTTTCTGCCATGACAGTGGTATAAAGTCTTTGGAAATCCTTTCCCAGCTGCTGGGCATTAGGACAATGGAGTTTTATTGACTGCTTCATGATTGTTTGGGCTTTGTGCTATATACATCTGCCTTAAAATATGTTAGTAGTGAAATGAACGCATGGTATATTTCAGATGCAGTATAACAACCTCAAAAATCTCATCAAGATTGAATTTGGATCCTCTGGGGGCACTTCTTGATCTAGGAAATGGGTATAAAAATAGGATTTATAGGATTGTGGTAAGCATTAGATTCAGTGCAGAGTGGGAAGCACTTAAAGATGGCCTGGTACATGGTGAAGGATTCCTCAGTATGTATTAGCTACTATTTTTACCTCCAACAGATTAAAATAATCTTTGAACTCACTTATGCATGACAAGAATAACACAACGGAAAGACTATAGTACATAGGCCAGTATCATTTGTGACTAATGTTGCAACAATCTTTAATACCACTGAATAGGAATATGTATTAGATGTGCAATAGTCTATGATCAAATATGGTTTATTAAGAATTTGGGGGGCGATACTAACAGTAGAAACACTGTAAAGACAGCACATTGCAGTTCCCAGAATCCTTCCCTAGCAGTCTTTAACTCTGACTATCTGTAGACATCTCACCCCAAAACCATGTACTGCGGTCCATTGTAATCATTCCCTTAAAGTATTAAGAACTACTTTGGATTAGAGATTGTAGCTTTTAAACAACATTAAGGGGATAAAAACAGTCATATACCCATTTCCAATCATTTGGCAATTGCTGCCTGCTCCCTAGGCTGTGAATACCTCACAGTAATTTTAGTATTTGTAATTTCTATTTTCATACACTCCACCCTTTAAAAATAAGCTGCCAGTTCCCTTTACTACTTTTCTGAAGAGACGGTGATCTGTTTCAGTGCTGGAGGGAAAATAGGCTGCCTTGGTCACTCCGTTAAGGATAATTCCTAAAGGCATGTTGAAGGTAATTTTGATTTTATATGATTTGCACAGTATTAATCAGAATAGGAGAGACAATGCTGTGATGATATTAATTTAAAAATGGAAGAGGAGGTACTTTGTTCAGGTCACAAATCCAATAGAGAGCCATATGCCACTCAGATTTGCAGGCTGATGGTTTCCAGCAAGTGGATTGGCTGGCCTCCGAGGTCATCACAGAAGGGTATGAGATGATACAGTGCTTCCAAGGACCAGGACTAGGAGTACCTTTCATCATTTCTCAAACTTTGCTGTACCTGAGCATCTTCAGGGGAACTTTAAAAAAGTTTAATGCCCAGGTTATGTCCGATTAAATCAGGATTTCTTGGGATGAGACTCTATGCATCAGTATGTTTTAAACTTCCCTGGGGGATTCCAGTGTGAGCTGAATTTAGGACTCAGTGGCTTATGTCACTTCTGCTCATATTCCATTGGCTAGACTGAGTCACATGGCCCTGATCAGACACTAAGGGAGCCTGGGAAATGTAGTCTTTATGTGTGCCCAGGAGTGAGGATTGAAAGAGGAGTTGCCAAACCTGTATCGTTGTGTTAGATACACTCATTTTTCATGTTAACTTCAGAATGCACCTCTTCCACCCCATCCATATACCATGTGATCCCACTTGAATAATATCATAAAAGCCAGGTCTGAGCAGTAGCAGGGAAATGGGGAAAAGAGTGAATTTGTATTGACATTTCAGAGATAACTTTTTCATTCTGGTCCCATGCATATTTGAAGCAGGGTTCTAATCTTTATTCTAAGAACATGGAGCAGCAAATGAAGAGTTTTAATCAAGGGACCAATGAGACCAGATTTCATTATTTTCATCTGGATCAGCTATGATGTGGGGCCAGCTATGGATGGGAGCAGGCCAGTTACTCCTAATTCTGAGCCCGTCCAGGATAGATGCTGGTGGCCTGGATGCAAGTGACACAAGTAGTGATGTGTTTGAGAAAAATTGAAGAAATTGAAGAAAAAGGATCACAGATCCCAACCATGAATTGCACATTGGGGGTGAGAGATATTCATTAGGACTTAAGTGTTTCTGGCATAAGCAATAAGATGTAAACTGGTGGAGGGATGGGAAGGATATCACATCCAAGGGTGAATGAGAAGTGAAGAAATGCAGACATGATCATAGATACCACTTTAAAAAAGTATGTCTCAGAACTGGGGGCATTGACTTGTCCAGCTATTAATAATACAATATTTGCTTCCCACTAGGACTGTTGCTCTTTGTGCATATAGCTCCTTGGGCTGCCACTCAGATTAGTATGAGGGTGCCAATGCCTCTCTTGATACTTAATTCATGCCAACTCGTTGGCCCACCTGTCTGTCTGCATGCCTGCTTGGCTTAAAACCAACTTCATGTCAAATACCTTGTTGAAGAATAAAAAGTTTAGTAAGCTCAATAGAAGAAATATTAAGAACCACACAACACTCTTGACTGTGTTGGCTTAGTGCTGGATAAAGTGTAGTGACTCAGGAAAATTCCCTTGTAAACTCTTGCTTTCCATTCTAGTCCAAGAGAATGTTGTCTTGTGTGACTCAAAATTTTGAATGGAAATTTGGAATTATTGACCCAGGGAGTGGCCTACTTATTTGTTTGAACTCTCCTCCTCTCCCTTGGCTTCACCACTAGGTCAAAAAGGCATGGAATCTCTCTTCTCAAAGCTTACTAAACAGTTTGGTATATAGAAGGTGTTCAGTAATTATTTTTGATGAGTAAATACATGGCTTGTGGCGTGATCAGAAATAACTTCTGAGGTCTTCCCTCCCTGTGGTGGCTGCTTCCTGGGGTTCTCTGAGTAGCCTGTGCACAGACCAATGGAAGGATGCCCTCACATTGGTTCAGTCTACTCCCAGTCTCCGAAAGGGCAGATTTTCTCTACTCTTCATCGTTTTTTAAAAAATCGAGATATAATTCACATACCATAAAATTCAACCCTTTAAAGTATATAATTCCATGGATATAGTATACTCAAAAGATTAAGCAGGCAACCTACTTCCACTGTCTAGTTTCAGAACATTTTCGTTGCTGCAAGAAGGATTCCCAAATCCACTAGTAGTCATTCCTGATTCCTACCTCCCGCCAGGTGGCAACCACTAATCTACTTCCCATAGCTATGGATTTGCCTCTTCTGAATACTTCATGTAAACGGAATCACACAAGATGTAGCCTCTCGTGTCTGGCTTCTTTCACTTCACATAATTTTTTTCAGGGTTTACTGTGTCTCAGCACTTCATTCCTTTTTATGGCTGAATAATATTCTATGGCGTGGCTATCTCACATTTTGTTTATCTATTCACAGTTGGTGGGTTTGGGTTGTTTCCACATTTCGGCCAGTATGAATAACGCTGCAGTGTTCTGACAAGTTCAGAGCAGTTAGAAAGAGAGAACAGGTGCCCTTCAGTTTATAGGGGGCTCGTAGGACAGCTGAGGTGAGCATCAGTTACCTTTCCTTCTGACTTCCTTCAAAACCTACAGAATGCGTTGCTCCTGGGTAGAAAGGCCTATCAGTGCAGGAAAATCTCATTTAAAATATAGTGAACTTTTCTTTTTAATCAATTCATAGCTACAGAGAAACTAGTACAAATCCAATCAGACTGCAGCTCATTTTGTAGGGAGCTGCAAAAAAAATCTCCGGATTTCCGGAGGGTTTCCCTCAGTGGGATCAGGTGGTGAAGAATCCGCCCAGCTCTGCTGGGAGGATCTGTTCTTTTTAAAAGCAGGATACAGGAAGAGGGGAGAGAGAAATTGTTGATTGTGCCAGTGACGTAAATGACGTTTCAGTTCTCCCATTCAATCCAGTTTCTAGTCTCTGCCAACTCTTCTATGCCATCATTCTGATAATGCAAAAGGTTCCCCATTACGAGTTTGAAAGTTTTTGGATGGGTCTCTCTCAGACCCAAATGATTAATGTTGAGGTCTTCCCAACCTTGAATTCACCTTTCCCTATGCCAACCCAAGTTAGGGTCTCACCTCTCACCCTCCCTCCTCTGCCCAAATATGGACAGGGTTGTTTTTCAGCCAGTGTAAGGCCCCACGAGGCTGCAGCCTCCACAGTGATCCCAGAGTCAGGCCTCCATGGCCACGTACAGAGGTCCGTGGGTGGATGTCAGGGTGGATGTCAGGTTGGATGTTCGGAGCCCAAAGGATAAAGTTCCTGCGCATGTGCCCCCTTTGCACATTCCATGTTTGTGGGTGCAAAATTGCACAAGCAAACCAAGCTGCCCACAACTGGCTAATTGCAGAGGCAATCATCCCCCCGGCTCCTTCCAAATGAGCAGGGAGCAGCTAATTGTGCTCACAATTGGCTGATTGAGCTCACAGTCGGTAAATTGCTGCTGCAACTGTTTGTGCATACAATTTTGCACCTGGGAGTAATCGTGGGCTATAGGGTCTAACACACTTTGAAAGAACGTTAAACAGTACAGCATCTGAGAAATCCAACACCGTCCAGCCTGCTTGGGGGATTGGAGCCGGGTAGGAGAGACACACTTCTTAAATTGGAGTTGGGGTGTCTCAGACCCTGAAGCAATGCCCCAGGGTACGTGCTACCACGTATAGCTCTGGTCCTACCACATCATATATCTTTTAGCCTCATACTCAAAGCTCACCGCTCAATCTGCGAAACATCTCAGTCACAGGAAGGGTAGTAGAGAGTAGTGCTGAGAACATGAGTTCTGAACTCAGGATACCCCGGTGCAAATTTGAACTCTTGCACTTCTTTGCCGGGTAATCTTGGCAAGTTTCAATTTTTCTCATCCGTGAAGTGGTGCCGATGATACAAGTCCCTGCATCACAGGGTTGCTGTGTGATTAAACGAGGTCATGCCTGAAAACTGTGAGCACACAATGCTTACTCCATAAATGTTTTCTCTCTCTTTTTTTTAAACTCACAATGTTGGTCAAAATGCAGACATCCCTTGATACCCCACGGAATAACTCACACTCTGGTTTTTAAAGAGTTGTTAATAGGTCGGCATTAGCATCAGAGAGATTTTTGTTTTCCTTCTTAGCAGCTACATGACTGTGGCCAAGTTGTTTGATTTCTCTTAACCAGGGTTTACCAATCCGCAAAATGGGGATGAAAGTGTTATCTGCTTTACAGGCAGACAGGGAGCCTGATCTCGTAGGGCTGCTGTGAGGATAAACTAAGACAATGTATCTGAAGGGGTTAGCACTTTGAAAGCCCTCTGTAAATGTTAGCTCTTGTCCTTGTTACTGTCGTTGGTTTAAAGCTGCACGAGAGCAGACTGGCACAGAGCCTGGCACACTGGGGACTGCACTAATGCTATTACATCATTCATGCTCACAGCACATCAATCTCCTGCTCACTGCCCTGACAGAAAGGATCCTTTTAGAAAGAGAGGAGATGTGTGAGCTCCTAGCAAATTGTCGTGCATGGGCTCCTCCCAAATCTACATGAGGAGACCAGTAAGTTTCAAACCCAGAGAGACATGAGAACCCAATCTTTGTGTTTGCCTTGCCCTGACTCATTTCTTGGTCCCTGGTAGAGACAATTTTATAGGGTTCTTACTCTCAGCAAGAAAAAAGAGATAAGGACAAGCTTTGTCAGGATGCGGAAATTAATCCAGGGGAGGCAGACATTGTGTCTCTAAATGTAATTGAATCTCCCTGGTGTCTGGTGAGGGGCGCGGGATGGAGCACAGACCTTCTGACTTTTAAGTCTGCTGGGAGGGATTTGGGGTGGGGGAAGCTATGGGAGGAGCACTGCTCCAGGCTAAGTCAGCTCCCAGAGTGCTTCTTTTCACCTGTGGACCCAGCCTCCTTCTCTGTCCTCTTGAGGACTGCCACCACTCGTCCATCCCTTTGGATGTTTCTGGCCCCCAATGCAGCTACCCTGTAGGATGCACACTCTTCTTTCCTTGCTGCCCAAGAATACAAGCACATAGGACTCTTTATGGTAAAATGGGTTCTTCTGCTGATCTCTTCAGGGGTGCAGACAGGGATGAAGGGCCAAGACTTTAGATCCTAGAGTTCTTCGCTGGCATCTCTCTTTGTTTCCAGCACTCTCTTGGTATACCACTTTGCTGGGGCTGCCATAACACAGTACTGCAGATGGAGTGGCTTAAACAACAGAAATTTATTTCTTACTGTTCTGAAGAATAGAAGTCCAGGATCAAGGTGTGAGCAGGTTTGATTTATCTTGAGGCCTCTCTCCCTGGCTTGCAAATGGCTACCTTCTGCCTGTGTCCTCATATGGTCTTCCCTCTGAATGCGTGCACCCCTGGTATCTCTGTGTGTCCGACTTTCCTCTTCTTCGAAGGACACCAGTCAGGCTAGATTTGGGCCTGCACTAAAGACTTCATTTTAACTTAATCACCCTTTTAACCCTTCTCTCCAAATATGGTTATAGTCTGAGATACTGACTCCCAACACAGGAATTTTGGGAAGACACAATTCAGCCCACAACTCATGGGATTCTCGGGAGTCCCAAGAAATGTTCTCTTCCAGGGATGAAATCAACTGGACCCAGATTACAGCTCAGCACTGGCTAGTTGTGTGACCTCAGACAAGGCACCTAACTAAGCTCCCTAACCAGGGTGACTGCATGTCTCAGTTTATCTGGGATTTCCCCACTTATGTCTATCCTCCTGATGTAATTATAGGAGCACCCCTTCTCATTCTTAAATGTATTCTGGTTTAGATGATAAATTATATAATCACTATTCATTACTTCTAGACCTAAATCACAAGATGCTCAGGATTTTCAGGGGATACTGGAGAAGTACCCATCGTAATACCCAATATGTAGTATGACTTTTCTTTTCGCTTGCACCTTCCCATTCCTCACCCCCAATTTCCTTGGTCAGGCGGGCTCATTTTTTATGAAGAACTGTTTGTCCAGAATATAGCCGAGAGATGATGCTAAGGTAGAACAGTAAGACTGGCCCAGTGTTCATCCTGGCCCACCTATGCCACATATAACTGGTATTTGAAGGGCCGCCAGACTGGATAAGAGCCAAGTTAAAGGATCCTTCCACCCTAGAAAAAACTGTTCACTATTAGTGGCTGGCAGTGCACCTGAATGAATGAAGATTCCTTGACTTCCAACAACAGAAACATTGTCTTGATTAGGTGGAAGGAAGTGGAGAAAGAGCCTAATTATACAGGTAGTTCACAGACTCTAAGGAAAAATTAAGCTTGAGAAAGGAAAGGGACCAGAGTGGTTCTTGTGATCTTTGGTGCAGAGATGAATGGACTGTCATTTATTTTCTTGAGAAATCAAAAACTTATATATAGAAACAGAGTAAGGAATTAAGCACTGATCTGCCCCCACCCAGATTTATCAACAGTTACTCATTTTGCTATATTTGCTTCTGGTGGAGTTCTTTGTTTTATTATCATTATTATTTTGCTCTTCTTTTGTCTGGCTAAATAAACAAAACAAAGCCAACTTAACTCTTCAGGCTCTAGTCCCATTCTCCTCTTCACTGTTCAGAGGTAAACAACTTTGTGAATTTGTGCGTCCTTCCAGGGTTCCTGATTTATGTGCTTTTCCATAACCAATATGGTGGACAGTTTTGTCCTCGATGTCAGTAGAACTCATCTTTTCAGAATCACGCTCTTGAGAGAGGGTCTGATGGACGTGACTTATGTCACATGACTACTCTCAGGGCCCCATTATGGCTTTCATAAGCATGTCATACACCTGAGGCAATTTTGCCTTCATGGGTCCCGTTCTCCATAAAATAGGGATATATATAATGGGGATATATATGAAATGGGGATATACATAAAATGGGGATATATATACACATATATATATAATATCATTATATAAATATATAATGGGGATATTTATAAAATGAGGATATATATAATTTTATATAAAATACGTAAAATTTTTATACATATAATATATATAATATATATACATATAAAATATATATAAATATATAATGAAGATATATATAAAATGGGGACATATATGTCATTATATAAATATATAATGAGGATATATATAAAATGGGGATATATGTAATTTTATATAAAATATATAAAGTTTTATATACATATATACATACTTTATATGTATATAAAATTTTGTTTTGCTATCATGTTGGTATAAAGACAAATATAATCCAGGCTGGTTTATACTCACTTTTTTTCTTCCGATTTTCACAGAGATCAAAATGTACCCCTGGGCTCCTTAAAGTATTATGGGGCCATTGTGCCTGATGGAGAAGTTGGCCATACGCATTCCTGAGGTCATTCAGGGAGAAGACAAGGCCCATGATTGGCATCACCAATAGAATCACACGGAGGGCTGCTTCCCTGAGATAGTGACACTGAAAAGATAAAATCAGATTTCCACTGTAAGCCTGCAGGGTTCTACTGTGGCTGGAGCCCAAGGTCCAGGTGCAGACACAGCCCAGCTATGCCACAGGCCCTAATCTTTCCTTAGAAACTCCTCCACATGCATCCCTTGAGCAGACTCCAGCCCGGGTTAAGCTCCTATAGAGGGGCTTATCTTCCAGTCTGAGACTCTCAAACATCCTTGGCCACATGTGGTTGCATTGAAGATTCGTCCCTAGAGCTCTTGGCTGCAGGAACCCCTTCTCCCTGTTCCCCCTTCACTTGCTCGTTTAAGGAATGAGGGCTGCTGCTACCTGTTCTTTTCCAGGTGCTCTGTTTAGGTCTCTTAGAGCTCAGAGATGAACGAGACCCCGCTTGTACTCTGGAGG
Organism: Callorhinus ursinus; assembly: GCF_003265705.2. NCBI lineage: Eukaryota > Metazoa > Chordata > Mammalia > Carnivora > Otariidae > Callorhinus > Callorhinus ursinus. The sequence continues at coordinate 7,243,991 of NW_027397100.1, read as the reverse complement.
ATAGTGTAATCTCAAGTGGAAACAGACAACTTACAGGTGTACTTACAGGGGGATAGGTAGAGGCCATCTTTGGCAGGCAGGTTCTCCCTGTCACAGACAAGGAGTTCTCCACCCTCCCTCTCCTTCTGGCCAGCCTGCCTCCACTCATCTTGGGGAAGCCACTTCCCTGGGACCCATATTCATCAAGCAATTAAACTACAGCTTATCAATTCTATGATGAACATATTTTGAAAGCCATTTAACAAATCTGAAATATCGTGATCAGTTGCCTCTTACAAACACCATTGACCAACAGGCAGTTGTGACAGTTGTCATCATTGCCTTCACATGCATGAACTTGGTCTGAAAATTTTTGTGGCTATTTTCTGGTAAGATCAAGAGAGTGTCCACCAGTAGCTTGCAGAGATGGAGTCAGCAACCTAGAATAATACCCTAGAGACGGTAGCCTCTAAGCAGTAATATTGCATGTAATATTTTAGGTATGCCAAGAGCGAAAAAAATGAATCTAAAAGAGATTTTAATAATTTGAAAATAAAATTTCTAAGGCATAAGGAAATATTGTGCCATGATTTAATTGATAGTATTTTTTGTTTCTTAATAGTGAATCAAATAATGATGTCTTTAATCAATGCTGACTTAGATTTGATAAAATAACTCACATCTACAAACCTCACGGGGACTCCATTGGGATCATTGTGTTTTCCATACATAGCATAATGCCTGGCCTGTAGTGGATGCTCAATATATATATGCCGACTGGTATGATTATTTAAAATAATACGTACACAGGAATGAAGGGAAGAATAATAATACACTGATCATAGACCTAGAATACCTTTCTATTACTCACCCTATGACTAATGCAAACATCACATGGCATTTTTGTGAAGCAGGGATGGACAAACTTTCTGTTAAGAGTTAGAGAGTAAATATTTTAGGTTCTGTGGGTCATACATTCTGTTGCAACTACTCAACTTTGCTCAACATGAAAACTCAACATGAAAACACCCATGGACAGTACACAAAGAGCTGTGTTGCAGTAAAACTTTGTTCACAAAAACAGGTAGCTGGCAGGATTTGACCCATGGGCCTTAGTTTGCCAACTGCTCTAAAGCAAGTGTTTTTCAAACTTGAATGCGTACAATAATGACCTAGCAAACTTCATAAATTTTAGACTCCTGAGCCCTCCTCCAGATGGCTGTAATAGTGATGGCGATCCTCTTTTTGAGAAACACTTCTATAACGTCTTGAAGAATTAGGTACCTTTAGAAGGTACCTGCACTCTTCTAGAAACTGTTCCCAGAGTATGGGGTAAAAGCCTGAATAAGCAAAAGTCAGAATCTCTTGCTGTCTTATTTATCCGGCAAGGATATGTTTCCCCTTTGTTTGGATGGTGTCTGTGGCAGTGATGTATTACCAGAAGTTAAATAAAATAGGGGGGCTCAGCAATCTTTTTAAAAAGACAGATGTTTTCCCATCCTATCCAGGGTAAAGGATAAATGGTCCAAAAGTGAAATGATACCTCTTTAGTTTATGGTCAAGAAGAGAGTCTCTCTCTAATGAGCAACGAGTCCCAGTGGCCATGTCTGGGCACAGGCTGGGCTTGTGTCTAGAGAAGAAACCACGACAAGCCAAGCCTTGTCCACTGATGCCGGAGTCTGATGTGGCTGCCATATGTGCATAATTATGCAGACCTACATCAGGCAGACATTGGATTCAAAGAAACTAGTCAGGCATCTCTTCCATGAGCCTATTAGAATGGCCCTCCGAAGGGGTGATTTCTTCTTTAGAAAATGAAGCCCTCTCACATTTGTTTGTTTATGTAAATGGCTTTGGAATATCTGTGTGAGATTTTAATCTGGTTAATTGTCTTTAAATACTGCTTGCCTGGGGATATAAACCTCTTCAGGACTACACAGATTCAGGAAAATGCAGGGAATGAGAAATCATTTGATAATATAATAATGACAACATTTATCTGCTGGGCACCAGGCGAAGGACTTCATGCATTTGATTCATTTGGCTCTTATAGCAGCCCTCGAGGTAGGTTCTCCTGTGACTCCCATTTCTGCAGAGGAGGACCCATGACTCTGAGAGTTTAGGTCGCTATGCAGGACCACTAGCTAGTAAGAAGCAGAGCCATGATCTAAGCCTGGGCATTGTGACTCTTGATCCCGATCTCTTCATTTCTACTTGACAAAACATTTTACTGGGGTAGCGTGGCAAAGGAGTGGGCCCACTCTAAGTATCTAAGAGGAGAAAACAGCATTTACCCACAGGCTGGAGTTGGGGGTGTGTGCCCATCTCATGCTGAAGGACATGGCTGCTAGGATGGGGTTGACCAAAATCTGGCTTCTGTTAGCAAGGCAGGAGGAGGAATGGCTTAGTGGATGGATAACCTCCAGTGTTGCTAAAGGCAGCAAACTGTGTGGCATCCATTTGTTCAAGTTAAAGTCTCAGACATCACACCTATTAGATTGGAAAACACAAGACCAGAACCTCAAGTGCTGCGAGGATGTGGAGCAACTGGGACTTGTGCACATGCCTGGTGGGAATGCAAAATTGGTCCAGCCACTCCAGTAAACAGTCTGGCAGTTTCTTAGAAGGTGACTCACTTACCATGACACGCAGGAGTCCCGCTGCTAGGTATCTACCCAAGAATAACAAAAATGTATGTTAACGCAAAAACCTGTGTATGACCATTGATAGCAGCTTTCTCAAAGATCATGCCAAATTGGACACAACACAATGTCCTTCAAAGGGGGAATGAGGACATAAGCTGTGGTACACACCAACAATGAAATATTGTTCAGTGAGGAAAAGGAGCGAACAAGTATACCCAACAGAGGTGAGTCTCAGATGTACGTTGGTAAGTGAAAGAAGCCAGACTCATGGTGCGCTGTAGGACTCCAACTATATGACAGCCTGGAAACAGCAAAACAAGAGAAACAGAAAACGGGTCAGCGGTTGCCAGGGGCTAGGGGTAAGGCTGTCTACAAAGGGGCATAGGGGAATTTTGGGGGGTCATGGAGCTGTTCTATAATTTGACTGTTTGGTGATGGCTACACAACTATGCATTTGCCAAATTTCGTAGACTTATATGCAACCAAGGTAAATTTTACTGTACATAAAATCTATCTGAATACACCCGACTCCAGTGAAGTCTCAGGCAGCAGTCGGGATATGGGGTGAAGGACTGTCTCCTGGCCTGTAATCTGGGGGAGCTGTCCAGCCCAGGAGGACCCCAGGCGGCTAGGGAGAGCAGGCAAGGAGGGCTCCGTGATGCGCAGTGGAGTTGAGGTCCACTCACCCATTGGGCCTCATGGAGTCCCGCACCGAGGTAGCAAGAGAACGTTGAACCCCCACATGTGGTTGGTTGAGGGCTAGTCAAGGCTGGTTCAGGAACTCTAAGGGCTGAGTGTGCAGGTGGATGATGTGGGAGATTCCAGCTGACACAGTTTGGGGAAGACAAGAGCTGAGAGCAGCCATTCTGACTGAGAGCCTCCAGGTCCCAGGCTCCCCAGCCTGAATGGATCCTGGATAAGGAAGAGAGTTGTGTCAGTGACTCCTATAAAGGACTGGTGTAAACAGGACCCATCCCGTTGGGGTGATATTTCTACAAGCCAACCAAGCGTGACCATTTCTAAGCAGGAATCCGCCTTCAGACAATGAACTACATCCTACGCACTCCACTCAGTGCCCTTGCTTCACCTTTGTCAGTTAAATACTCCCAATTTCTCCTTTCCCAGTAACTGACAGGGATCAATTTTCCCTTTAGTCCATGTAGAAGGAGAGAGATTTTGGAGGTTGAGAGCAGTATCAGTGGGATTTGACGTTGGCATCCCCATGATTCAAGCTCCTGATTTCTGTCCCCATTACTGCAGGGCCTTGGGCAAAACCTCTAACCTTGATTTCCCCCAAATGCATAATAAGGAGAAGGGTCTTTACTTATTTATGATGGACTCTTTTAGTTGTATGAGAGATGTTCCAATGTAAGTGTTATTACAAGGCCCAATTTACTGTCCAGAAAGAAGCAATCCTGATAGAAATCTTTCATTTAATTAAAATTGATTTTAAAATTGCCTGATCAATAGTGAGTTAAAAATTCATCTTGACTCAGTGGGAGGGGAGAGGTCTCCCAGCTGTCCTGAGTGGAGTGGTTTGGGCTCAAGAGTTGGGATGGGCCTTGCTGGCACTGCTTGGCTGGCCAAAGTCTGAAGGCTTCCCCTGTGGTCCACATGGTCAGCCCCTCCCTGAAAGAATCCTGCAGAAGAATGGACTCCTATTTCTTGAGATTTGAGCGGGAAAGCCTTCAAAATGCAACTGACTATGCTCATCAAGCATGAGCCATGTCATTTACTAAGAACCAACAAAAACATGTACTTGCTCGCTTTTTGACACATTTCCTTGAAAGCTGCCTCCAGCATGCACGGGGGGCCTTTCCCTGTGTCCAGTCCCTCCAGCCAGAAAAAACTGCAGCTGTACCCCACACTCCCAGTCCCTCCCCTCCCTCATGCAATCATCTGCTGAACTGGCAGTTCAAACCCTGCATCTCCTGTCCCTTTCCATCCCCACTGCCCCTGCCCTGGGTCAAGCTCCCTTCACCTCTCACCTGGAACATTTTAATAGCTGTCTCCCTGGCCTCCGAGGCTCCAGTCGCCCACCTGTCCAATCCATTCTCCATGCTCTTACTTGAGAGATCTCCTTAAAGCATAGGTCATCTTGGGTCACCGCTGCTCAGAAATCTTTGATGACTCCCATTTTAATACAGAATTAAGTCCAAATGCCCCAGCAGGCATACTAAGACTTCCATAATTGGACTCCTTTCCAGCAAGTCATGTCCACTGCATGTCTCCCTGACGGGTGCCCACTTGTCTTCTTCTCCTTTCGAATGTCCCTGCTCAGCACTCAGAACACACAGGACTCCTCTGGCCCCCATGGCTATGCTCACACGGGTGCCCCGGATCGCGGCACTTGACAAATCCTCATTTGGATGATGCTTTGTGCCAGGCTCCATGCTCGGCAAGGTGGAAGCTGGCGGGAAGTGGTGTGTCAGACAGATGAGGTCCCTGCTTTCCTGGACCTGACAGTTCAAGGGGGTGGTAAGCTATTAATAAAAGCCTGCAGATAAAGAAATGAAGAAATACATATTGTGGCCTTGTTACGAAATAAATCAATGGAGCCCTGGGGTGCAGATAATGCAGGCTGGGGGTGGGGGCACCCAACTATGGAGTCAGGGACGGTCTTGCAGAGAGAGAGAGCCATTTAAACTGAGACGTGAAGGATGAAGAGGGGCGGATATAAGAGGTATGAAAAGACTGAGCAGCTGGGACGGTGGTTCTAAGAAGCCCAAGTGGGAGAGACGGTACACTCCAGGAAAGCCAACTGGACCATAAGAAGGTTTTGTTTTGCTTTGTTTTGTTTTCTTAATGCCAGGAGATGAAGATGGAATGTCCAGAGCCAGATCATGTGTGACTATATAGCCACCTGGGGTTTGAATTGTATCCCAGGTGTGTTAGTTTCTTGGGGCTGCCATTACAGAGTAGCACAAACTGGGCGACTTCACACAATAGAAATGTATCCTCTGACAGTTCTGGAGGCTGCTAGCCTGAAATCAAGGGGTTGGCAGGTCCCCACTCCCTCCAAACCTCTAGGGGAGGATCCTTCCTTGCCTCTTCCAGCTTCCGGTGGCCCCAGGCGTTCCTGGACTCAGTGTAGCTTAACTCTGTCTTCCCTCCGTGTCTGGGTCTGTGTCCATATTTTCCTTTTGTTATAAAGACATCAGTCATATTAGACTCAGGCCCACTCCAATGACCTCATCTTGACTCGATTAAATTTGCAAAGAACCTAGCCCCAAATAACTTGATGCCCCATTTGTAGGTGTTAGGGGTTAGGATTCAACGTATCTTTTCTCTGGGGACACCATTCAACCCTAAGTGCCTTGGGAAGCTTTTAAAAGATTTAAGTGATAGACAACATTGTCTATTTTACTTAAGAAATCATTCCTTTGGTTTCTGGTGGAAGATCAGCAGAGGGGGCAGGTGGAAGCCAGAGGTCAGTCTTGCAGGTGTGAGATGATGCTGGCAGCTGAGTTGGAGATGAGGGGGGTACGTCCAGATGTGCTTTGACACAGAACAGACGGGATTAACCACCCACATTCTAAAGGTAATTTACATTCTGCACCCTCCACGCTGCCTTGCAAGTCATTCATTTTCTTTGTGCTTCCATAGCCCTTGGCTTACACCTTTATTTGGCCCATATCTGTTTTTGCTCTGCTTAGGATTATATATGGGGGATGACTGTCAGGAACGGAGGCACATGATATACAGGAGGGCTTTTGGCTAAACGAGATAAAGGGAAGAGATGACACATGCAGCTGTCCTGAAGAGGGATTCAAGGAGAGGGTCCAGATTTTCAGAGTGACTTCCTGGGCCGAGCCCAAGGACTCCTCTCTGAGCAGCATCACGGAGAGGGGCTGCAGGCACAGCACAAGCCCTGGTGATTCGGGCCCAGGGCACACAGTGCTGCTCAAAGTGGGGATGAGAGATGCCCCCTCCCCCCCACCATCCCCCACCTTGCTTAGAGCACAGCCTGCCTGCAAGGTGGCTAGGACTTCACAGATGTGCTGGTATGACAAGTATTTGTGACTTTGGGGTTATCAGCAGAAAGCATGTGTCTAATAGATTTCAGCACGCCAAAAGCAGACAGGGGCCAGAGTGGTTGTGGTAAGACATTACCCCCAAGCAGAGCCATGGAATCCTGAGGAGCAGTCAGCATGGAAGAACGAGAGGGGAAAAAAAAAAAAAAGAATGAGAAGGAGCTGTCTGCGAGATCATGCTTCCGGAAGCTTCCGGAAGCCCGGATGGCAGATCTGGGATTGTCTAGAGGATGTTTGCCATTTTCCATGACCAGTACATGGACGCCCTGTTATGCGGGGCATGGGGGGAGTCTCCACTGCATGGGATACGGGGCAGGGCACACCCTGCCTCTGACTAGAGAGCCACAAATCACGAATACCCCCTTCCCCGGCTTCCTTTGAGGTGAGGGCCTGGGTGTGTGACCTGGGCTCAGCTCATCAGACATTCTGCTTCCGGACTTTGCACGGAGAACTGGGGATGCAAAGAAGCAGTGACTGGGGAGAACCCCTTTGGAGTGATGGCGGCAGATGTTCAGTGGGGATGCCAGTAGGGCAGCCCTGGAGAATTGCTGCACACCAGACTGCACGGTGGCCCCCAAAGATGACCCCATCAAATCCCCAGGACCTGTGTCTGGATGTTGTCTCCTATAGCAGATTAGGTCCTTAGGTTAGGAATCCTGAGAGGAGGCGTTTATCTTGGACTACCCAGGTGAGCCCTCAATGAAACCAGACATACCCTTCTAAGAGATAGGCAGAGGGGGTTCTGATGGAGACACATGGAGGAAGAGGCAGTGAGGCCAGGAGGCAGAGATTGGAGTGACGTGGCCACAAGTCAAGGACTGCCTGGAGCTCCCAGAATTTGGAAGAGGTGAGAGAAAGATTCTTCTAAAACCTTGGGAAAGAGTGTGGCCTGGTAATCCACCTTGATTTGGAACGTCTGGCTTCCAGAACTATGAGAGAACACATTTCTGCTGTTGAAAGTTGTCGAGTTGGTCACCGTTGTTAGCTCGGCCACAGGAAATGAATAGAAGCTACATAGCCAAGTTTTCTCCAGTTTGTGTTCTGGAACTGCTCCTCCCGACTTTCCAGCAATTCTGAGCCTGCTTTTTTTTTTTTCTTTTTTCTTTTTCCGTATAAATTGGAGGCAGTTTCTGTTGCTTGCCACAAAAAGCACTGATTGCCAGAGTCAGCCTTTGGAGGGGAAGTGACAATGTTCAGAGAGGAGCAGCCATGCCCCCCATGATCTAATTTGGACCCGCTGGTTGCTGAGGCCTGGGGAAAGCCAGATTGTATTTGCTGTTGTGCCTTTACCGGCCACTGATGAAATGCTCCACACACAGCATCCCAGGGAGGTCCAGAGTACAGAACTTGGCTTAACTGTAGCCTTCAGTGGAGACATTAATTTTCTCTGATATGGAGGAAGGAAGGGGATGGGGAAGAAGGACAGATTGCAGGAACTCATCCTGTGTGGTTTCAATCTTTCAGAATTCTGAGCAGTTCTGTAGCACGGGACTATCGTGTGTTTCGGGCCAGAATGGCAAAGAAGTGGCTCCCACACAGTCCATTATCTCTTACCTATGCCTGTGGCAGACATGACTAATCGATCCTTGCACCTCTGCTTCAAGATCCTTCTGAAACAGTGATCTGGACAGCTGTTCTCAATTATTTGAGTGTGGAATAAGATATAAAATCTATTGGAAGTCTCTGGTGTGTAGGCATGATGACAGAGAAACCAAATAGCACTGGGAAAGCAATGGGAAGTGAATGCAAAAATGTCTCAACCTCTGCGAAGGCCTGAGGGCCACATCAGTGCATTGTGGTGAATGTCACCGGCACAGAGCTCTAAATTCCTCTAGCATGTGGTTGGGCCAGGAAAAAACCCACTCGTGGTCAGTGGCTTTCAGTGAGAGGGTAATGTGAAGGGACTAAGAAGCAATGGGACTGGAGTGCTCTTGATCAAGTTGACCAGGAGTCCCTGGGACTTTCAAGGATTGAGTAGAAAGGGAGAATTTTGCTTGGGTTGAACGAGGACATGATGAGAAAATGTGTAGGGTCCATGGAAGAGAGCTAAGAAAGATGGGGAATGGGATTTCAAACTGCGCTGTCAGAGTGGGGCAGTTCCGAGGGATGGCTGCACCTCAGTCATGGCCACTTGGAGGAGGGGACAGAAGTGAGATGGGAAATGGAAGATGTTGGACTTGGAGGGCGAGGAGATTCGAGGCCATCTTGTTGCCTGAATTTGCAAGGGGACACTGAGACGGAGAGAATTTGTGTTAATGAGATGTCAGCTTGGGGCACCTGGGCGGCTCAGTTGGTCAAGCATCCAACTCTTGATTTTAGCTCAGGTTATGATCTTAGGGTCATGAGATTGAGCCCCATGTCAGGCTCTGTGCTGGGCATGGAGCCTGCTTAAGAGTCTCCCTCTCCCTCTCCCTCTGCCCCGCCTCTGCTCACACTCTCTAGTGTGCATGCGCTCTCTCTCTCAAAAAAAAGAGAGAGAGAGAGAGAGAGAGAGAGAGAGAGAGAAATATCAGCTTGTCAGCATGGATATTAAAATATTGAATAGATCACTTGAATGATTTGATAAGCACCAATTTTTTTATTCCTTGATTTTGCTTAACAATGTTTATTGTAATTATTGAGGTGTAACTGAGGTGTTAATTTGGTTCTCTTCTCATTGAATTTTCCCCTTCTCCAGCTCCAAGAAGGTAACCTATACTTCTGTGAGCCCTTACTTCCCTTGTGTTATTGGACAAAACCAGAAGAGGCCTGGAGGCCTCTCCCAAGTCTATCCCCTCACACAAACATTTAGTCGTTTTGACTTCTGTTTCAGGAAGTTATAACTCATTGAGGTGGTGGTGCTAGGGGGAGGAAAGGAAGGAGTATTACTGAGGGTTCCCACAGAAAACAACACACTCAGAGTAGGTTCTAGAAGGCTCCCTCAGTAGACTCTGTACTATGAAACTCCTTCCATATCCCCACAAGTCTTTTAGAGGAGAAAAAGCTTTTTTTAATGCTTATGTTTAACTTTCCCACAATCTCACTGGCATGCGGTTAAGAATCAGAATTACTCAGAAATTAGAAAAACAAAGTAACTATATTTCCCACATGCTCAGGGATCTTAAAGTGAAATTCATATTAATTACTCTAATATAGGAATTCAAATGGAAGAGTATACCTTAACAGATGATTCAGGCAGAGCCAAGTGCAGGGAGGTTGAGCCTAACTCCCTCATGTGGGACACCCTCCAATGTCTCCTGCATTTGTGAGTGGAAGAGTCTGCAGTCTTGAGTGGCTCCCACTGCCCTCTACCCCCCATTTTATGGGAATGGGTCTTCAAGGGGCCTGGTCTGCTCGAGTCTCACAGGACAGTGAGACTGTAAGTTATTTGGTGAGGAGAATGTCCACATTGGTCTCAGATTCATCCAGAAGTCAGATCACCCCAGACAGAGGCTCTGCCCTCAGGCTGGTATTTTGGCTAATCACCTGACATGCTCTTGCATCTTCCCTGGCTTGAAGAGAGGCACTGGCAGCCTCACATTCCTGTGCCTTTGGCTGGAATTCGGACATGGGAGAATGGAGAGCTCATGGTCAGCCCCTCAAGCCAGTCATCTGTCACCACATGGCTTCTGGACTGAGTTTGGGGTCACATCCTGAGATGCGACTGTGGTTTGAGTGTGTGAGCAGGAAGAGCTGTGAATGTGCCCAGGGAACCAAGAGGAGAGCGTGGTGATAGGTAGAACTGCGCTGTGCAAGCAGAGGGTGTGGCAGGAAGCCTGTGCTCCAGCACTCCCCAGTGGTGTGACCTTGGGCATGCCACTGAAGCTTTCTGAGCATGCCCATCTATGGGACAGAAGGGAAAGGGTTTGTTTGAGTTTATGCAGATAGTAATCGTGGCAGTCCAACTTGGTCTGCCTAATTTATTATTCATGCATACAAAAATATTTATTGAGCAACTACTATGAGCAAGTCATTGGGTCAGATATGGGAGATATCTGCTGTTCTTGAGGCAGCAGGGAAGAGAGAGTGTAAACAAGAAATCACTGAGGTTATAAAGGAGAAGCAGAGGGGCCTATTGGAAGCATAGAGAAGGGAGAACAATAAATGGAAATTGGAAATGGTATAATTAATATTCTAGTATAAGACCCACTGTTATATCTATTTTTTTAAATGCAGAAAAAATGTATGCACAAAGCTGTTAACTGCAGTATTATTCATCTTAGCAAAAAGTTGGAAATGACTTAAGTGCCCAGCCACAAGGGAATAAACAAATGATGTCACATTGTTGCAGCATATCATAGACTCACTTAAAATGATGTTTATTATGTTTTATGATATTATGGGAAAAATGTAGGGTAAATATGTAAACACAATACAGGTCATGAGGTTGTTTATACAGTGTGATTACACATATATTTGGGAGGATGATGAGGGAAGACCCTACGTTATTTCTGAGTAGTGGTGGAAATTATGGGTGATTATTTTTTCTTATTTCTTTTATTTTCACACACTTTCTAAATTCTGTAGTGAACCAAGGCAAAAATAATAAATAAAAACTCATGAAGCATTCACATATTTGTCCATGACCATTTGTGTGGCACTAAAGGATACAGAAGGGATTCCCAAGGCATGTTCAGGACTTACCTAGAAGGATCCTATAACCTTCTTGAAACCCCAGAATAAACTGCTGCAATAGAAAATGGTGCAATAGAAAATAGGGCAGTGCTAATGGATAATTCTGGCAATCCACTGAGAGACTGAATAGTAACAACTTGCCTTAGATGAGCACTTACTACATGCCAGATATTGTTGTAATGCTTTAATTGTGTCATCAGCTTGCATGGGGACTAACCGTACCCCACTTTACAGAGGTGATCCTTGAGGCTGAGGCTTCTGGGGCTCCACTCTGAGCTAGGTGCAAGAAGGGATGTGTGGCACCAGCCCCCCCCACCCGCCAACTTCCCACTGAATGCTTTCCTTTGGTGACCATGACCATCTACTGGGTTCCTGCCATAGGCCACACACTGGGCCAGCAGAGTCATGGCCCCACTCTCATGCAATTTGCATGCTAGTGGGCAATATTGACACTAAATACTAAACAAAGAAATCTGTGAAGGAAAAGAACATTCTGGTTGGAGAAAGTGTAATGGCCATAAAAGTGTCAATAGCATACCCATTTATCCAATGATGAAGAGTAAAAAGAAGCTGGGGGCCCAGGGTAAAGACTGACTTTCAACTTGACCGAGGGCATTTGGGTTCCATCCACAGAAACCTTCAGAAGAGATGAAAATATTGTTAATAGAAACTGGAAATTAAAACTTATTCCAGCAGGCAGGCTGCTTGGTGTCATCTGAGGCTCTACCCCCGAGTTCTTTTTTTTTTTTAAAGATTTTATTTATTTGAAAGAGAGACACACAGCGAGAGAGGGAACACAAGCAGAGGGAGTGGGAGAGGGAGAAGCAGGCTTCCCACCAAGCAGGGAGCCCGATGTGGGGTTCGATCCCAGGACCCTGAGATCATGACCTGAGCGGAAGGCAGACACTTAACAACTGAGCCACCCAGGCGTCCCTCTACCTCCCAGTTCTTAAAATGGAGACAAGGGTATGTAGGTTGTGGGGTTGTTGTATGAATGAAAGGGGGCACGGCACAGGAAGAGTTTAGCACAATGCTTGTGTGATATTGTGATTTATAATAAGAAATATATATTTGGTCTTTGATCATGTTCCTGGCAAGGATCCCCTAAAACCCTTTGTGTCTTTTGTCATGTTAATGAGATGACTTTTGGAAAGCCCTTAGGTAGCCTAAAGATGGGGGCTGGTCGCTGGAGAAATCAATCAAGTGATTACAGGGTTGGGATTTTTAGGACCCCAGCCTCCCCAACTCCAGGGAGGGGAGAGGGGCTGGAGGTTGAATCAAGTCACCAATAGCCAGTGATTTAATCAATTATGACGATGTAATGAAGCCTCCATAAAGACCCAAAAGCAGTGGGTTCAGAGAACACGTGGAGGTCCTGGGACAGTGGTACCTAGAGAGGGTGCTCTTCCCCATACCTCACCCTGGGCAGCTCTTCCCTCTGGCTGTTCCGAAGTCATACTCTTTTACAATAAACTGGTGATCTAGGGAATACAACAGTTCTGTGAGTTCTGTGAGCCAATCTGGCAAATTGATCAAACCCAAGGAGGGGCCTTGGGAATCTCTGATTTATAGCTAGTCTGTCAGAAGCACAGGTGAGATGACCTGGGCTTGCAACTGATGTCTGGAGTTGGGGGGAGGGGGCAATCTTGTAGGACTGAGCCCCCTACGGGCTGTCTGGGGTAGATAGTGTCAGAACTGAGCTGAACTGTGGGACATCTAATTGGTGTCCCAAGAATTGTTTGTTGGTGTGGGGAACACTTCTCCTGCTCCTGCATTGGAATTGTTACCAGAAACTGGAAATTAAGCGTGGCATTTAGAAAGTGCTCAACCCTGTTGGCTACTATCATTGCTTCCGGGATCAAAGAGCAGAAAGAAAGGTGAGCTAGAGGGGTGGGAGGTATTGTGACATAATCTGTCATTGTTTTCCCCTTTGTTGACAAGAACATGATCTTCTTCCTGTTGGTCTTTGTCTCCAGCTGGGATGATGAAGTAGGGGGCCCATTCCCCCACAACCTGTGCTACAGGGATTTTGAGTTCCTTTTTCTTTCTTTCTTTCTTTCTTTCTTTCTTTCTTTCTTTCTTTTTCTTTCTTTCTTTCTTTCTTTCTTTCTTCCTTTCAGATTTTATTTGTTTATTTGACAGAGAGAGAGTACAAGCAGGGGGTGCAGCAGGAGGAGGGAGAGGGAGAAGCAGGTTCCCTGCTGAGCCTGATGCGGGGCTCGATCCCAGGACCCTGAGATCTTGACCTGAGCTGAAGGTAGACGCTTAACTGACTGACCCACCCGAGCACCCAGTAGTTGGAGTTTCACCCAGAAAAATTTGCAGTGGCCATTATGTTTTATTAGTTTTATTGTTATTATGATGTTACTGTTATGTTTGTAAACCCTTATGCCTTTCAAATATTCTCTGTCTTTCTCATCTTCCAGAACTGTCTTTGTGAACAAAGGCACGCAGATAACCACGGATTCATAAAGATTGCTGTAGCCTGAGCATCATTTTTTGTCCTGGCCTGATTTGGGTGAAGAGATAATGGGGACCACAGACCCCCAGTCATTATCTGCCTTTCAGGGGGCACCAGGATGCTGGTTCAGCTTGGACGAACATAAGGCCTGACACAGCAGGCATTCAACAAACATTGTCTCTATGGTTTGATAGCTAGATAAAACAAATAAACCAAAAGAACTTGCACGGAAAAAAGACTAGAAGGAAATAGAGGAAGGTTATTAGCCTTAGTTCACTGTAAGTAAGAATTGCTTTATAACATCTCTTATAATTTTTGTTTTTTTTTTCCTGAACTTTCTAAGAGAAACCTGTGTTGTATTTGTAATTTGGAAAAACCCCTTTGTGTATAAAACAAACATTCATTAATTGAAAGAACATGTCACTGTTTTCCACTGCCCAGAGGAAAATGGAAGAGCCCCCGGAAGAGGTAGGTAGAGAGAAGTGGAGGTACTTGATGTTTTGCTCTCAGAGCTTGATTTGTTGGTTTAACCTTTCGGGACTGTGGTGTCAGTCTCTCTGATCTGTATCTTGAAGCTCTGGTCACATCGTACCAGCAGAAGCACTGCAGGGGCAAATGAGAGAAGCCACTATGTGGGTTTATATCCCAAGTATACAAATCCCAAGTATAAAAATGTTTTTGGACTCCAGATCCCATGCAGGTGTTTGGGGGTGTTTGGATTTCTTCCCAGGCTCTCTTTCCTGCTCTCCCCAAAGAAGGTGGGTTGCTGACTGGCACTGGTCTCCGCTCTTGTGCATTCTTTCGGGTTCACCGAGGGAGGAAGGAGGAAGAAGGAAGAAGTTGTAGCAGAGAGGGAAGCAGGAGAGATGTGGCCCTGGGGATGTTGCCAGGGGTCAGAGCGAAGCAGCCGAGCTGACTCAGCCTCCGATAACACATCTCCTATCAGCCCATTTACTTAGCCCACAGACGGCCCTGGGACAGCAGACCGACTCCAGGCTTCTCGTGAAACCCGGGGGCAGATTCACTCAGTGCCCCCAGACCTCAGCCTGACCCTCTCCTCCCCCGGCCCCACCACATAATTTCTCATGGTGGGAAAGCAGGTTGTGTTTATTCAGATAAAGATATATTACTATAATAGAATTACTAATTATGTCCAACAACTTTTTCCTTAAACAAAACATTCCTTGGTTGGGGCAGGAAAGCATTAGTAAGAGGAGGCGGACGAGGGAGTGGGTAAGGAAGGCTTGTTTTTCTTTCCCTCTGATTGATGATGGCGTGCTAATCTTGGCCTGCTCACAAGGGGCTCTGTCCCGTGGATAACTGGGTCCTGCTTGGCCAGCCTTAATTTGAAGCAATTTTTGCTCGAGCCAATCTTCTCCTCCTCATTAATGTTTATTAAAAGCCATCGCAGCACACACAGATGCCCCCAGCACCGTGGCCGACCCCCATCCCAGGGCCAAGGCCAGGTCACTGTCAGGGGCGAGAAGCTCCTCCCTCGGGTCGGCTGGGCTTTCACGACGCATGCGCGAAACAGGAGGCTGGCTCCCTAATGAAGTCTGCAGACGGTGCCGATTTGGGAGTCGTTGGTAGTGCAGATGTCACACGAGGACACGGCAACACCAAGAGTCTTAGAGTCTGAGATTCTGTGGGGCAATGCGAGGATAAGAGACTGATTTGTGTGAAGCACAAAGCGTTGCAAATCATCGCTAGCTCCCCCTCTTCTCCCCGCTGGGAAGATTTTCCTTCGCCTGTCTTTCCCCGCTCTGTTTAGCCAACCGTCTTAGGTTGGGTTCCCGCAGAAGCAAACCCTGAGATAAGAATGTGAGTGCAAACAGTTGATTTGGGCAGGGGTCCCAGGAAGCATGGTTGGGGGAGCAGGGAAGGGAGAAAGAAGAGGAGGAAGTCAGTATAGGATCCATTGATGGACAGGTTACTGGTGTGGGCAACCGGGCTCCTTCTTCCTAGAAATCGCCGAGAGGCCGTACAGTTCATGCCTCAGAGCAGCTGAGGACTCCGGGGTATTCATCTGCTAACTCTGTCCGTCATTGGTCGAGGGCTCTGGAGGTAGAATTCCTTGGCACCCCCGTCCTGTCCCACAGGTGAGGACATTCCTGCAGTGGGAACCTGGAGGGTAGGGCACTTGTTCCTGTTCCTCTCACTAAGCACAAATACACATCCCGGACATTTGGCATAAAACAAAGGATAAGAATATTCGGGAAGGGGAAATGAAGGTCGGCCAATGAGGACGTCAGGACTTGGGGAACGACATGGTGGTGAATTCCTTTGAATTTCCCTTCTGCCTCATGTATCCTGGACGCGGCACTGAAGAAACCGGCAAGCTGGAAACAGAGCCTGTTCTCTCAAGACAGAAAACTTTCTGATAATCACTGTTCTCCTTCAGTCAAGCATCACAGAATTAAGCTGTGACTACACGCCATGCATACCAGGAAAGGCTGAGTTGGGGACCCACATCCGTGGGAAGCTGCCCCAATACCCCCGTTAGAATGATGTCAGGGAAGACCAGTAGGGAGCTGGTATCTTCATCCCTGCCAACCAGTAACCCAGTAATGGGTACTGCCCCCTCCACTGCGGAGAACACGTGCAGAGTGGGAACTCCCACCTCCACCCCGGGGTGATGCTGAGCTCCTGCATTTCTGCTTCCACCTAGCCGAAGTAGAAGGCCAGGAAAAGCCCCAGACAAATATGGCTCACTGGTTTTTTTAAACTAAAATTTTTATCAAGATACTTATAGATCCACATGCCGTTGTAAAAACAGTACAGAGAGATCCTTTGTGAAGTTTGTCCAGTTTCTTCCAATAACAACATGAGCAAAACTGCGGTATAATTTTGCAGCCAGGATCTTGATAGTCGTACACTATATGAATCTTGTACAGATTTTCCTAGTTTTATTTATGCCTGGTTGTGTATATGTGCGTGTGTGTATGTGTTAAGGTTAATACAATTTATCACCTGCAGAAGCCCATGGATCCACTACCACAACTAAGGTATGAAAAGAGTTCCAACACCAATTGGTGATGTCCTTTAATATGTCTTTTAAGTTCATATCCTCTTCTTTCTTGCTCCCCTGGACCCCCTTCCCTCCCATCCCTAACCCTTGGCAACCACTAATCTGCCCTCCGCTTATAAAATGTCATCCTCTCAATCATGTAAAATAAATGCATTATACAGTAAGTAACTTTCTGGGGATTGGTGATTTTTGCTCAGCATACTTCCTTGGAGTTGTTCGCATCAATAGTTCAGTCCTTTTTTATGGCTGAGCAGCATTCCATGGCATGCATGTGTTACATATTTATTTATTGCTGAAGGGATTCCAGTTTTGGGTGATTACAAATAAAGCTGCTGTGGACATTCATGTATGGGTTTTTACGTGAACACACATTTTCGGGAAAGAGGAAGTGAGAAGGGGCACAAGAGAGGACGCTTTAGTAAAATTGCTTGACCCTAGATCTAGCTATACCTGAAGCCATCTATGCCCCCTCAAATGTTTGGGTTACTAGGGGGGTTTGCATCACTTGTTTTATATTACTAAATGGTACTAACATATCAGGTCTTAGTAGTGGGTCATTTTATATGTCTGTGCCCTGAAAACTACAACAAATTACTTTCCTAAGAATAGTAAATTATTTGGCCCCCAGAGGCCAAGGCAAAATTTCAGCAACATAAGTCTGTTACGTCTAACAGAAGAGGGAGAATTCTATTACATTTTTTACTCCATTATATAGTTAGCTTCTGAAAATATTTGGCACAAAGTAAATGCTTAATACATATTTTGTCCCAGGCTGAATATTCTCTCAGTGTTCTCTGGGAAGTCTTTTCTGTCCAGCAGAGTCCAGGAGACCTGAGACAACTCCACAGTGGCCTCTGGGGTATGGAGGGTGTCCTGATGGCTGCAAGGCTCTGTGCCACGGTGGTTCTGGAGACATGGTGCCAGGTGGTGGGAGCACTCCCAGGGGACCTAGACCAGGTCCAGGTCCCTATCTATTGCTATGTGAGATGGCAGTGTTGATGACCATAGTTGGATTTGTCATTATTAAAAACCAACTTCATTCAGGTAGAGACAAACTGGCACCTGGGGTCTCCCCCTTCCTGGAAGAAAGAGAACACATTTTTGAGAAGCTCAGACTAATTGGAAGCAAATTTGCAGTCAGTTTCAACAGATGACAGTTTGGAGACCACAAGTATTAAATATCTGAAAACTGGAGGCCGTCCATACAGAATTAGAAAGATACAACTCTTGAGGATAGAAGAAACACTTCCCAAGAAAAATTAAAATAAGGTGAATCTCAATTTTTAAAACAAGTTGAACAAAATGGATAAATGGTACTACATCAAAATTAAAAACTTCCATGCATCAAAGGACACCATCAACAGAGCGCAAAGGCAACCCATGGAATGGGAGAAGATATTTGTAAATCATGTATCTGATAAAGGGTTAATAACCGGAATATATAAAGAACTACAACTCAACAACAAACAATCTAATTAAAAATGGACAATGGGGACTTGAATGGACATTTTTTTTCAAAGAAGACATACAAATGACCAATAAGCACTTGAAAAAGATGCCCAATATCATTAATCATTAGGGAAGTGCAAATCAAAGCTACAATGAGTTACCACTTCGCACCTCCCCTCCCCAAATAAAACACTTGGAGTCCTTATGCACTGTTGGTGGGAATATAAAATGGTGCAGCTGCTGTGGAAAACAGTATGGAGCTTCCTTAAAAAAATTAAACATAGCATTATCATATGATCCAGCTATTCCACTTCCGAGTATAGACCCAAACGAATTGAAAGTGGGGTCTTGAACAGATATGACTTGTACACCCATGTTCATCGCAGCATTATTCCCAATAGCTTAAAAATGGAAAAACCCAAGTATCCACCAACAGAGAAAGGGCAAAGAAAATGTGGTCTCAACATACAGTAGAATGCTATTCAGCCATAAAGAGAAGGAAATTCTGACTCATGCTCCAACATGGATGAACCTTGAGGACATGATGCTGAGTGAAATTAGCTAGTCACAAGAGGAGAAATATCCTATGATTCCACTTATATGAGGTATCTAGGGGAGACAAATTCATAGAGACAGAAAGTAGAAGGGTGGTTGCCAGGGGCTGGGGAAAGTGGGGACTGGGGGGTTAGTGTTTCATAGGTACAGAGTTTTGATTGAGGAGGATGAAGAAGTTCTGGAGATGGATGGTGGTGATCGCACAACAGTGTGAATGTGCTTAATGCCCCTGAACTGTACCCTTACAAATTGTTGCGATTTAAATTTTATGTCATATATATTTTCTCCAATAAGCAAAGAGATTCAAAAAAGCACGAGTTGACACTTCTGGGAAGAGCCAGTCTTCGCAAGATAAATCAGAGCACATCGAAAATCAAGTAGCTGCCACCATGACATCTTTCAAAACCCATCAGAAGAATGAAGACGAGCTTCAAGGAGCTCTAAAAGATGCTTTGAAGAAAAACTCCAGTCTTCAGGGAAGCCTAAATCTCCTTTCATGAGATGATGAAGGAACGAAAGCCAGAGTGAGTAAGCTCCTCAGACAGAAGAGAAACATCTCAGGAAGCTCGAGAGGAAGTCATGCCAAGCCTCGGGGTGGACGCCCCGGGGGACATGGGGGATGGGGCCGCTCCTCCTGGGGGAGACAGCTTGGATGCTGGGAACTCAGAATTCATCAGAAAACAGGGACCACATAGCATATGAGTCAAAGACGAGTTTTGAACACGATTAAGCATGTGGCTGCATTAAATGCTTAAAGACTTTTCAAACTCTTGAAGAATAAAGAAATGAAATATGCACTGAATTAACTGAAGAGGATTGAATAAATTATGCACTTAAAAATCCAAAGAAAAGTCGCCAAGCTGATAAAGCTTTACTGCAGTCAGAAAAGACACACACACACACCCCCAAAAACAAAACAACAACAAAATCAAATAAGAAACAAAAACAAACAACAACAACAACAAAACCCCAACCAGAACCACCATTAGAAAGGCAGCAGAGACAACAGCTCCAGTGGAAACTTCACCTTCTCTCAGAGAACGACAACAAGGGGGAAAAGTTCTGGTTTAGTGAGAATTTACCCTCTAAGGTTGAAAATAACCCTTCAAAAGCAGAAGACAAGATTAGCAGTCCATATGAGCCAGAAACCTACAAAATACAAGCCAAAATTCTTTCAGAAAAATTCAAAAGAATCCCTGGCTATTGTGGGAGGCAGCTTTCTCCCCATGAGAGAAAAATCTCTTGTCAGCTGAAAGACGCCTTCATAACTTCCGGAAAGAGAACGTATCCCAGAGATAAAACATTTCTTGAGTAAGGTTTTAAGGTTTTGAAAAGTATTCTTATGTCTTCAATGTTGCAAATGGGGCATTTGGTAGAGGCCCACTAGGACCACCAGGGAATCTTCTGGATGACCAGATCCCTGAGGAAGGAGGAGCTCCAGCCTGGGGTGGGATGGAGAGTCAGAGTCTCATGCCTGATGCGGGACAGATGCTACCTTCCCAGATCGGGGCCCCGGGAGAAAGAGCCCCCTCTCAGGTCAACTCTATCCTGACACAGAAGCTCCTTTTCAAGAGCATGAGAGAGGTGTCCTGGTGCTTCTGATTCATCCCTCCCGTGTAAACAGAGGACTGCCCCCAGGCTCTGGTCTTTCACCTCATGCCCTTGTCAGACATCAAATGTTCCAGAGGGACTCCAGGGGCCTGAGGAGAGCAAGCTCTGTCCTCCCCCTGTTCTAGGCCAGGAAGAAACTGCCTCGGAGTCTTTCCTCCTGAGGGATCCCCTGGCCCGCATGTCCTCCACTCTCCACCAGACACTGTCCACACAGCCTAAAAGCAAAAGTGTCACCTCTGAGGGTGCCTGGGTGGCTCAGTCGGTTAAGCGTCTGCCTTCAGCTCAGGTCATGATCCCAGGGTCCCGAGATCGAGTCCCGTGTCGGGCTCCCTGCGCTGCAGGGAGTCTGCTTCTCCATCAGCCCATCTGCCCACTTATTCTCTCAATCTCTCTGCCTCTCCAATAAATAAATAAAATCTTAAAAAAAAAAAGTGTCACTTCCGAGGTGATTCCACTGTCCACCAAGCTGACCTCTGAAGATCCAGAACCACTGGAAATTGCTTTTCTTTCCCGACTAAAATAGTTTTTTTTTTTCCTTTTCATTTTATTGCTATTAAGTAATTATGCCCTGGCTCCAATGGAAACCTGGGAGGATTATAATTCTGGAATAATGTCCTCCAACAGTGAATTACCCATCTATGACTCATAAATGGTTGCTTTCATTTTATTCTATTTGTAGGTGGTTTCGGTATAGTAGCTTCATTGTTAATAACTCCATTAAAATAATCCAGAGATACAGCAAACATTTTGTCTTTCTTCTATTTAATTCTTTTCTCTTGGCTTTATTGCTATTATTTAGGTGATGATACAATATCTCAAATGGAGACTTGATGGGATTATGACTTTAGGACGGCGTTTCATAAATACACATTATCCATGTGTGACTCTTGGACTGGAAAAACCTCAGGGGCCAAGCTGCCAACCCTCTCTGGGGTGTCACCTCCATCCTTGGCCACTTCTCAGCTATGTGCAAGGATGCTGAAGCTGATGACCATGGACGGGTTGGACGTCTTCCTTTCTTCAGGGCAAAGGCAGGGGCCCAGGAGGTACAAGGCCCACACTGCGGCCCAGCCTGTCACAGTTTGACCTGGGGAACTTGACCTCTTTTGGGCTCAGTTTCCCCTTAGCACGGCCCCTAGCCCAGCTGCCGTGAGACACACACTGTCCTGGGCATGCAGCTGTCCTTCAACCCAGAACCTGCTGCAGAAGCAGAGACAGAGCTTGGGGAAGCCAAGAGGGGTCAGGCAGCATTTCCTGCCCCCCTCCCTCCCCCTTCTCCCTCGCCCTCCCTCTCCCCCCTGTTCCTCCCCCTCCCTCTCCCAACCCCCTCCTTTTTCCCCTCCCTCCTCCCCCCTCCTCTTCCCCCTCTTTCCTCTCCCTCTTCCCCCCTTCCTCTTCCCCTCCCTCCTCTTCCCCTCCCTCC
>NW_027397100.1:7183217-7221792 GCF_003265705.2 Callorhinus ursinus | reverse complement strand
CCCCCCCTCCTCCTCTTCCTCACCAGCACTGCTCCTTTCTCATCCCTACTTCTCTCTGGCTGCATCTACTTCCTTGTTTCCTCGTGTTTCACACGTGCCCGGACTGAATGGCAGCTGCATCCACTGGGTGTTACTGGATGTCTGTCCTTCCTTGCTCCTGGGCCGGGCCCACCGTGGTCTTGTCAGGCCGTCTCTCTAGGCCTGCAATTGAGACCCTAAATCCCAGCAGTGCCTGGCACCAAGCTTCTCCCCAAATCCAAATGCTTTTGGCGCTGCTGACCCCACTGCCGTCATCTGTCCCGAGAGTCTACCGTAGCCTCCCTGCCTGTCTCACCATTGCCAGGGTGAAGACGGAGTGAACCTCCGGAAAACACCGTGGAGATCATGAGACCCTGCCGCTCAAAGTCCCACTTGCTTCCAAATCACACTGAGACTCCACTGTAAACTCCTGGAAGGTCCACAACGACGCACATCCCCTGGTCTTTGCTTGCCTGCCTGCGCCCCTCCAGTATAGTTGCTGAACTTCCTTCTGTTCCAACAACATGTCAAGCTCATGCCTGCCTCGGAGGCTCGGCACTGCTTGTTTCCTGTGCCTAAAGTGCTTTCTACCAGATATGTGTGCAGCTGCCTCCTTCTTGCCATTTAGGTATCGGCTCAGGAGCGGGCTCTCTAGGGGGCGTTTCCTGACTATCCCAGCTAAGCAACCCTTCTCCCTGCCTTCCTCCTTATTCCCTGGCCCTATTTATGCCTTCCTATCACTCATCCTTTCTGAACTCATTTGATGTCCCTATTTTTCTAGTTTATGTCCTTTAACCCCCTTTGGGCTACCCTCTGAGACTGGCGCTATGTTCAGAGCTGAAGATACTGGGGTTTTCACAAGCTCCAAATCAGTCTAGGGAGGCCCTGAGCCAGAGTGCCTGGGAGCCATCCTCACTTCTGACACTTCCCAGTGGGGTGACTCTGGACGTGTTACTTAAGGCTTTGGTGCCAAGACTGTCTCGTCTCTGAAATAGATAAAGGATGCGCTGTGAGTTAAGAGAAACAAATCCTCATAGAGCACTGAACACACAGTGAGCCTTCCAGAGAAGTTGCTGTTTTTATGATCATACTCAAAGTAAATGATGTACCTGACCTTGAATCTGAGACCTCTGGCCCCAAAGCCATTTACTTTCCATTCACGGAAAAACTGTTTTGTCTGTATTTAACCTGTGTTTGGTTTACTGGTCCCTTCTAAATTTGCCTTTGACTTTTTGCTTCTGGGAGATCCCAAGTTAAGGCCCAGTCTGCCTTTCAGGAGCTAAGCCAATGGAAGAGTACATTTTCCTAAAGGACTAGGAAGAAAGTGAGGTGGTTTTAGAACTTCTGGCAAGCTCTGGTTAATTGCAGTAACAACATCTGAGTCCCTGTTTCCAGTGAGGCTGGCTATTCCCAGGGAAATTTGATTCAATTCCACAAACACTTCTCCTACTCATTAAGACACCTACCACCAAAACATCTGGTCAATTAAATTTAAAGCATTAGTCAAACCAGTTGTTGGCATTATATGGTCAAACATCTGGACAAATGAAATTTTAATTGAATGTTTTGATGTCATGTGGTCTCTGTTTCAAAACCAATCCCCAAATAGAAGCTACGTACCTTTACTTTCTCTGCCAAATTGTGCGGGTTGGGTTTGCAACATTAACTCAATTTTAGAAAGTTAACTAAATTATCATTATAGGTAAGAGAATGGTACATCTTGGATCTTCCACAGCATCTCTGATTTTTTAAAAAAATTCCATCCTTTTGCTGGATAATTGACATGCCCCAGTTTTGGGTAGGCAATATGGTCTGTATTTGCTTAGAGTCCTGAATAGAATGCGGGAAGCCTAACTGAAATTTTGAATCTGGTTCCATTTACCCTAAAATATCCAGTGACACATTTAGCAATTCTTTTTCCCCCCTCAGGTTTCCCATCGATGAAACGGAGGAGGGGCTTCTGCATTTTGTGCCACAAGGGGAAGGGCTTTCTGTGTACATCTATGGCGTTTCATACATATGTGAACACATGTGATCATATACACACTGTTATAATGAGCCCTCAGGAACTCTTGATGTAGATGAAGAAGAATGGTGCCTGGGATCAGGGTTCTAGCAGCAGACATACAGAAAAGTGGACAGATTTGAGAGAGGTTGACAGTGCCCAGGGATGCATGGGCTAAAGGGGTGGCCAGATTCTGAAGGAGCATTCCCACTGCCACTGAAGGCAATGTTGGAAGGGACCTCTTGGTCAACTTTTTAAATTCCAGTAGAGCAATCCAGCTTCTTTTGACATCTCCTGCCTATTTTTCACCCTGAGAACCCACACAAGCATTGTTTAAATCTCCCTTACTTGTGTTGCTTCTTTGACCCACCAGAAACCTTTATCTTGGCACAAGAAATCTCTGGCACAAGGTCATGTACGGCTTAAAAAAAAAAAAAAAATCCCTCCGAACACAAAAACACAAAACAAAAACAAAAACAAACCCCCTCTCTGGACATCTGTTCTGATGTGGCGGCCAAGAGCAGGGTCCGCGTGGTGCCCGCTTGGCACTGAGGCACACGGTGCGGTCAGAGTGTGCGAGGTGCCCACACTAATGATCCGGGCTTCCCGCGGAGGCCTGCTCTGCCAGCCTCCTAATTAGGCTGGCCCGGCCAGGCCTCTTCTACTGTCTTGTCTTGCTCCCACGCAGCAATTTTGCATTGTGAGCATTTTTTATTGCGGACCGTGTCAGACAAAGGGGAGAGTAAAGCGGGCTCCACCTAAGGTGCCGGACAAAGGAAGAGCCCGCAAAGCCCATGGCATGGCTGACAGGAGAAGTCCCAGCCCCCCTCCTTGGAAGGGTGCAGACCTCGTTTAACACTTCATCAGTCAGGAGCCAGCAGAGGAAGACCCTGCCCCAAGTGGGGTGCAGAGACCCCACCACTGCTATGGGTGGCTCAGCCTGGGGTCTTTTCCAGTCCCTTTGTCCCAGAGGGTCATCAGCAGGAGATGACCCCCGGGTCTGCCCCCTGCTGGTCAGTGGGATGTGGCAACCACCCACTGATGGAGTTGGGGAGGGATCAGGCTGTGTCCTGTTGGGGATGAGGATGTTTCTTCTGATAGCTTAAACACATTCATGGAGAAAGTTTGGAATGTCATGAATTTTCTATGAGCATGTTGGTTCTGTGGGGGTCCTTCAGTAGGGGGTCACAGGCTTCTGGAGAAAGAAGATGGGGCAGGGGTCAGTTGGAGGAACTTCCCCAAGGTGAGAGGGGAGCATAGCTCTGGGCCACAGCTCAGTAGCCTTGAATCAGTGGACGAAGACTGGAAGCTGACCTAAGGCAGACCAGTTTGCTTTGCCTACTGCGGTGGCACCTAGCACAAAGGCACTCAACAAATGAGTTAATCAGTAAAATGGGCATCCTCACAGCGGCCACCTTCTAGGGACGTGGTGAGGATTGAAAGAGATGGTGGGCAGCAAGTGCTCAGCACCGGGTCTGCACATGTCACTACAACAAAATGAAGTTCAAGGCCCAGAGAGTAAATATTTTAGGCTTTGCGGGCCATGTAGCCTCTATTACAATGACTGAACCTACTGTTCTAGCGGGAAAGCAGCTATAGATGATACATGAATTCATGAATGCGGCTGTGTTCCAATAAAACTTTATTTATAACAATAGACTGTGGACTGGATTTGGCCTGTAGACCATGAAACAAAGAGGTTACTGGAAAATAAATAAAAGTTACTCTCCACAGAGAGAGTATAATTACAAATACGCCCAGATTCAAGGCAAGTTCATGTATACCCATGAAGAACAGCTCCAGCCCAGATGAGCCAGGTGAACTCAAATACAATGAACATAGCCCCTCACCTGGGAGGCTGATGGCATGAAGGATGCACAGAGCATCTCCCAGCCTCCCCCCGAAGCCCTTGAGTTTCTGCCCAAACCAGAATCTACACATTGCTAGTCTTAACTAATCCCCACGGGCTCTGTGAGAGAGCAGCCTTCTTATCCACCCGCTCAGATAGCAGAGGGTGGAGTCCTTAGAAGCCTGTTCTATTGCTTGGGGTTTCCTGACTTGTATATTCTTATCTCTGGTGGTGTTTCAGGACCCAGTTCACTCAAGTGAATAATGGAAGTTGGGACACCTTGCAACGAGATTAAACTCACGTGTACCCAACTCAACACGCCTTACCTCCTACCTCCTAGGCGCCAGCCATTGTGCCCAGTGTTGGAAATAAGGATATGGATTAGATTTTATCTCAGACTTGGAAGAGCTCTTGGTCTAGGTGGGGAGACAGGCATGAACAGGGAATTGTTGCAACACTAGGCAACTTCTGAGGTGGGAGGGAGGGAGTGGTCTCATGGGTTTGGCTGAGAATGAGTCAAGAACTATTTCCCAGGAGGTGAGGTTTGAGCTCCATGATGGAGGCCCATTGCTGTTGCCCACTCAACTGCCCTGAGAATGTAGCTTTTCTCTGCAGGAAGGACATACTCTGGGGAAATATTGACAGGACAGTTCTCTTTGGTTTTCCCCCGGGGGCTTTTTGAAGATAGAGGAGGAAATGACAAGGAAATAAATGGCTTTTCTCTTAGTCCACATTGTTGATCTGGCTCTGGGGGGGACTTGGTGTGAAGAAGAGGGCAGGGTGAAATGCAACACAACGAGTAGAAAGTGACTCTTGTCTCATGACTTTTATGGTCATGTGTAAGTCAATTCTTCCAAGGTGGGAAAGCCAAATCCAGATGTCAAGCAAAATATGCAGTAGGACTTATGGGAAAACTTTCAAGGTAGGTGCTTTGATGGAGGATAAGGGTCTTGTGATGAAAGATTTACATTTAGAAAGTTTCTCTTTTACAATCAAGGATAAGCTAAATATTTTCCATGGTTTTGTCATCTGCTTCCCTCAGCAACCCACTTAGATCATCTGTAATCTCACTATTAATGACATTCATTTGAAACTCAAACATGGCCATTACCACTCCTTGGCTTAAAACCATCAGCAGGAGCCTTTGTCTACAGGATAAATTCCCCCCAAACCCTCTGTGCTCTGTCCCTCCTGTGTCTCTAGACACACTAAACTAGTAGGAGGCACCATGTAATGAGTGTCCACCATGGGTCACATTCCTCTTGGCCATTTGCTTATGTGAGCTATTTGATCGCCACCATAATCCTAGGAAGTTCAGTCAGGTCAGTATTATGGAAAAGGCAGTTTAGGTTCAGGAAGATGGAGTAACTCACCTAAGATCAAGCAAATAGTCACAAAATTTAACCAAAGATATGCCTAAAATCAACATCTACACCTCTTCTCCAACATTCTTCTGCCCAGAATATTTCTCATCCCGTTTTTCCTCCTAAAAAATACTAAGCCCCTTCAGGATTTGATTTGGAAATTTCCTCGACTCTGATGCCATTCTGGATTCTCTCGTACCTTCCCTGCTGACCATTTGCAGCACCAATTTTTTTGGTACTCATCATGGCCTTGCTACTGTTCCGTCATCCCTAGTTCTTTGCCTATTTCCCGTGATGGATGTGAGCATCCTGAAGGTGTCTTCGGTACATGATCTACCTTTATATTCCTGGACCCAGTTTAGAGATGGTGCATTGAATATGGATCCAATGAGTAAATGACAGGAACAGAATATTTTGGGATGCATGTTTTCAGATCAGACCTCTCAAATGCAGAAATAACAACCTTTAAAACCATCTGCTAATGGAGACTGGACGCTGAATGTAGAATGAAGGAATATTCTCTTGTTTGTTATGCAGCCTGAGTGATGGCCAGAGCAGTGGACTGGCTGTGGCTGGTTGTGCCGTCCACCCCTCAGAAATCTCTGAAGTCCATCCTAAATGTTTAAATGAAGTAAAGTGGTTGGCTTTATAAGTAATAGAAGTCAATTGTGTTTGCAGCATCTAATGCAGGAACGGCATTAGGTGGTTGAGATGGGGCCAGCGCCAAGAACTGCTGAGTGGGCAGGAGGCCTGATTTTCAGCCTCCCTCTGCATCCATTTGTGATAATCCAGGTCTGGCTTTCAACCAGACACCTTCCTAACGAGACTTGCACAAGACAGCCTTTGCCCCCAGCACAGACATATCCTGAATCAGGAGTTCACTTACACAGACTTTTAAAAACACCCACACATCTACGCACACTCACACACAGTTTTCCTAAATACATTTTTTATCTTTATTGTTACCAACACTCTCCTAATAGGCTGGCAAACATTCAGACAGAACCTGAAATATTTAGCTGGATGGTGGCCCCTTCACTCCCCTACAAGACGGACTTTCAACGGAAAGACAGAGGGAGCAGATATTCTGCCTTGAGCCCATGAAATCAGAGCCGCTGATAAAAGATTGTCTTCTGGCTTCAGGGTAGGGCATGAGGGCTGCAGGCAAGAGTGGAGTTACATTCATATTTGTTTTGCCTTTCACAAGAGAGTCCTTATCATCCCCCGGCAGGAGGCTAGGCGGTGCTTGCTATTAGGAAAATGATAATAAAGACATTAGAAATAAAGTTATTATCCCACCATATTATTCTAAGCATTTATAGCATTACGTAACATTGTCAGCACGATAATCCCGATTGGTGCTTTTATTATCTTCATTTTATAGATGAAGAAACTGAGACTCAGAAGGTTCACAGTTTGCTCAAGATTCCAGTTAGTAAAAATCCCAGCCTGTACCTGGGTTCATATAGATCTGCCCCCCGCCCCCGCCGAACCTCTGTTTTACAGAACAGAGATAAACTGGCTCCAATCTATCGAAATGAGATTCTGGGGAACCTCCTGGGAGTGAACTCATTCCACAGAAACAGGATATCAGGTTCATCAGGCTTTGCCCCATAAAACCCTTAGGAATTATGAGTGGGGAACTATTTGCGAGTGTATCCTGGTGTCAGTGTCTTAGATTTGTCTCCAGGCTCATCTTTCTGCAATCTTGTGCTGAGAACCTATGATGAGTAAGAACGGAAAGAATTGTTTTACTAGGAAATGACAGGAGACACAGAGGACACAGGCCATGTTGTTGTGGGGATCCCTTGAAAGATGGTGGACAAGAAGAGGAGAAAGGGGAGGCATTTGCTTACACTTTGAAAGCTCAGCCAGCTCCGGGATCCAGGATGGCAGTGTAGGATGTCGCGGGGCCAGGGGTAGTTGGAAGCGCCCTGGGGCAGACATTATCGAGTCTGGCAGAAGTCACCGGACTGTTGACAGAAGCATTGCACTCAGTGGGGACATAGCAGTCACTGAAGACAGTAAAGACATTACATGGGGTGGAGGACAGAGCCAGAGAAGAGGAATAAATGTGCAGATATCAGTAGCTGATGGTGTTCTTTAATTGGCACATGGGAAACACTTTCTCATGGGTTCCCCAGAATGCTTTGGAGGGGGCTCTTTTATCCAGGAGACATGGGCTTTCTCAGATCAGGTGGCCCTTGTTCCTGTGACATTTTCTCAAATGTCTCATCCGTCTCTGTGAGAGATTGCAAACATGGCTGCAAATTCTTCCCCTCGCTGCTTCCCAGCCCTTGTAACGTGAGGAGGCTGTGCTCCCGCTGAGAGCTGGAGGCAACTTTCTATCTCTTTCATCTGGGTGTGTCCTGCTTTCGCCAACGAGATTTAGTAAACCTGATTCAAGCAGAAGCTTGAAAGACTTACAAGGCCTTCCTTTCGGGTTCCTTATCTAAAAATTACCTACATATAATGGAGGTGTGAGGACTAAAGACAAGGCAAGAAGGTGTTCAGCACAGAGAACACTGGGGCTCTCTCTCTAGTGCTTGGACACCTGAAAGCACCAGTGTTGAGTCTGAGGTAGATTGCCGAGCAGTGAGCCGGTCTAGCCAACAGCCTGGCTGGGAGAGGGCCAGACGCAGGTGTGGGGCCATCCTGGATCAACCAGCTCCTGGCCTGCTCCCCAGCTGACACTGGACCAGAAGCCCAGCCCAACCAGAGTTATGAAGTAATAAAATTATTGTTTTAAGCCAGGAAATTGTGGAATGGTTTGTTACATGGCAAAAATTAACTGATACATCACTTTAAGGATGTCCAACTCTGCATAATCAAGGAGGGCAAGTATTAAAATCTCATTCTTAATGGGGTGCTTGCGTGGTTCAGTCAGTTGAGCGTCTGACTCTTGATCTCAGCTGAGGTCTTGATCTCAGGGTCATGAGTTCAAGCCCCCTGTTGGGCTCTACACTGGGTGGGGAGCCTACTTTAAAAAAAAAAAAAGTCTTAATACTAAGATGAGAGAATTAAGTATCTCAGAGGATTAAGAGGCTTTCCCAACATGCCAGAGCCAGTTAATGGTAGAATAATGACTAGAACTCATAATGGCTCATAAGGGGTCTTCTAAATCCATGCAGTTACTTTGAGTGAGTTATTCCGACTAATTTCTGGACAATAATTATAAAACAAAATCAGTTCTTATTTTCTACAACCTCAGGGTGGGTCAATAAATAAATCAAATTCCACAGATAGCCCATCCCAACCCCCTCTGACCTCTACCCACAACACTACCACATATTTGTCTCTCAAACCTGGTCATCCTCTAGGGTTGTGGTTTTGTATGGACTCCTTGCAAATAGAGGAGAGTAGCCCATACACATACTCAGAGCCATTGTTATCCCTAACTTGGTCTCAAAACTTCTGCAGAGGGAAATTTAGCCCCTCCTTCCAGACAAACCCATGTACATATACACTGCTAACATTGCCATCTTCATAATTAAGGTGACTATAGGATTTATCCTACAAAGCAGACCCTTTTGCGAATAAAAGGGACACAACTTATAAGTACACTGGGAATGTCTAAGTAAGCAGAGTTGTATGGTCACTCTATCCCTAACACACACAGAGAGAACACTTTGCAGGTGGCAAAACCTTTTTAGGTAATTTATTTCATTTTATATAAAATTCCTACACTGCAGTTCATCTCAATACCCCCATTTTACTGAAGGGAACTTTGATCTTCAGAGAAATAAAGTGACTTCTAAGGTTCTTGACACTAACTAGGCATTCAATAAGTGTCTATTCTGTGAACAGATGGATGATAATGTGTATAGGGGGATAAATGCAAGAAAAGGAAGCAGAAAGCCTAATAATATCAAATTGCAGGTGTTTTCAGGGAAGTAGGGATAAGACAGAGTAGCTGAATGGATTATTCTCAAACTGGGTTCCCCAGAACACCAATGTTCTCCACGATGTGAGTAGATGTTCTGGGACCATTGTTCAAGGCCAAGGTCTTACTCTCAGGGTCCAAATCCATAAAATTGCAGTAAACCTCCATGTTATAAAGATGTAAAGATTAAAGATAATGCATATAATGTGTTCAGCACAGTAAGTGACACACAGAATAAGAAGAAAAATAATAGCAAATACATATTAGTCATTTATTATGTTCTAGGCATCATGCAAATGTAGTGCGTGGATTAATCTCATTTAGTTTCCCCAGGGTGCCGCCAAGTCAGGTACCATTTATTATCCCCATTTCACAGATAAAGAAATGGAGGCTTAGGGAAGAGAAAGTTTCTTGCCCAAAGTCCCTCAACCACCAAGCGGAAAAGTGACCTAGAGTCTCTGTTATTAATTATGGTGCTGCCCTGCCTCCTGCCCAGTGAATGGAAACCATCATTAATTTTAGTGTTGTATTTTTTTTTTTTAAAGGAAACACTCCTCACTGTATCTGCAGCATTTTTAATTTGAGTGGGTCTCTACTCTTTTCAGCCACACGATCCCTAACAAAATCAAAACTAAATCGTATTTGAACAGCCTAACATGTAAAACAAAGTCAAAGCAGAATTTCTCTGACGGAATCAGCCATGGGGCCCTGGAGCCCTCCCTTCCTGTGGTAACTGCATAAAACCCTTTGCCCTCTGTTGAGCACAGTTAGCAAATATTGGTCTAAAACACAGTTGAGTGGATTTGCTGCCTGGCACATCTAGTCTTACTGCCTCCAGGGACCCCAACTTGTTGGTTTCTTACGGGATCTAAACACGTGTTTAAGCTCAGATGAAAAGGCCCAGGAGAATCATGGAGGGTGGGACGGCATGGAAGCGAGCAATCAGGTTTCCGAGTCTTCGTAGGTAGGGTCCAGGCTATATGCTCGGCTCCGGTGGGGTTCCTGGGGAGTCTGTAAGACAGATTTCCAAGATAACTCATTCTTATGAAGCCAGGACTTCTGAACACAGTGCTGGCTCAGTGGCAATGAGGAATGACCTCCTCTTCCCTCCTCCCCCTGCCTCCAACTCCAATTAAGTCTTTTTTCTTCCTCTCCACCTGTACCTGGGGTTCTCTCCAGGCTGCAGGCAAATGTGTGCATTAATCACACATGGATCAGCTGGAGCACTGGGAAGTGGCTGATTTATGAAGCAGCCAAAAGTGTGGGGAGCCTGGGAGTGGGCAAGGCAGGCTCAGCTCAGGGAGCATATGGGGACCCTGTCTCTAGGACCAAACCCATATGCTTCACGGCAGGTCCGTATGCTGTGTGGGCTGGTCTCCCCCCTGCCCCCCACCTGCCCGTATCGAGGCTGCTTGTCTGCTGTAATGTGCAGGGAGCTGGATCTGCCACACGCCTTCTACAGCAGTGTGAGAACTTTGGGGTGAGGTCTTGGAG
Organism: Callorhinus ursinus; assembly: GCF_003265705.2. Taxonomy (NCBI): domain Eukaryota; kingdom Metazoa; phylum Chordata; class Mammalia; order Carnivora; family Otariidae; genus Callorhinus; species Callorhinus ursinus. Next base: position 7,211,179 of record NW_027397100.1, on the reverse strand, counting down.
CTCTTCTTATAGACATTACATTTATGCCCTTGTCAGTATGAGTTATTGTCATTTGCTTACTGAGGGACAGTGCACAAGAGACAGATGAGACCAGGTTATTTTTTTGTAGTTGCTAGAGGGGGAAATTGAGACCTCAGTAACAAGAACAACACTCACTGCATGAACCTCAGGTACTCAGCTCTGTTCTAATCAATTTTTACGGGCATTAACTAAGAACACGGAGACATGTTGCTCAAGATAACACACGTTGGCGTGAGGAGTGGGACTCCGACTGTGTTTGCTGCGGCCCCCCCATGAGCTTTCCATCTTCAGTCATCTGTCCATGGAGTTTGTCCTGAGCTCTGACCACGCGTCAGACCTATGGTAGGTGTTTCAGATACAAGTAGGAACACACCTCTCCGAAGGCCTGGTACTGGTCTCTCACGGAAGACACATTTTCGTGAGGCAAGACAGGCAACAGAAAAAAACGCAAAAAAAATAGTTCAGAAAATGTATAGTGATGAATTGCAGTAACTTAAATGAAGAAAGTAAAGAAAGGGCTTGGACAGGTAGCAGGATATCCATGACAGTGAGGGTGGCCAGGGAGTTTCATGTAGGGAGAAAGGAGCACCCTGCTGAGAGTGCAGTGTGTGCAAAGGCCCTGGGGCATGTTTGAGGTAAAAGTCTAGGAGGGTTAGAGCCAACTAGGGGTGGTGAAAGTGCGAAAAGAAGGGATGGAGAAGGGGTTTTTGGCTGATCACAGCGGACGTATGGTGCATGCTGAGGTGTGCAGCAGGAAGTCATGGCAGGGTCTCAAGCAGCCTAGCAACACTCACGAACTGGTGAGTAATAGCTCAGCCTGCTCATTAGGAGTTAATATGTGACTCTCACACAGGGGACCTCCTAGCATCCTCTACTCCAGAGATGCCCCAGCAGCGGCAGCCAGCCCAGGAAACAGTTACTTGAATCTGGAGGTGTGCTTTCCTGGTCGCCCTGCTCTTCCTGAACAGGTACTCAGTTCCTACCATTGTACGGGAAACACCAAAGCATTCCGGAGACATGGGGACATCCTTACATTTAAAAACCACTCCTGATTCTTTAAGACCACGCTTGCTTTTTTTTTTAGTAAGCCCTAAAATGATGTCATTACTCCACCCCATTAAGTTTTACTATACTATTTTAGCATGATATTTTTTTCTTGGCACATTTTTTTTTCTTTGAAGACATCAATGACTTTGGGATATTTCATTTCTTTCTTTTAACATTTTAGAAAAAGTTTACAAACTTTCCATCCCAGGAGGCCTGACCTCAGGGATAAGATCTAGTAGCTTGCAAAGATTAGATTTTATTTAACAAACATGTACATAGAGATTTATGGGCTTGGTACAGATCTTACTGCTTTGCAAGAATTAACTCATTCAGTCCTATGACAAACCTATCAAAGGATGAATACTGTTACTAGCATTTCCATTTTACAGATGGGGAAATCGCAGCACAGAGAGATTAAGAAAAATAGCCTGAGGTCATACAACCTTAAAAGTCTGTCCTCAGCCATTGCCTTCTGGTGGAAATTTCCTCATATAGAAGCAGAGCTCAGAGGCTCGCCTGTCCCTTGCCCACTAAATAGGATTCTGATTTGTGTGGGGTCTTCTCTCACCCTCTTGTCCCTAAGGCGTGTCTTTGGGCAGGGTGGGGTGTGGGGCAGGAGGAAAGGGCACAGGGAGGGGGCAGAGCTGGGGAGGAAGATGCCCGGAATGGAGGAGGCTGCGGTGTAGGTGGTGAGGATACTTTCAGAAGCATAGCTGGAAATCACGGGGCCTTCTGATAAGAAGTTGGAGAAGACAAAAAGGCTTGCCCGGTTCGAGGCCTTGCTGTGCTGCATGGCTGAGTGTGGCTGCAGACTGAGCCCCGGGAATCCCAGCCCTCCAAACAACAAGCCAGCGGAGCCCAGCCTGGTTTGGCTTCCTCTGTCGTCCTCTCCTGCTTCTTTTCTTTTCCTCTAGCTCTCCCTTCCTCCGTCTCTCCTCTCCAGATCCATGTCGGCAGCACCCATTCTGTGCCAGAATTCGACCCTGGCCCCAAGCTTTGGAAGCCCGCTGTGCCGATATGGCCCTGGAGAACATGGCCATGACAGACACTGCTGGAGTCCCGGGAGGGCATGTGACCTCGGGCAGCCTCCTGGGTGGCAGATACTCTCCAGCCTGGCTCACCGGCAAAGCCCCGGCTCTGTCATGCCCACGATGGCAGGGTGTGCCTTGTTTCCTGTGGCATCTCTCCTAGAGGGCTCTTGTCCACTCCTTGCCCTGGACTTGCGTGAAACGCAGGCTGAGAAAGTGCTCGCGGAGTTTGCAAATGTCTTGGATGTTTGTCTCTGAGGGCTGCCAGACCTTGCAGGACAAGGAGCAGCAAACTTTCTGCGAAGGATTTGGTGTTAACTATTTTAGGCTTTGCAGGTCATTCACACTCTGTCCCAACGCCTCACCTTTGCCATCCTAGCATGTAAGCCGAAGTAGCTAGAGATCGTACGGAAGCAAATGTGCCCTGCTGGGGTCCAGTAGAACATCACTGACAGAAGCGGGCAGCTTTGGCCCACGGGCCTGAGTTTGCTGACCCTGCAGAACAACTTTAATTCGCCCAGGCACAGACATGGTCCCCGTGGATGCTGTGTCACAGGAAGACTGCAGGGCTGATGGATGAGGTAGCGGTGTCTTCAGGCTTCTCACCAGCGGGGACAAGCGGGTGTTGGTGGAGAAGAAGGGGCTCCAAACAGAGCTGGGCTATAGTCACTCTGAACTTCATGGGCATCCAGTCTTTCCAGGGAGCCAACAAATTGTGATACTGAGAAAAGAGCTTTGGAACAATGCCTGGCATGAGAGAGACTTATGTGCAAACAATTCTTCTCCGCTGTAGGTGTTTTGTGGCTCCTGAGGGAACAAATGTGGCTCGCGGTGATGCTGCCTGATCCCTCTTCTTCTGCTCTCCTGAAGGGGAAAGGGAGGGAGAATGAGACGGGGGGGTGGGTGGGTGACTGTTCAAAGAGCAGGTGAGGGACTGCCGGGTCTGTTCTGGGCACAGAGATCACATGGAGCACGGTCACACGGGGGGGCCCAGTGTGCATTCATTTAATGTCCGCGGACTCCCTTAGACAGAGCGTGCGTCTCTAGGTCTCTGCCCCTGTTCCCTTTTTATTCAGCTCTGTGGGGTTGGAGTTTGCAGCCTGTGCCAATCTCCTTGCTCCTTTCGGTCTACCTTTCTCCAGTGAGCTTTCCCTCCAAACAGCCGACACCTGCAGTGGCCCCCGAGCCCTTGTGCCCACGCTGAGGTGAGTCTGGGTGCTTCGGAATGTATGCCCTCCAGCTGGCCCTCCACTGGTGACCGGGGGGGGGGGGAGCAGGAGCATCACTGCTCCCTAGCCCGAGGTGAGGGTGACAGCTCTGAGGGTAACCCACACTCCAGAGTTCTCTGGGTGATTGGCTGTGGGGCTTCACCTGAAATTGCGCCCTCAGATGGCTTCACCCCTTCCCTGTCCTGCTCCCCTCCCAGGCCCCCGACACCTTCCCAGTTGCCCCTGGCAGTACCGTCTTCATAAATCACTTGTATACCAAGCCTCATCTCAGGGTTGGCCTCGGGATGCCTGACCCAAGACTCAGTCCCTGGAGAAGCATGTGAAGAGCCCGAGGAGAGCTGAAAGCCAAGAGGCTACCAGGGGAAAGGCACAAGAAATCCTCTCAGATTTAGAATGGCAACCCTCCTACCACTTCTGTCCATGTAGTAGACTTGATACTTTTGTGAAATAAAGGGTGATGGCAGGACGGATGCAGGCTGACCTCCTCAGACGCCTGTGCCAGCCCACCTCCCTTAGCCCTCAGACCAAGTACCTGGGAGCAGTGCACAACCTGTGCCTCCCTCCCAGCCCAGTTACTTTGCTGTCTAGTATCACAAACGAGGAAGTGTTATATACTGCCTTCTCTTTCCTCTTGCTGTTTTCTCTCTTGTGCTCACTATGATACAGTTTGGTCTGCTATCATACTCAGGGGAAGCAGAGGGAACTACACACCAATCTAAAAGAATCACTAAAAAAAAAAAAAAATGAATCCCCTTTTAGGGGAGGGAGATAAAGACATGTAGATAAATATGTATTTGTATTTTTAACATTGTATTTTATGGCTATGCAGCACATGTTTTATTGGGTCGATGATATCTGTGTGTTAAAAAAGTGTTCTGAGATGCTGATCTGGCGTGTAGGATTTAAAGAATTTCCCGAATCACGTTCCGATGCGCCCATCATTCCTAAAATAGTTGCCACAAGAGGGGTGGCAGTCCCCAGTGTGTGCTGGACCTGGCTTGTAGCAGCGCACAAGAGCCGATTGTTAATTTTTCTGTGATTGTGCTAACTAGTCAATGTCACATTGGTCGCATGAAGATGGCCCGGCTAGGAATGTTTACATCACAGAAATTGGCACACACTACACATCGGGGCACACCTTCCCCATTCCTCCGCAAGAGAGCTGACTCTTAAACATTTACCAGCACACCCCCTGGCAGCTCCGAGCCCTGTGCCTGCCCCTGCTGTTGGCTAGTACCTGCGAGTCTTGGCGGGCATGACAGCAGGCTGTCCAGGGAAGCGTGTGAGTCCGGATTGCTGCAGAGGGCTCCGTGCACTGTCTCCATCGTGACCCACATCCCACAGAAATCACATACAGGAAGGCTTTTCCTCCTGCCAGCAGGTCTGTTCTTGTATCAGAATACAATGTGTCTGGTCATCTTTCTGCATTTGGAAATGCATATTTCATGAGATACATGAAACAGTATTTGCAACTGATAGTTTTTCCCTTCCAGAGTATTTGAATCTTTTGAAGCTTTGGTCTCACCGTTTTGCTGAGAAGGAAAGACAGTCAGCCTGACTCCTGGCTTATATGTGAATGCACATCGTGAGAATGCCCTCCCTGCCAGGGCATGGTCCTCGTGCTATGGTGCAGACAGGAGCGGTGGTTTGGGATCAGGCTCTTAGGAGTGTGCCCGGGAATATATGCAAACACAGCAAAGTAGCTTTCATATGCTTTCAGCAGGCACTGGGCTTCTAATGTGAACTAAGCCCAGGGAGGAAGAACCACTTTTAAACAACTAATAACAATAAAAATAGTTGGGTAGGCCCCGAGACCCTATATTATTACATGCTCAGTATATGAATGGGGTGCAGTGTGGTAGAAGGACGTTGGGGTTTTCATTTAAACAGATCTGTGATCCACAGTCTTGTGTCACCTCCAGCGAGTCATTTAACTTCAGTTTTGCCATCTGTAAGATGTGGGTGGGAATACTCACCTTTCTGAGAGGGAATGGGAATTTCATGGGCAAAGAAATGCCACAAAATCATTCTAGGGAGAGGAAACATCTATTATTCAAAGGCATGGGGAAATACGACATGGCAGAAACGTTAGATCGGGCAGGGAGCTAAGGGATAGAATATTTGGTTTATCTTTCTTTTAAGAAAAAAGCGAATTTCCTATACCCTCTGAATCTCAAGGCTACATGCTGAGAAGAGCCAGATTTGAATTTCTCTAACTGCAACGCCCCCGCACTCACCCCCCCACCCCCCGGCCCGGACTTGTCTGCGCTTGCTCAGGCTTTGGCCCTTTGTGCAAAGGGAAGGTAGCCTCTACCTCTCTCTCCGGACCTTTCATTTCTTCATCTTTCATTCTTTCAGAGTCCAGGCAAGAGAACAAGGAAAGGCCAAGAGAACACGAGGGTCCTCCTTCTCTTGGGCAAATGGTAGTGCTCCCTGAGGCAGAACGGAGCCTTGCGAAGCATTTCTGTCCTGCCCTTTATGGCCGGCCCTTGGATAGAACAAATGCAGTAAGGGAAGGCCACAGATCTGTGGCCCCAGGTAGGAGACCAGGAGGGGCTGGGGTGATTTAGGGAGCTTTTCCCAAGTTCAGGGACTGGGCTCAGAATCTCCAGTGGCTGGAGGGATAGGCTTCTGTGTTTATGAAAAGCCTCCCTGGGAGATTCAGACACATCCTTCTCTCCCCCCACCCCCGGGCCCCCTTCCATCCACTGAGCCCACTGACATGGCTTGTTTCTGCAGGGAAACCACCCACTGTAGCCTTCAAGGGTATCAGCTGGAAGAAGCAAAGCTCGACATCCTTTTCTAGATATTTTATGCATCATTTTAAACATAATCCATTCTCCCAAATGGAATATGTTTTCCCTGGGAATAAAAACACACACAAAAAAGTACTCAACAATAAGTGTTTTTTCCCTGAAAATTGCTTGGCTTTTGGTTGAACTCTTTCATCTTTCATTTTAAATTTTTTTGTTTACTGGGCCACACCATTATAATGACAATAACAAAAAAACCCCAAATAAAGCTGTTTTCATCTCTCATGTTGGCTCCAGACACTGTCCGCACGCAGACACAGTTTTTACAGTTTTATTTTTAAGATTTTATTTATTTATTTATTTGCGAGAGAAAGAGATAGCAAGAGAGAACACAGGTGGGCAGGGGAGGGAGAAGCAGGCCCCCCGCTGAGCAGGGAGCCTGGTGTGGGTCTCCATCTCAGGACCCTGGGATCATGACCTGAACCAAAGGCAGACGCTTAACCGACTGAGCCACCCAGGTGCCCCAGTTTTTAGTTTGACTCCTAGTGTACTTAAAACTTTGTATTCTGCTTTGTTCATCTAACATTATATCATAAACAAATGTGGGGTTGCTTTCTCATATTGCTAATTCACATTTTTTATTGGCTGTACACTATTTCATCAAATTGGTATAATTTTATTTACATTTCTCTGCTGTTGGATATGCATGCTATTGACAATTGTTTTAAAAGATATATTAAACTGACAGAAATAAACACCATCTGTTTTTACCTTTTTTGTGTGTGTTTCCTTTTAAAGGATGTGTTCTTTGAATAATAAAAGTCTCAACCTTTGCAAAATGATCTAAGATGTTTGTGGGTACAAGTTTACGGCGTGGCCAGCAATGTTTAGCAGCTTAATCAGGCATTTGTCCCTGTCGGGTTATTGTCCATGTGACGAGGTGCCATTGCTAACTGTGACTGAGCCAGGGAGATCAGAGAGGGACGAGGCACACACACCAGACCCTCCAGTGAGGAACACAGGTGCGACTCTCATCATGGATTTCCGATGAATGGATATGACAAGCTTGAGTGTGGCTTTGGGAAAATCCAGGAAAGCACTGAGGGCCCACCCCCAAAGAAGCAGCATGAATGCATAGATTTGGGAGTTCAAGGTGAAGTTTTCTAGAGCATCAGAAGCATAGCACCTCTGTGCTGCCCAGCTGCACGGGGCCATGTTCCCATCACATCTTATGCAACACAAGGGAGCTCACAGATGCAGTGCACGCTGGGAGGACATCCCTGTCTTGAAGAGGGGCTGGCAGGCCCATCAAGGCAGTTATGGGTTCGCCACTGGGGCCACCTGTCCTGTGTGCCAGGAAGAAGCAGGTGAAGACTGCATCCATCTCTTGACCCTCCAGCTGAGCTAGCTTCTTTGCAGCCCATCCTCCAGTGCCAAGCAGACAAATGATTCCTTCCAAGCCTGGGTAGGTTAGGAAGGAGCTGTTAATTTTCTGCTGGCCTGGGATCCTCGTGATTCTGGTCCCATGAGAGTCTGGGTGTGTGTAGCCGAACGTTTGTGAGGCTGGGATGTGTTTTACAATGACTGCTTATCTGGGGAGTCTCGTACCTACACTCCCTTGCTCCCTGCACCTGCTCTTTCCCCATTGTTCACATGCTCAAGTTTCTCTCACCCTAAATGATTAAAAACAAAACAAAAACATGATTCCTTGACTTTACTCTCAAAATATCAACATTTAGATTATTTTTTTTCAATTTGTGTTCCATAAGATATTCTGCAAAAGCAAACAATCAGGATGCTATTTGACCAAGAAATGGCTAATTAAATGGTAGATAAAGTGGACAAATCCTACTTATTTTTTACAGCATAGATCTCAGACTATCTTTTTCATCAATCTCTTCTCTCCGAAATCACAAGAGTCTCATGCACAGGCTATTTCGTTTTTCCCTCTGCTCTGATCCCTGTTACGTGGTGCCCTTAATACATGAGGACATGTATTATTTACTAACTCCACACGGCTTCCGCTAGCCGTTCTCAAGCAGAATGTACATTTGTTTCAAACTGTTTTGTGAATCAATAGGACATATTTCCTTCCGACCTTTTAAATTTAGGAAATCTAACCAAATGAAACATTTTAAAACAGAGTGGTTTCTCCATGTCTGTGTTAAAGGTAGTCATTTTTCAGAAAAATTCTGATTGGACATCACCCAAGATTTTGTGTCCAGATCTCATTTCATTAAAAAAACATTTTGAGGAACACCTGGGTGGCTCAGTCCGTTAAGCGTCTGTCTTTGGCTCAGGTCATGATCCCGGCGTCCCAGGATGATTCCCGCATCGGGCTCCCTGCTCCGCGGGAAGCCTGCTTCTCCCTTTCCCTCTACTGTTCACCCTGCTTGTACTCCCTCGCTCTCTTTGTCAAATAAACAAATAAAATCTTAAAAAAAATATTTTGAAAAAAGTTGCAAAGTAATATAGAGCGCTCCCACATTCCCTTCACTCAGCTTCTCCAAACGGTAACATCTTCCATAACCAGAGCATACTTACCACACAGGATAATCCTCATTGACACAATGTTATTAACTAAACCACAGACTTGATTTGAATTTCTGTAGCTTTTCCATTAATGTCCTTTCTCTGTTTCGGGCATGTCTCCAGTCTCCTCCAATCTGTGATAACTCCTTGGTCTTTCATCATCTTTCATGACCTTGAAACTTTTGAAGAGTCTTGGTCAATTATTTGGTAGAATGCCCCTCAATTTGGGCTCATCTAATTTTCTTCCTCATGATCAGATTGAGGTTGGACATTTGGGGCATGAATATCACAGAAGTGATGTTCTGTTCTATTTCCTGTCCGGGTACATGATGTCGACATGTCTTATCATGGGTGATATTGGCTTTGATCCCTTGGTTAAGATGGTGATGGCCAAGTTTCTTTTCTGTAAAGTTACTATTTTTCCCTTTGTAATTGATAAATGTCTTGGTGGGGCAGATAAGAACCCCATTTCATTCTGCTTTCTATTAAGTAAGATCAAAATCTCTCCTTTTCTTTGTCTTCTGAATCTTATCTCTGTCCAGGTGATGGATTGATAACCTAGAGGTAAGCAGAATATTTCGTTAATATTTGGGAAGTTTTGGTAAGTCAGGACACAGGCCATGGATGAGATGTAAATATTAGGAGCATTGTCGTCTGAAGGCACCCTTTGGGAGCATCCTGGAAGACATGTGGGAATGAGGAAGAAAAACTTTGTTTCTAGAGCAGTGCTTAACCTCTCTTAGCATTGCTTTCTTTGGGCATAAAATAGGGATATTAATAATACTGCCCATGGGGACATGGTGAAGATTAACATCAAATGCTGCCCAAACATTTCTTAGCATAGTGCCTGGCACAAAGCCTTATCATATAATAATTCTCATTATTATCTTAAGAAGGCAAGTGCTCAGATTCCAAACTGCTCCTACTACTGTTGTGCATGGGAATTCTTTGCCTCTGCCGGCCTCTTCCCATTCATGGAAGCTTAGACGTGAGATACTGAGCAAGGAAATTGTTGCCTGCCTTCTGCAACACGCAGCCCTGATTCAAACTTGTTTTAAATTCACAGTGGTGAAAAATGGGTTTGCATCCTACTGTGAATTTAAATACTTGCAAACCAGGAATAAACGGATCGCATGGCTCATTTGTCTTGCAGCCATTAATTAATGGTGGTTAATTGTAGTTATGAGCTATTGAATTCCAGGCTCTTGCACCCATACATTTTCTTTAATGTATGCAGGAAACCACAGAGGCAGTCAGTTAGAGACTGAAAGAGAGACTGCCCCGGAGGGTAGATGCTCACAAACCCACCCCTGCTCCCTGGTCTTTTCCGGGGGGGAGGCACCCATTGGGGCAATGACCTCACGGGCTGGCCCAGGACAGGAGGCTGGGTTCCATAGCACACGGCTTCCCGGGCCACCCTCCGAAGTGTTTCTCATCTGCCACATGCCTGGGAGGGACCTGCTAGCTGAATCCTTTTTCTATTTCTTACAGGTGAGAAGTAAATTTGTAAGACGGAGTAAAGAACTTTAAACAACCTGGAAACTTGAAAAAGAAACAGTGATGTCATGTAGAATCAGGTCTTTGGCTAGAATGCAAAGTACACTTTTTGACTATTTCTATTTTATTGTCTGTGGAGGAGGCTGCTGAGGGGGTGGTGGGGAGTCTGGAATGGGTGAATTTGGACATTCCTGAAGGGAGTTCTCTTGACTATATCTGAGTCCCTTACAAATGAAACTTCTGGAGACATCTCTGGTTTCACAGCTCAGTAGTTATCACTGGGTTTAGAGATGTGATAGGCAGAATTCTAAGACGGTCCTCAAGATTCCTGCTCCCCCAGTGTGTAGGCCCTGTATATTATTATCCCCATGGGTGTGGTGGGCCTGACCTAAGCAAGTGATCCCTTTTGAGAAAGGGTCCCATGAGAATATGCATGGGACTGCATCCTAAGGGTGCTGAATCAAGGTGAGGAAAACATTAAGTTGTATATGGGAGATTTTATTGAGATAAGAGCACCCTCTAATGATGAAGAATTTAGCATCTTGCCCAAGACCTCCATAGAGGGTCCTAACACATTTCTGAGATGGCTCTTAGAAAGTTGGAGAAAAGCATGACCCATATTAAATGAGCCAGAAATGCTAGAACTGCCATGGCAGGTGTTGGAAGAAAAGATCAAAGGGCTCAGAGAAGAGGGCATTGTTGAGAAAATATCCTGAATAAGTTTGGGAAAGTCATCAGCAATCATGTTCCCTGAGAGGCTTCCAAAGGGCACTCCATTTACCAGAGACACAAGATGTGTGCCGGTGACGGGAACACCAGTATTGCTGAGAAGCTCGGTGGTGTTGTCTTCTGCAGGTCAGGAACGATGGAAGGAGCAGCTTTGATGGTACAGGAGCCCCAGCTAGCAATGGGTATAATAAGATTCCACGTGAACTTAAGCCATACCAAAACGTTTTATCCGAAGAAGCAAGGTAGGCACAATTACCATAAAGGGCGGTAAAGTTTGAGCGGAGCCAGAGGACCCTGGTCTTGAGAGAGCTGTGGGATGCTTAAGAGAACACAGTGACTCTAGGGGCAAAATAGATGGGCAGCCAACAAGTATGATGTTCAGTCTATACAATCAAAAGATAACAAGAATATACAATGAAGAGGCTGAGGGCAAACACTGCAACAAAAATTATGATCAAGTGCTGGTTTCTGGAAATGAACCAGTTTTAGCTACAAAACCACTGATTGGGGGAAGGAATCCAGGAGGAAGTTCCCTACAACCTCACAGCAAGTGTCAATGGTGGAGAGGCCTCCAGCGCCACACCAAAGGGATCCCTCGAGTATATTTGGGTTAGTAAATGTGGGAATGAGGGCATACACAGACATTTCAAAGACACCCGGATAAAGATGTTAGTTGACACTGAGACCAGAGACTCGAAGCATTATTATGCCCCTCTGCCTATTAGGGGTGGGGCATAGAGGACCCAGGAAATAAATGGAGCCCTGGCTCAAGTTTAGCTCACAGAGGGTCCATAGTGACATAATCCTACCCAGGGCTCACTTTTGAGATCCCTGCATGGATCCCTGGAATGGAGATACTTGGTAGCTGGCAGAACCTCGTGTTGGTTCCTTGAATTCTGGTGAAGGACAAGTGGGAGCCTCTTAAACTTAGCCCCCTCCCCTGGCCAAGACAGTAAACAAGGGAACATATTGCATCTTGGCAGAAATGGCTCACATTAATGCCATGCCGTTTTTTGGTGTCCCTCTGGGCTCAGAACAAACCAAAGGCCTCTCTTGGGCTGCACCAGATGGGAAAGGGGCATGAGCCCTTGAGCTGTGTCCGCTATGGTCACGCAAACCTCCCTGGGCAGGTAGGTGTCTGGACTTGGTGTGAATGAGTCACATTTTCCAGTCTTTTCAAGGACCAGTGCATGGCATGGAACTGGGACTCCCCTTGAGCAACTCTCTCTCCTAACGGAGAGAATGTTTGTCCTAGATGGGACGTGGGAAGTGACCTGGCCAGCTCCGCTTTTTCCAGGTGAGAAGCTGTATCAGGAGCAGAGATGGAACTTGGCCTGGCCGGACTCCATGGGCAAAGGACTTGCAGCTAGCCTGACGGGGAAGCCTTCTCCACCCTCTCACTCTTTCCCTGGACGGCCACATGCTTTTCCTCTTTTCACACGCCATTTATGCAAAGCCACATAGCTGGTGACTTCTTACTTTTCACAAGTCACTCACCCAGTATTCGAAGATTTTTGTTTCAATTGTTTTTAATCTCTTTGAAACAAAAATTCGTTTCTGTGATCGCTGCTTTCTTCCCTGGAACATCCCCCATAGCCTCCGTTATTTTGTATTCCTTTCTAATAGAGGACACATTCAGGGTCTTCAGTTTAGAGCTCACTCTATTCTTTAAATATTTTTTAATTAAAAAAATTTTAATTGAAGTAGAGTTGACATTTAATATTATATTCGTTTCAGGCGTGCAGCACGGTGATTTGACAATTCTATAGATTCTTGGCATGGTCCTGGGTGTTTTACATATTCATTTTCATCTACCTCCCACAGAATCGTGAGTCTGGAGTTCTGCAGGTCCAGTACTCAGAGGAGGTGAGCGGTTTGCGCGGGGTCACGTGGCTGTCAGGGGCGAATCCAGCGCTCAGACCCGTATCTACTTCATTGCAGGCCTCGTCCATTGCCCACCCCTCCACCTGCTTATCCCATCTTCTTTCCCAGATTGAAGAGTCCAAGGACAGAGGTTCCATGTCTCAGGGGTCTCACTCCCGCCTCCCCCCCCCCCCCCGGCTTTGCTGCTAACAGAGAGTCTCATATATTCCCCGGATGTTCGTTGAGGGAAGCCTGAATGAATGGATTATGCTGTCAAGACACAAGTGAAGGAATAACTTCAACGGAGCTTCATAATTGAAACGAGCTACGGGCACAGAAATCAAAGCCGAATAGAACAAAGCAAATCTGTACAGACCAGGGCGCAGGGCACAGAAGGAAGCAAAGTGAAAACATCCAGCAGCAGGAGAACGGAGAAAAGGAGCCACGGAAAAGAAAACAGGTGGACAAGACATGCAGGGGTAGCTTCTTCGGGGCAGTGTGCTAAAGTCTGCAGGGGGTGTAGAGCCAGCCAGGGAGAGGCAAGCACAGCTCAAGGTGGAGCCAAGCCTGCTGCAAAGGCCTGGAGAAAGGGCTGATGATGGCAGGCACATGGGGAGGTGTTGGGTGTGACTGGTGTGGACGCACCACGAGGGAGAACGGATAACCAGGCTCCAGGGCACGGAAGGCTTGGATCTTATCCCAAGGGCAATGGAGCATTACTGCAGGATTTTCAACACAAAAAGGATCTGAGCAGGTGCCTATCTTAGATCATCTGACTCCCGTGCAGGGAAGAGATCAGATTGGGGTCGGATTGGCCCAGACCATTTTGGCCTCAAGAAATAGTTGTGTTACACTCAGACCCTACACCGCCCTTGGGTTTACGCCCACAGGAGATGCGTGTGCATGTGCAATGATTTTCACAGGGACAGCTTTTATGATCCCAGGGCCAAACTGGACCCGGCCCAAGGGCTCATCCTCGGTAGAATGAACTGTGGCTGTGGTAGAAGTTGTCACCCCTTATCTGTGGCTAGCCGTGCTCTGGTTTCAGTTTTCTGCGGTCGACCCCAGTCTGGAAGCAGGTGACGCTCCTCCTGATGTGTGGTCAGAAGGTCAGTCATAGCCTGATGCTGCATCCCGATGCCTACGTCATTCCCCTCTGTTCATCTCAATGAGCAGGCATTTTACTAACTCATCGATCACAACGAGAAGGGCGAGTACAGCACAATAAGGCATTTTGAGAGAGAGAGAGACACCACATTCACATAACTTATTATAGTATATTGTTATAATTGTTCTATTTTATTACTAGTTATTGTTCATCTCCTGCTGTGCCTAATGCATAAATTAAACTTCATCACATCAAGTATGTATGGTTTGATACTATCCATGGTTTCAGGCATCCGCTGGGGGCTTTGGAGCGTATCTCTGCAGATAAGTGGGGACAATGGTGTTCAGACAATGAGACATTGTCCGGCAACAAGAAAGAGAGAACTCTCACCACACACAACCGCACGGATGAGTCTCCCACGCATATTGTTGACAACAGAGGTCTCTCGCGGAAGGGCATGTGACTCCAGTTACATGTAACTCAGAAAGAAGCAAAATGAATCCATGGAGATTAGTTAGACTACCTTCTACCTTGGAAGGGGATATGGGTTGGAAAGGGCAGGAGGAAGGCCTCTGGGGTGCTGGCTATGATCATTCCCTGATCTGTGCGGTGGTTACACGGGTGTAAACGTTTGTAAAAGTTCACTCCGATGTTCACTAAAGGTGCGTGTGCTTCATCCCTGTCTGTGCTGTATGTATTGCATGTACTTTCGCAGTGACTATTGTGCTTCGAAAATACTGATCTCTTTGGAATCTCCGCTATATTTACTCCCAGGCACGATGGCATTGTAGAAAACTACATCGGTAACCAAAAACCATATAGAATTTCCCTGGGCTCGTTCTTAATCTATGCACGGCAATGCTCAGTTTAAAAGCAAATTTAGCATTTAGTGAAACTGAATCAGAACACTAAATACATCTGCTAGCTTTTGCTATTTCCTCAGAAAAGCTCACTCATCTCTGTGTGTGTGTGCATGCATGTGTGTGTGCCTGTGCATGTGTGTGCATGGGTGCGAGTGCATGTGCATACATGTGTGTGAATATGCATGCATGCGTGTGTGTTTGCACATGTACAAATGTGCACATGTGAGATTATCTGTGCACGCACATGTGTGTGCACATGTGAGATTGTGTGTGTGCACATGTGTGTGCACTGCATGTGCACACATGTGATTATGTATGTGCATGTGTGTGTACACTGCAGTCACGTGTAAGTGACATCTCTTGGGTTCTTCTCGAAGTTCTCAGAAGGCAGGGCTTCTGTAGCCGGGCAGGCCATAGATTAAAATAACCTAGTGCCTGAGGTTCTAGGTGCTGTGTAGGCTGCCAATGTTCCAGCTGAAAATTCTTGCCCCGTGTTCTGACCCCACCCAGCCTGGCTCTTCCTACCCTACTCCTGGTGGGCTTCCCTCAGCTCAGACTGAGGGAGCACCTAGCTCCCCAGAGGAGGGGCAGCATCTCGCTGCGATACGAGTCTAATTGTTTCTAGATTGAGTGTTTCCCTGGGACAGCAGTCCCAGCCGGTGTTCCCTGAATTAACATGCTCACTGAAGGATTGAAGATGGTGATTAGGCCCGACAACATCAGTTTCGGTGGGACAGTCTCAGTGCCACAGAGCTGCATGGGACGGCGAGGAGATTTATTTGTGTGGAATGGAGACATATGGCCAGAATCATTCGCTCCCTTTCCTCTCTGTAATTAAAACATCTGGGAGCACCAAAGGGCTGGGAAATGAGAAGTGAGCAGTGAACGTCTCGTCCTGCCCCGCCCCGAACAATCCCGCTTGTGGGGCTGTGACATCAGAGGCCACAGACCACCTGGCGTAGGCTGGGCCGGCAACTGCCAAAACCCAAAGGCCAGTTCACTTGTGACCATGACTTTGGGGTCTTGTCTTTGGTGTTTTATTTTACTTAATTTTTTTCTGAAAGGGCACATAAGGAGTTTCTTTTTGAAGATGGTTTTCTAGAGTGTTTTACAAAAAAAAAAAAAGGCTTACTAACAAGGAACATATAGGGCTCAGTTTTGGGGCTGGTAGAGGCTATGACTTTTTTTTGTCATGCAATGAGTTTTATCTGGGGAGGTGAAGGTTGTTGCCCCCTCGATATGGTCTTCCTTGGTTCCTCGTAGCCAGGACATCCTTCATTTAATGTCTACACATCAAATGGATCCCATCAGCCTGGTTTCAGGCCCCTCAGCAAACCTGTCAATCTGAGAAAAACTGGTGTGTGACGATGTCCTCTGTTTTATTTGGAAGGGACTGAAGGGGGACAATTTATGGAGAGGAACATTCTTAGGAAGATGGATGAACCAGAACCAGAGACCAGTTCTTTCTCTGGGAATTCACTGCTTTCCTAGTCTGTCCCCTCCCCACACCTATCAGCTGCCCCCCATGACTCCACCCACCTGTCCTTTCAGTCAGGGAGACTCTACTGAGAGCATCTCCCCACCAGGTTCTGGGAGCCCTCCAATAGCTCACCTGGTTTTGAAAGAGACATTAGCGGCGTCCACCGCACGTGCACCCTGACCCCAGGGAATGTGCTCGATAGCCGTGTGGGGAAGGGGAAGTGCGGCTGTAGATACTGACGGTTTGCTCGGGGGCTCACAGCTAGAAAGCACCAGAGCTGCCGAACCCACACATCTGGCTCCAGAGTCTGAGCTCTTTGTGGATGCACTGGCCTTGGTTCTCCGTGAGAGTCTGTCCTCGATGGACCACGAATCCAGACTCATGAGGGTCCTGCACAAGTGAGGGCCAGCTGCTTTGTGTGCTCCCCCCCACCATTACCTGTTACCCTCAGGTTATTTATTGATCTCACACAAGTTCTGGGGCCATCTCCCTACAGGCAGTGGAGCAGAGAGACAAGGAGAGAATGACAGCATTCAGGACGCCATCCCTGTCTTCATGGGGATCACAGCCCTGGGCCTGCTTGATTCATGAAATGCCCTTGGGAAGCCAGCTCGGGCTTGGTGGCATTCCCTTTATCTGGTCCGATAAAGCCCCGCTGGTCTCCTCCCAAATGATCCTTCATCCACATCACTAGGTTTCCGGCACAACCTTCACAGAGAGCCTACCTGCTCACACGTGCCAGAATCCTGGGGATTGTACGAGGGAGGCCTACTCACAAGAAGCAAACTGCCACACAATCAATGCTGAGCGTAAATTTGTCCCCAAGATTCAATTAAGACCAATCCAGTTCTTGATTAGAGAATCTGACATCCATCCAGGCATAAATATTTATGTCTGATAGGCTTTCTCCTTAACAGTCAAACAATCTGCACTGACAACATTAGAAATATGAATACATTCCTGCTGAAGACTCCATTATCAGTACTAATAATAACTTAACAGTTTCAGCAGGTGTCATGATGAGATGTATGCAAATGGGGGGCTCGTCTGTCAGAAGCACTTGGAAGTAGACCGGCGGGTCTGTCACACGCCTGGGTTGCAGCCGGTGAGACCTCATGTCACAGATGACGGTGCCATGTGCTCATTTGCCGGTAGGATGCTCTGTGCTTGTGTCCCGCCCTTCACTCGGAGATCGCAAATCAGCTTGGCAGATTCTGCCAGGGCTCCGTGAAGCCAAAACATCTGGATGAGGAGTGAAAAATCCAGTCTTTCAGCAAGTCAGCCAGCCAGACATTTTTCACCATATATTTGTTTTGTGCCTACTGTCTGAGAGGGATGTTTCATCTGCACACTGTCAAACATGCAGATGAAAGACGGATTCCTTTTCATAATTCATCTAGAAATTTGGGTCCCGGGAAAACACAATGCTTCTCATCACGTCTGCAACATCTGTTATTAGTTGGGAGGTTTTGGTTTTTCTGTGGGCACTTTTTCTTGGAACTGGGCTAAGCCTGTGCCAGGAGGTTGGTAACGTCTGGTTTCTGTCCTCGTGTTTCTAACTTCTAGGATTTCTAAAGGTATAGATAACCGAGGGTAACGTGTCATTTTCCTAAATTATACTCCCCCAAACTATAACAATGAAGCCTAAATTGGGATTTATGGATAAATGACACTGGGAGTATGAATAGCTCACCACAGTATCCTTAGTCCTATTACTTACCAACAGGATGTAATGACAAAGTGTATGTCAGCAGAGCACCAGAGGGAATGGTGCCATTTATATGTCACAATGATCAGAGTTCCTGCCAGCTATGGTTCAGAGGAGAATGGATTGAAGGATGAACCTTCCTGAGGGTTGCTTCCCACATGTAAGGCAAGAGTTCGCCTTAGCAGGACCTGGGAAGGAAACTGGTGGAATGGCATGATCAGTCCACAGGGATGATTGGAAGGGAAGACCATGGGTATTTTGGGAGGCACATCTGGGCACCACAAATTACTCTGGGTGGTCACCCCAGGCATTATAAACTTCTTCTTGGCAAGGAGGCTGGCAAAAAGCATTGCCACCCCCTATGTCACATCCAGCCGTGTGACTGTTCCCCTCAAAGAGGGTGGGGATTGCACAATGAGTTTATGGCTGTTTCCACATAAAGGAGGGGAACTCTCCAGCCTAATGCCTAAATGATGAAACATGTCTAACTTGGGCCCCATTCCCACTTGTCCTAGGCTGCAGGATTTTCGAACTGGCAGCTTTAAAGAAAAGTAAATCTAAACTGTTCTCTATGGGAAAGAGGGAGATAAGGATCTACACCATCTGCCAAAGTCTGTCTCAGCTCCAACTCTGCTTCTCAGGGTGAGCAAAGAGAGGAAATTCTGCAAAAATATGAAAGGTTAGAGCTTGCCAGAAGAAGGGGACCTCTTTGAATAATGAGAGCAAACAGCTCCATGTTCAATAGTTATAAGAAGAGAGAAGTTCAGAAAAGTTAGAAATAGCATCTTCAACAACATTCAGGAGGATATTACACCTAGAAAGTGTGAGGAAGCAGGAAATAAACTAAGACTAGGAAAGAATGGATGCAGGTGAAACATAAGATTGCTGAATTTAAAACTACAGTGGAGGCACTAACCAGTTCATTACACACTCAGAGCATTGTCCAAAAGATAACTCTGCAATGGTGACAATGTTCTACATCGAGGGTCAGAAAACTTTTTACATAACGGACTAGATAAGTCAATACTTTAGTCTTTGAGGGCCACACACAGTCCCTTGCATATTCTCAATTTTTTTTAACAAATCTTTACCAAAAAAAATTCTTAGTTCATGGGATGCATAAAAGCAGTCCATGGATACGACCTCACATCCACTAGGATGGCTATAATTAAAAAGAGAACAAGGGGGAAATAACGAAGATAGGCAGGGATGGGGAGAAACTGAGACCCATACATTACTGGTGAGAATGTAAAATGGTGTGGTCTCTGTGGAAAAAAGTGTGGCCATTTCTCAAGAACTTAGACATATAATTGTCACATGACCTAGCAATTCTGCTCCTTGGTATGTAGCCGTCATCATTGAAAAGAGGTGTTCAAAAAAATCTTGTACATAAATATTCACAGCAGCACCATTGACAACAACCAAAAGGTGAAAACAGCCCAAGTGTCCATCAACATAGGAGTGGATAAACAAAAGGTGATATAGCCATATGATGGAATATGCTCCTGCCATAAAAAGGATTGATGTGCTGATCCATGGCACAACATGGATGAGCCTTGAAACCATTATGTTGAGTGAAAGAAGCCAGACACCAAAGGCTGGTTTCCATTTATGTGAATAGCTGAATCACAGAGACAGAAAGCAGGTTGGTTGTTTTAAGGGCTGGGGGGAGTGGGGAATGGAGGGTGACTTTTCCATGGACATGATGTTTTCTTTAGTTCTGGAGCGAGCTAGTGGTGACAGTTGCACAACATTGGGGATGTGCTAAATGACACTGAATTATACACCTTAAGATGGTTAAAGTGGCAAATTTTAGGGGCACCTGGGTGGCTCAGTCAGTTTAGCATCTGCTTTTGGCTCAGGTCATGATCCTGGGGTCCTGGGATTGAGTCCCACGTTGGGCTCCCTGCTCAGCGGAGAGTCTGCTTGTCCCTCTCCCCCTACCCCTCTCCTCCGCTGTGCTCTCTCTTTCTCTCAAATAAAAAAAAATCTTCTTTTTTTTTTAAATGTTACGTGTATTTTGCCACAATTAAAATAAATGGTTGAAGGGAGAACCTAATTTGTAAAACAGCTATGGGTTGGGTTTGACCCAGGGACTGGGTTTGTCCTCTTTTCTCTACCTGTACTACCCATTGGTAGCCACCAGCCCCATGTGATGGCTGAGCCCTTGTGACGGGGCAACTAAACTTATTTGATTTCGTTTAAGTTAATTTAAGTTTAAATTTAAATAGCCGCATGGGGCCAGTGACTTTTATACTGGACAGTATGCCTCCAGAAAGCTGAATGACTGAAAGAGAAGAAAAGCTCAAGACATTCTCTTAGAATTCAGAGGAAAGACAAATTAAAAAAAAAATGGTGATGAGATAGAAGAGGACAGATCCAGGAGAAATCCCAGGAGGATGGAAGGGAAAGACAGAGGAGAGATAAAAATTAAAGAAGAAAATAAAGAACTTTTTAGCTCTGAAGAGATGGTTTTGTTAATTGGATCAACTCACCTTGATGCTATTATCAAAAAATAGTGAAAGATGGCAATACTGAGACACAGCCCATTGAAAATATTTTGAATTTGAAAGTTAAAATAAATTTTGCTAGAAATATCCATGCATGGGAATAAATAGATCACTTAGAGAGCAAACACCAGAATGAACTCAGGTCTTTTAGAGGGCTCTAAATGCGTTAGGCAATGGTTATAACATTCTGAAGAAGAAAATACAGAGATTTAAAAATTCTTTACTTAAGATGGGTGTGGCTGTTCAGGAGCAAAAGGAAGCTGTTTTCAGAAAGACAGACCTCCGGAAAGTCAATACTCTCTTAAAAGCAAAATTTTCATGTAAGTAACCTAGTAGAGAAGAGTCAACAAAGCAAAACAAAGCAAAACAAAACAAAACAAAATGAATGGGAACTCATGGTAATAAAGAATTGGAAAAAAACAACTAAAACTGTAAAATACAGAGTTTTGTAGAAATGATTCCAGTTACTATGATTATACTGTAATGTACATGAAAAATAAGGAAATGAATGATGTAAAATTGTTCTGTTAATTTAAAAATCTAAGATTACATCAATCAGGATAGGAGTGAGAAGAAAGTAAACTTGTCCAGACTGTCTCAAACGTGTACATGTTTGATGTGGACTTATTTAGGTCACAAAAAACTGTTTCTCCAGTGCAACATTTTATGATATGCTCCTGAGAGCGGCTTCCTCCACACACAAGCCTTTCACGCCAATCATATGGTGGTGTCGGAGGCAACCTTATCAGGAGATACCAGTAGAGGTGGCAGCTTTCTTCTTGAATTTGGAAACATTTATTCTAAAAGTTCTCTATCTGTCTTTTCCTCATACATTCCTGCCTTCTAGTGACAGTTGCCACACCTTCATAAACTGAAGCATTCTGATTTTATGAGGCCCTTCCGTAGCAATTATATGGCTTTGATCACTTCCCATGCCCAACACTAATATATCAGTTTAATTCTAAAATTATACATATTTTTATATGTCTTCAGGGAAAAATTAAGATAATAAATGAGCTTTCCTTATTAATGGGAGGCCCCATTCAATGGATAAAGGAAGCCCAAGGGCCATGTAAATAGAGAGGAGACCTCAAACTTTGTCTGACCTGACGACTGAAGGAAGGGAAATTTTAACCATAGCAGACTTATCATGGTGTAAGCTGGACTTACAGCTCTGCAATTTTATTTATCTCATTTTTCAGCTTTCCCAAGAGAAACAGAAAGAAAGCATTCAAACAAATGAGAGTAGATGTATCAATTATTATAATAAATGCAAATGGTTTAAATCCTTTTATTAAAGATAAATTAAATTGAGTTAAAAATAATCTAACTTTATGCAGCTTAAGGTTTGCTGGCAAACATTAAAACTAAAAGTATTAGAAAAGATATTCCAGCATATGCAAATAAAAGCAGAGGTGGAGAATTAATATCACCCAAAGTATAATTTATTTATTTTTTCCTTTCAATTTTTTATTGTTATATTAATCACCATACATTACATCATTAGTTTTGGATGTAGTGTTCCATGATTCATTGTTTGTGCATAACACCCAGTGCTCCACACAGAATGTGCCCTCTTTAACACCCATCACCAGGCTAAACCATCTCCCCACACCCCTCCCCTCTAGAACCTTCAGTTTGTTTTTCAGAGTCCATCGTCTCTCATGGTTCGTCTCCCCCTCCGACTTACTCCCCTTCATTCTTCCCCTCCTGCCATCTTCTTCTTTTTCTTTTTTCTTAACATATGTTGCATTATTTGTTTCAGAAGTACAGATCTGTGATTCAACAGTCTTGCACAATTCACAGCGCTCACCATAGCACATACATTACCCAATGTCTATCACCCAGTCACCCCAACCCTCCCACCCCCCACCACTCCAGCAACACTCAGTTTGTTTCCTGAGAATAAGAGTTCCTCATATCAGTGAGGTCATATGATACATGTCTTTCTCTGATTGACTTATTTCACTCAGCATAACACCCTCCAATTCCATCCACGTCATTGCAAATAGCAAGATCTCATTCCTTTTGATGGCTGTATAATATTCCACTGTGTATATATATACCACTTCTTCTTTATCCATTCATTTGTCGATGGACATCTTGGCTCTTTCCACAGTTTGGCTATTGTGGACATCGCTGCTATAAACATTGGGGTGCACATACCCCTTCGGATCCCTACATTTGTATCTTTGGGGTAAATACCCAGTAGTGCAATTGCTGGATCGTAGGGTAGCTCTATTTTCAACTGTTTGAGGAACCTCCATACTGTTTTCCAGAGGGGTTGCACCAGCTTGCATTCCCACCAACCGTGTAGGAGGGTTCCCCTTTCTCCACATCCCCGCCAACATCTGTCATTCCCTGACTTGTTATTTTTAGCCATTCTGACGGGTGTGAGGTGGTATCTCATTGAGGTTTTGATTTGGATTTCCCTGATGCCGAGCGATGTGGAGCACTTTTTCATGTGTCTGTTGGCCATTTGGATGTCTTCTTTGGAGAAATGTCTGTTCATGTCTTCTGCCCATTTCTTGATTGGATTATTTGTTCTTTGGGTGTTGAGTTTGGTAAGTTCTTTATAGATTTTGGATACTAGCCCTTTATCTGATATGTCATTTGCAAATATTTTCTCCCATTCTGTCGGTTGTCTTTTGGTTTTGTGGACTGTTTCTTTTGCTGTGCAAAAGCTTTTTATCTTGATGAAATCCCAATAGTTCATTTTTGCCCTGGCTTCCCGTGCCTTTGGCGATGTTTCTAGGAAGAAGTTGCTGCGGCTAAGGTCGAAAAGGTTGCTACCTGTGTTCTCCTTTAGGATTTGGATGGACTCCTGTCTCACGTTTAGGTCTTTCAACCATTTGGAGTCTATTTTTGTGTGTGGTGTAAGGAAATGGTCCAGTTTCATTCTTCTGCATGTGGCTGTCCAATTTTCCCAACACCATTTGTTGAAGAGACTGTCTTTTTGTCATTGGACATTCTTTCCTGCTTTGTCAAAGATGAGTTGACCATAGAGTTGAGGGTCCATTTCTGGGCTCTCGATTCTGTTCCATTGATCTATGTGTCTGTTTTTGTGCCAGTACCATACTGTCTTGATGATGACAGCTTTGTAATAGAGCTGGAAGTCCGGAATTGTGATGCCGCCAGCTTTGCTTTTCTTTTTCAAGATTCCTCTGGCTATTCGGGGTCTCTTCTGTTTCCATACAAATTTTAGGATTTTTTGTTCCATTTCTTTGAAAAATGTGGATGGTATTTTGATGAGGATTGCACTGAATGTGCAGATTGCTCTAGGTAGCACTGACATCTTCACAATGTTTTTTCTTACAATCCATGAGCATGGAATATTTTTCCATTTCTTTGTGTCTTCTTCAATTTCTTTCCTGAGTATTTTATAGTTTTCTGAGTACAGATCCTTTGCCTCTTTGGTTAAATTTATTCCTAGGTATCTTATGGTTTTGGGTGCCATTGTAAATGGGATCGACTCCTTGATTTGTCTCTCTTCTGTCTTGTTGTTGGTGTATAGGAATGCCACTGATTTCTGTGCATTGATTTTATAGCCTGCTACTTGACTGAATTCCTGTATGAGTTCTAGCAGTTTTGGGGTGGAGTCTTTTGGGCTTTCCACATACAGTATCATATCATCTGCAGAGAGTGAGGGTTTGACTTCCTCTTTGCCGATTTGGATGCCTTTGATTTCTTTTTGTTGTCTGATTGCTGTGGCTAGGACTTCTAATACTATGTTGAATAGCAGTGGTGAGAGTGGACATCCCTGCCGCGTTCCTGACTGTAGGGGAAAAGCTCTCAGCTTTTCCTCATTGAGAATGATATTCGCTGTAGGTTTTTCATAGATGGCTTTTATGATATTGAGGTATGTACCCTCTATCCCTATACTCTGAAGAGTTTTGATCAAGAAAGGATGCTGTCCTTTGTCAAATGCTTTTTCTGCATCTATTGAGAGGATCATATGATTCTTGTTCTTTCTTTTGTTAATGTATTGTATCACGTTGATTGATGTGCGGATGTTGAACCAGCCTTGCAGCCCAGGGATAAATCCCACTTGGTCGTGGTGAATAATCCTTTTAATGTACTGTGTGATCCTATTGGCTAGTATTTTGGTGAGAATTTTTGCATCCATGTTCATCAAGGATATTGGTCTGTAATTCTCCTTTTTGATGGGGTCTTTGTCTGGTTTGGGGATCAAGGTAATGCTGGCCTCATAAAATGAGTTTCAAAGTTTTCCTTCTATTTCTATGTTTTGGAACAGTTTCAGGAGAATAGGTATTAATTCTTCTTTAAATGTCTGATAGAATTCCCCTGGGAAGCCATCTGGCCCTGGGCTTTTGTTTGTTGGGAGATTTTTGATGACTGCTTCAATTTCCTTAGTGGTTATAGGTCTGTTCAGGTTTTCTATTTCTTCCTGGTTCAATTTTGGTAGTTGATACATCTCTAGGAATGCCACCATTTCTTCCAGGTTATCTAATTTGTTGGCATAGAGTTGCTCCTCATATGTTCTTATAATTGCTTGTATTTCTTTGGTGTTGGTTGTGATCTCTCCTCTTTCATTCATGATTTTGTTGATTTGAGTCATTTCCCTTTTCTTTTTGATAAGTCTGGCCAGGGGTTTGTCAATCTTGTTAATTCTTTCAAAGAACCAGTTCCTAGTTTCGTTGATTGGTTCTACTGTTCTTTTGGTTTCTAGTTCATTGATTTCTGCTCTGATCTTTATTATTTCTCTTCTCCTGCTGGGTTTAGGCTTTCTTTGCTGTTCTTTCTCCAGCTCCTTCAGGTGTAGGGTTAGGTTGTGTATTTGAGACCTTTCTTGTTTCTTGAGAAAGCTTGTATTGCTATATACTTTCCTCTCAGCACTGCCTTTGCTGTATCCCAAAGATTTTGAACAGTTGTGGTTTCATTTTCATTTGTTTCCATGAATTTTTTTCATTCTTCTTTAATTTCCTGGTTGACCCATTCATTCTTTAGTAGGATGCTCTTTAACATCCATGTATTTGAGTTCTTTCTGACGTTCCTCTTGTGATCGAATTCTAGTTTCAAAACACTGTGGTCTGAAAATATGCAGGGAATAATCCCAATCTTTTGGTACTGGTTGAGACCTGATTTGTGACCTAGGATGGGATCAATTCTGGAGAATGTTCCATGGGCACTAGAGAAGAATGTGTATTCCGTTGTTTTGGGATGGAATGTTCTGAATATGTCTGTGAAGTCCATTTGGTCCAGTGTGTCGTTTAAAGTCTTTATTTCCTTGTTGATCTTTTGCTTAGATGTTCTGTCCATTTCAGTTAGGGGGGGTGTTAAAGTCCCCCACTATTATTGTATTGTTGTCAATGTGTTTCTTTTCTTTTGTTATTAATTGCCTTATATAATTGGCTGCTCCCATGTTAGGGGCATAGATATTTACAATTGTTAGAACTTCTTGTTGGATAGAACCTTTAAGTAGGATATAGTGTCCTTCCTCATCTCTTATTACAGTCTTTGTTTTAAAATCTAATTTGTCTGATATAAGGATTGCCACCCCAGCTTTCTTTTGGTGTCCATTAGCATGGTAAATGGTTTTCCACCCCCTCCCTTTCAATCTGGGGGTGTCTTTGGGTCTAAAATGAGTCTCTTGCAGACAGCATATGGATGGGTCTTGTTTTTTTATCCAATCTGATAGCCTGTGTCTCTTGATTGGGGCATTTAGCCCATTTACATTCAGGGTAACTATTGAAAGGTATGAATTTAGTGCCATTGTATTGCCTGTAAGGTGACTGTGACTGTATATTGTCTGTGTTCCTTTCTGATCTATGCTGCTTTTAGGCTCTCTCTTTGCTTAGAGGACCCCTTTCAATATTTCTTGGAGGGCTGCTTTTGTGTTTGCAAATTCCTTTAGTTTTTGTTTGTCCTGGAAGCCTTTAACCTTCCTTCAATTTTCAATGAGAGCCTAGCTGGATATAGTATTCTTGGCTGCATATTTTTCTCGTTTAGTGCTCTGAAGATATCTTGCCAGTCCTTTCTGGCCTGCCAGGTCTCTGTGGATAGGTCTGTTGCCAATCTAATATTTTTACCATTGTAGGTTACATATCTCTTCTCCCGAGCTGCTTTCAGGATTTTCTCTTTGTCTCTGAGACTCGTAAGTTTTACTATTAGATGTCGGGGTGTTGACCTATTTTTATTGATTTTGAGAGGGGTTCTCTGTGCCTCCTGGATTTTGATGCCTGTTTCCTTCCTCACATTAGGGAAGTTCTCTGCTATTATTTGCTCCAATATACCTTCTGCCCCTCTCTCTCTTTCTTCTTCTGGGATCCCAATTATTCTAATGTTGTTTCATGTTATCGTATCGCTTATCTCTCGAATTCTGCCCTCATGATCCTATAGTTGTTTCTCTCTCTTTTTCTCAGCCTCTTTATTTTCCATCATTTGGTCTTCTAGATCACTGATTCTTTCTTCTGCCTCATTTATCGTAGCAGTTAGTGCCCCCATTTTTGATTGCACCTCATCAATAGCCTTTTTGATTTCGACTTGGTTAGATTTTAGTTCTTTTATTTCTCCAGAAAGGGTTTCTCCAATAACTTCCATGCTTTTTTCAAGCCCAGCTAGTATCTTTAAAATCATGATTCTGAACTCAAGGTCTGACGTCATACTAACGTCCCTATTGAGTAGGTCCCTGGCTGATGGTATTACCTCTTGTTCTTTTTGCTGAGGTGATATTTTTCATCTTTTCATTTTGTCCAGAGCAGAATAAATGAATGAGAGAACAAAATGCTAATAGGTTGAAAAGACCTGAAACCAGGGGAAAAGAAAGGGAAAGAAAGAAAAAAGAAAGAGGAAACAAAAAAACCAAAAAGAAAAATATAAAAACAAAAACAGAAAAAAAAAAAAAAAAAACCAGACTATGATCAAATATGATCAGGCTAGTGCATAGATCAGTGCCACACACTAGATTTTGGGCGTATTTTGGTCTGTTAGAAAAAAGTGCCTGCTAAAATTTTAAAGGAAGAAAGACTTATATATGTAGAAAATAAAGGTCGATACAATGAAGGGATGGAAGATGACCGTAAAGATGAAAATTATAAAAGATTTTATAAAAGGAATTGATAAGGTAAGAAGTTGTTTTTAAAAAGAAAGAAGATTTAAAAAGAAAAAGAAAAAAGAAAAAAAAGGGAGAGAATGTGATCAGGCAGGAGACTAGAACAAAGCCATACACTAGTGATTTAGGATATATTTTGATCTGTTAGAAGAAACTGAATCTCAAAATTCTAAAGAGAGAACAACTTATATATATATATATATGCCAAAAATAAGGGTAGCTACTATGAAGGGATAAAATATGACTCTAAAAATGAAAAATAAAAAATGTTTTTTTTTAAAAAGGGATTGATAAGATGTTGGTTGAAAAAGGGAAAAAGAAAAAGAAAAAAAAACAGTTAACAAAAATTAACTTTGATGAACTAATGAATCATGGTAAAAAAAAGCCATGAATTCTATGTGCAGTATTCCCCTAGCACTGGAGTTCTCCCGTTCTCCTTGATCAGCAAACTTGGTCTTGGCTTGCTGGCTGTTTGTGCTGATCTTCTGGGGGAGGGGCCTGTTGCTGTGGTTTCCAAATGTC
>NW_027397100.1:7182683-7183117 GCF_003265705.2 Callorhinus ursinus | reverse complement strand
ATTCATTAGTTTTTCAAAGTTAATTTTTTAACTTTGAAAAACTAATGAATCATGGTAAAAAAAGCCATGAATTCTATATGCAGTATTCCTCTAGCACTGGAGTTCTCCCGTTCTCCTTGATCGGTAAACTTGGTCTTGGCTTGCTGACTGTTCTTGCTGATCTTCTGGGGGAGGGGCCTGTTGCTGTGGTTTCCAAAAATCTTTGCCGGAGGTGGAATTGCCCGCCCTTGTCGGTCCGGGCTAAGCAAGCTGCTCCGGTTTGCTCTCAGGAGATTTTGTTTCCTGTAAGCTCTGTTACAGCTTTGGAGGACCAGGGTGAAAATGGTGGCCTCCCAATCTCCACCCGGAGGAGCTGAGAACTCGGGGCCCTCCTCCTCAGTGCGCCCCCAGAGAAAAGCAGTCACTCCCGTCTCCCCGGTCTCCGGCCGCACTCC
>NW_027397100.1:7050756-7182583 GCF_003265705.2 Callorhinus ursinus | reverse complement strand
AGAAAAGCAGTCACTCCCGTCTCCCCGGTCTCCGGCCGCACTCCATGCTCACCCGGCCTGTGACCGAGCGTTTCTATCTCTGGCACCTGACCCCGTGTGGAGTCTCCAAACCCAGCAGATCCCTGCAGTGCGTTCCCGCACCGCTCCTCCCAGGGGAGGAAGGGGAGTCTCCCCGGCTCTGCTGCTTGTTGGGTCCCTGCTGGGGGAGCCGTGCCCCGACTGGGCCGCGGGTCACAGTTTATGGCCACCCCGAGCTGAGAGCCCGCGCCTCGCTTCCGTTTCTGCAGCTGGCTTCCCCGCTCCGATACCTGGGAGCTCTGCCGCACTCAGGCACCCCCGGTCTTTCTGTGACCCCGAGGGTCCTGAGACCACACTGTCCTGCGAGGGTTCCACCCCCCGCTTAGCCACTGCAGCGACGTCCCTCAGCGGAGCCGGCTTCTAAAAGGTCCGATTTTGTGCTCCGCGGCTCTAGCACTTGCCAGAAGCGGCCGACGGAGGCCCCTCCCCCGCCGTCTATCCTCCCGAATATCGCCTCGGATTCACTTCTCCGCACGTCCTACCTTCCAGTAAGTGGTCGCTTCTCTGTTCAGATAGTTGTTGCTACTCTCCTGTTCGATCTCCTGTTGAGTTCGTAGGTGTTCAGAATGGTTTGATCCCTATTCAGCTGAATTCCTGAGACCAGACGAAATCCAGGTCTCCTACTCCTCCGCCATCTTGCTCCGTCTCTCACCCAAAGTATAGTTTAACGCACAATACAGTAAATAGGATAGTAGTGTATGTTGATAAAATGTATTATCCTAAATGATGTTGTAATAGTCTTCATTCATTATATCTCATATATATTATTTATGGAAGATGAAACAAAAAACTTTCATTCTATCATAGATCATGAAGACAAAAATCTGTATATGAAAATTTATATTAAAACTTATTAGGCTGAATATATGAATATTTAACATTAGCTTCCAGAGGAAGGAAAAAAATTTCTTTCCAAAATCCATAGAAATTTACTAAAATTTGTTATAGTCTTGAGCATAAAGAAATCCTCAGTAAATTCTAATGAGTAGAAATTAAACAGCTCAGATTGTCTAACCAGAATAAAATAAATTCTAGAAATTGAAAGAATAGGTGTAAATAAAAACCACTTGGGGGGGTGCCTGGGTAGCTCAGTTGGTTAAGTGTCTGATTCTTGATTTTGGCTCAGGTCATATCTCAGGGTTGTGAGATTGAGCCCTGTGTTGGACTGTGTGCTGGGCACAGAGTCTGCTTAAGATACTCTCCTTCCGTCTCCTAACAAAAAACAGAACAAACAAAACACTTGGAAATCATGGGTAAAGAAAAGTCTCTTTCTTCAGTCATATAAATATTAAAAACTAACATTAAGTATTTAGAAAATAATGGGCCTAGTGCATGTCAAATCTCATGGGGTAGGGTCAAAACTATAGCAGGAAACAAAATCATAGCATTAGTATTCAATAATAAAGAATTAAAGCAAAGTATTCAACTTGAGAAGTTATCTAAAAATTAGCAAAGTCAACATAAAAATAACACAGGAAAAGAAACGAAAAAATTCTGAAAAAGCAAATCCATGAGACAAAGGCTTTTTTAGATATGTACAAGCCCCATCAAGAAAAGTCAAACACAAATATGTGAAATCGTGGCTGAGATTCATATAATAGGGCAGCTACACATAGATTTTCAAAAGCGAGAATACTATGTACAGTTTCTGAATAAATTTTATTATCTTAATTAAAACAATTAGGCAGGGGATATGAGTAGTGATATTGACTGAGGAATGGTTACATATCCAGCAGCAAGATTAAAAAAAAAATTGTTTTAAAGTAAGGGTCTTGGTCCAGAATGGATTATGGGTGAGGTCTCTGAAGCTCATTGCAGCGTTGCAATTATTCTCTTGAAATGTGAGTTCCTTTTAGGCATGAAACTTGAGCTGTACATCCTATGTGCCTACTGCTAGGCTTGGCACAGTCTCTCAGTAAATACTTGTAAAATGAATTAACCAATCAATGGAGACCCAACAGGATAAATTTTATTTCAAAAACGTTGTTGGAGCTGTTGTCAACCCTTGTACCAATAGCGTTTCACTTTCTTACATCTTCCTCCTTTCCCTGTTCATACTATTCCTTTTACTGTACAGAAGGCAGAGGGTAAGTTCTGCTTCTCCTGCACAACATCAGGCATCACTTCCTTCGGAAAAGCCCCATTTCCCATACCTCCCCTTAGCCGCGTGTTCTACCTTCTCATCGCATCTTACTCATGTCAATACCCTTGTACTTTCTGTATTACACAGATACTTTTTGTGCATCCACTTGTTTCTCCAACATGATGATACATTCCTGGAGGACCATGACTATGTCCTACCAATCTTAAATTCCTAGCACCAAAGATGAAATCTGGAAAGTTGGAAGGATTAAAAAATGTTGAACTGCACTAAATGATGGGCCCGATCTGTTATGACAAACACCCCCATTCTACTATGTTTTGTGAAATTGTATATGCCAAGAGAAACTCCACTTATTAGGGAATAGTAATCATGCTCTTCATTTTTATTAACTGTTTCTCTTCCTCTACCACCCCTCATCCAGATTCTTCCCTCAGTTCCTATGGGATCTGCATTCTCATCCCTCTGGTTTTCTTTGTTCCATGTTTCCTGACATTCGACCCAAAGGTGTTTAGTGAGTATCAACTAGGTCCCAGGCAGGAAGAAGAGACACATGCTCCTAGCCCCATGGAGCTCATCTTCTGTCTGAAAAGAGACATCACACTCACCTCCTTTGGCTCAGGGTTGCTTGATGTCTGTTTAAACAACTGACAGAGCTGCTGATTCCGGAAGTGGAGAGTAGGGAAGGAAAGGGAAAAATAAGAATTTCTATTCTTAGTCTGAATAAGATTGTATTCCTGTAGCCCATCTACCAGGTATCCTGCGAGGAAGCAGAAATACAGAAGTGAGATGGCATAGTCATGTGCCATGCTCTCAAGAAGCTTTCATTCTACCGGGAGAAACAGACAAGAAATCAGTAAAACGATTAATAGATAATGTAATTTGCAAATTGTGAAGCATACACATGGTTGAAAGAGAATAAAGGGATCAAGACAGCAATCTGCTCTCCTTACACCGGGTGGTGGCTGCAACAGTTTGGCCAGGTGCAAATATGTACTTTTCAGATCTTCAGACAAGAGTCGAGTTAGTAAACACGATTGGTGACCTCGAGCATTTTTTAAAAATTTAAAATGAAAAAATAATGTACTTTGGAGTAATTTTAGGTTAATAGAAAAATAGCAAAGACAGAGAGTTCCTATATGCCCTTTGCTCAATTTCCTCTCATGTTAACACCTCCTAACCAGTTTCTTTTGTCAGAGAAACCAACAGTGGTATATTACTAGTGACCAAACCCCCCACTTTATTTGCATGTCACTGGCTTTTCCACGTTTTTCCATTGCTCGGTTCCAAGATCCAATCAGGGATACCATATTGCATTTAGTCTAGCATCTTTGGGATCCTTGAGTATTCATGCCTCTGCGAATTTATTTAGCACACAGATACAAAGCCCACGCGGAGGGCAAAGTGTTGCTTATATAGGTAGTCTGCAGATGCATGGAGGATCAAAGAAATCCTTAGGAAACTGGGGACTCATCCCTGCCCCAGTCACTGATGTCAGCCAAGCCTTTTGCATTTTTCAATGCATCTCCCGTGGGCATCTGGGACAGATTCTGCATTCCCACAGAAGCCTCTCTCCAAATTAAATACTTTAAACAAAATGGGACCTGTGATGCAACATTTATAAATTACCTATAAGGGCCTGTAAACATCAGATTGCTGTTTTTAAATTTAATTGCCCTTTTAAATTTTTAATTTGGAGACAGGGCCGAGGGTGGGGGTCGGGTGGGGTCATGCAGGAGGTGTAGAGACTGACTCCCGAACTGTTTCCCATCTGTCAAATGGACAGCCCGCCCGGAAAGATTAACCCAGATTCCCCCAAAGAAATCTGTGTCAAATTGATGCCGGGTTGTTCTTGCATCTGAGGAGAGTCTTGACATGACAAGATTAACCCTCTCGGTGCCCTGGGGCTCTGGGAGAAAGACTTCCAAAGGTTTACCTGCACAGAGCTCAGTGGCAGGCAAACCAGCAGTGAGTTCTTGGCATCAGGTGCGCGGCTCCGGAGGCAGCCGGAATGAACGATGGGGAGTTGTTATTACTCAGGGGGGGATTTCCCACCTGATTGCACTGGATTTGTCACTGATGTTTTATCACACTGTGTGCTCGCTGTGAATCTGGAGGAGAGCTCTGCTGCCTGTCTCTCCACGTTGCCATCCCCAGCAGCCAGCTCTGACATCCACCTGCCACCAGATGAGTGATCCCGGTTCCAGATCCATGGTTCAGGACGAGGCTGTGATTTGATGCTAATGAACCTCTTTCCCTCCTGGTCTTGTGAGTCTTGCTTCATGCTCCTGGGAGCATTTTGCTTCATGCCCCTGGGAGCATTTTCCTTCAGGCCCCTGGGAGCATTTTCCTTCAGGCCCCTGGGAGCATTTTCACTCCCGTGAGTGACTTTCTCTCCTCCTTCTTGCACAATGAGTAAGATCTTCTTCTAGTTCTTAATTGCACCATATGGGTTGGCTTATCTTCTTAGGGTTTCTTTAGAAGCAAAATCAATGGTATTAACTGGTTGCTACTAAACCGAGCCTCTGGAAGATGTGAGACAGACAGACACACGGAGAACATGGCCGAGGGCCCAGGATTCATTGTTTCTTGGCTGTTGAACGGAAATTCTCATGTGGCCCCCTTTGACAGCAAGGCAGGTGTTGAAAGTCCAGGACGCAGGCCCCAGATCTCAGCCAGGAAAAGAAGCTCTAGGACTGAGCTCTGATGGTTCAGTGACAAATACAGTCCTGGCTCGGGCCACTCCGCTGAGCCTTGTTTGTTTGTTGGAGTCAGATTTATGGTTTGTGCAGAACCGGAATGGCCTTCAGCCACTTACTCATTTGTCAGTCTACATATGTGATAAAATCTCTCTGCCAGTTCCTGCCAGGCGGAGAGTGGATGGCGGAGTCAGTTTTGAGCTGAACATTAGGCTTTCGGAAAAATCTGGCATCTTTAGCTGTCATTGCAATTGTGATTTGCATTTCAGGAATTCACCATTAAGGTACCATCCACGAAGAAGAGCATCTGGGATTGCCCTGCATTCCAAACTGGACACCCGTGGACCATATCTGGGCTCCGGATTTATTTAGTTTGGCCACACAGAGTGAACATGAATGGTTTTGGATGGGACGCATACTCCCCAGTACGCGGGTCCCCTCCTTTCCCCACGGTCTTATGCACAATGTGCTTCATGTATTGGCCTCGCGTGTAGTGGGTTGAATAGTGGCTCCCCAAAAGACATGTGGAAGTCTTACCTCCTGGAACTTGTGTATGTAACCTTCCTGGGAAAGTGGGTCTTTGCAGATGCAACTAAGTTCAGGATCTGAGATGGGGTCATCTGGGTTTAGTGTAAACCCCAAATCCGATGGCAGGAGTCCTTCTGAGAGAAAGGTCCAGAGGATTTGAGATACCGACCCACAGAGAAGGCCTTGTAAAGATGGACACAGGGATTGGAGAGACACGGCTCCAAGCCAACGGAGGCCTGGGGCCACGGGAAGCTGGAAGAGGCCAGGAAGGATGGACCCCTAGAGCCTTTGGAGGGATTTTGGATTCCTGGCCTCCAGAACTGTTTGAGAATAAATTGCTGGTGTTTTAAGTCACCAAGTTTTTGTTTGTTTCTTATGCTTTCATTTGTTTTAGTCTCTGTATGTTTGTATATGTGTTTGTGGCATCTATAGTTTTTGTCCACCTAGTACACTTCCCCCTTCTTCTGGTGACCAAAGCCACTACTCTGAAAACAGGGGACACATGACTCCGGCTGCATCCATCACAGCCCTTGACATGTCCACAACCGTGGTGATCAGTTCAAGGCGAACATGCGGTTCGTCTCACAGTCATTCCCTGGAAATTTCCAACATGAAATGACAGGAGAGCACTTCTCCTCTGTAGTCACAGGGCCTTTGGTTTGTGAACCCTGAGATGCTCACTGACGTATGAAGGAGTCTGTCTGTGCAGGGGAATAAAGCAAGGGGCGGAGATGCAGAGAGACAGAGAAATGATTGATAGGGAGAGGTCACTTCTTATTGTGGCTTTGTTCAAATTGGGTTTCTCTGGTCCCTTGTAACTGAAAACACCTTAAATAATATACTCTTCTTCATTTCCATCCCAAATCTCTCAGCGTACCAGCTTTTCTTCTTTGGCCCCCCTTTCCCCCTTAATTGGAGAAATTGAGGTAATATCTCTTCTTGGGCGATTTTACTCTGGAGCTCACCTCTGAGCTTCACATACATGTACATCTGTTTCCTGCATGCCCCATGTTAACCAAACATGAGCAACACAGAACGTGTCCTCCCTTCCTCCCCGTTGTGCATGGTCGTCTCTGTTGGCAAATGGTGCCATCAGCTATAATTTCAATTCTTTTTTCATTACCATTTTGCCCGCATCTAGGCACATCCACTTTTGCCCAATACATTTCAAATTATCTTTCAAGACTCGACTCAAAACTCATCTGCTACAAGAGCTTTGCATGAGACACTTGCTATACTCCGCAATGTTTCTATAGAACGTGCATATTACTATCTTAAATCTTATCTTATCTTAAATTCATGTAACTGGTTTTCTTGGGGGTGGGGGGAGTGTCTCCTTGCTAGAAAAGCCTAGCAGAAGTCTCTATTTCTGAGAACTCATGGAGGTATTATGTTGGCATGGCCACCTCTCGCCTTGAGTAATTCATTAATTGAACCACAAAGACTTTTTGAGTACCGACTACATGCACCATGCTCTGCTAGGGATTATGGATGCAGTGGTGAGCAAAACCAGATACAATTTTATCCTCTTGTGGCTTATCCTCTATAGTAGGGGGGTAGACCATCCAGAGATACACCATCCAGATTCCTCAGAGGAAGGAGAGGAGTATAGTCAGCAGAGAACCTTGAGTTGAGTGTTTGCCTCAGCTGCAGAGACCTGCCTCACCCGAGGTCATGCCCTTCCCAGGCAGCTTGCCCCCAGACCCAAAACTTTTTGTTCTGGAGCTCCCTGCAGGGTTGGCCAAGGTTTCATGGGGACTGCATCACAATCTGACTTCTTTCTCTGACCAAATGTGCTTCCTCCCCCTCCCCTCTACAGATGTTGATCCTTATTTCCATAATAAACATCTCATACCCCAAACTCCATTTTAGCATCTGTTTTCAGAGAATCCAACCGGAACAATGGGTCAGAGATGACTCAAATCAATGATGACATAAAGAAATGCGAAATTGTTATGGTGGTAAGTGCCCCAAAGGAAAGTTCACTGGATTCTTGTTCCCAGCTCTGTACTTGAAAATTGTCCCTCTATTTCCCACCTGGATGGTGGTCGAAATGTGGGACTCTACTCCTTTCTTTCGTTTTCAGGCATCCTTATAAGTAGACACACAGACAGAGCCACGCACATTCATCAGAACTCACTTGAGCAATGTCTTAACATGGGTAGGAGATTCTTCTGAAGATGTGACAAATGGAAAATCTGTACAATGGGGAAAATGTATTTAAATGGTTTAAAGTGGTAAATAAGATATCCCATTTCTTTAAAAAGTTTGCCCACAACTTCTTCCAACTGGGGCTCAGCCTCCACATATGTCCCCGGCGCTCTCTGATTCTGTGACATTGACATTTCATTAGTGCGCCAGCCAGAACCACCCTCTTGCCTCTGGTTTTCTTTTTCAGCCCTTTACAACTGCATCTCCTCTTTTGGTTACACAGCTGTGTTCATTTGAAGCAAATGCATTGAACTGTACACTTAAGATCTGTACATTTGCTTATGTAAATCATTTTGCCTCCCTCAAAAAGAAACTATCCCTTCAGGCCCATAGGGGTAAGAAGCAACAATGTTGTCTACTGTTAACCACACCAGCCTTTGCTCTACATTGGTCTACACAAGGTTTCTGAGGTTGTGCTTTTTTAATTGGCATGGATGACACTCTTGGGAAAGGTGGAATTTGCCTCCCTTGGTTGGTTCCAATGGGGTGAGGTGGGCTGGTTCTTCTAGTAATATCTGTTTCCTGCAGCGCATCTTTGGCTAGACTGGGGTGAACTCCTCAAGGGTGGGAGTGGTGCTCAGTGGTCTCTGTAACATTGACATCTTGCATCCAGCCTGAACCAGAGAAGGAACTCAACAGAATGCTGAGGATAAACAGAGATGAATAATAACTGGATGAGGAACTGAGCCCTAAAAACATGTGTGAGCCCCAGAACCACAGATGGAGACAGAACCAGGGATCCTTCTAGCCATAGCCTGCATCTTGGATGCTATAAGGTCCAGATGGCATGGGTCAGGGCATGAGACACCCTGAGAAAGTCTCTGAGTTTGACCCGTATTGCCTGGTCTTCCAATGGTGCCCTTTGCTTCCCTTTGCAGCCTACAGCCCAAAGCCTCGGGGCTCTTCTTTGCCAACCTCCTAATCTCTCTGCAGATTAACATTCCAAAAACATTCAGGTGCTTGTCGTTCCTTAATAAACATTTATGAAGATTAAACGTGAGGAAAAACTTTTGTGATATTGCATCTTTGTTTATATTTTGTCCTTTATGTGAAATACCCTTATCCTGCATATTGCCTACAAATGGTCATTTCAAAGAACATGGCTGTTGACATTTTGTAGATCCAGGCTGAAATTCTAACTCTGCCACTTAGGAGCTGGGTGACCTTGAACTAATCACTTCACCTATCTGAACTTCAAATTCTTTATCTGTAAAGGGGGTGTTGGCATGAATAGCAACTATGTCATGTGGCTTTGGTGGAGAGTAAATCAGGCCAGGGGTTGAAACATATATCCGGTGCCTGGCACCAGGTGTATGGGAGCTCAAGCTTCTGAGACTAAGCACCTCCTTCGGTCTTGCATCCTAGGCACTTCTCTTGCCTCACCCTAAACCAGACATATAGTAGTTGTCATTAAGTATCCATTTTTTTTCCTTGTTCATTAAGGTTCACTGGATTCCTCTCTTTTCTGTTTCTTCCAGGAAGAATAATTATATGACACATTCTACTGTTACTAGTCTAGACCAGGGGTCGAAGAGCCAAGTCCAGCCCATTGCCTGGCTGTGGGAGTAAAGTTTTATTGGAACACAGCCATGTCCACTCACCCAAATGTTTTCTATGACTGCTTTTGTTTGACAACAGGGTTTGGTAGTTGCAACAGAGACCAAAAGGCTCACAAAGCCTAAAATATTTACTATCCAGCTCTTTACAGAAAAAAAAAAAGTTTGCCAACCCTGGTCTATAGTGATCCCCTCAAAAGCAAGAACCCCCTTTTCTCTCTTTTTAATGTTTCCTTCCTTTAACACCTCAACCCACTGCACAGACACCCTATAAGTGTCTGTTGCATCATGAAGTTTATTGCTTTGTGTTGTGTCCTATGATGGTCTCCTGGCTTCTGGGCCTACCTCTGACTAGAGATGCTCCTTTTATCCTGTTCTGGAAAGTTTCAAGCACCTATAATATTGCTTAAGTTGAACCTACTTTGGGATACATTTATGCTCCTTTCTGATAAGCAAAAGCAGCTTCCTCTGTCTTTTCTATTTTAAAGGTTGGCATGGACTTCCAGCCTATCAACCACCCACGTGGAGTCACCAGCTTTGTTTTAGAGATACTTCCTATGGACTTTGCTGGAGTCAGTACTTTTGAGCCACAATTCGGATGCAACAAAGGGCGAAATAATGTGGGATCTGATGCAGTGAGGAGGAACAGGAGAGCAGAAATGGGAGAGGCTTTCTCCTTGTGGTCACTGCTGCACACCCTTCGTGCTTGCCTTGTGGGCATCCTGCCTGCATTTCCTATTTCACGATGCGGTACAAGTCTAACTGACTCTAAAGCCTCTCCTGGGCTTATATTGTGAGGCAGCATTCGTCCACACTGAGCTTTGTATAACTTGCAGAGTTGAGCTGGGTTCTAGGTATTGACTGTGGTTGTCATAGGGCTTCATCAAGCTGGTTTGGAGAATCTGTGAATTCATGGGCCATGGATCTGGGAGCTTTTGACTTATTCCTTACATGAACCTGACTTGCTGCTCTTGCTTAGAATCCACAAAAGTGTCACAAACCTGAATCGGTCTAAGTAGGCATTGCCTGATGAAGGTGAAGGAAAGTCTAAACATTTCCTTCCTTTCTTGGTCCTCCCTAGGTCTTTTATGTTTGTCTTTGCTCAGTATTAAATGATTTAATAAAAACCAGAAGAGCTGGATTCATAGAACAGGGCCTGAGAGCCTCTTTCCTTGCGTCTGGGACTGCCAGCAAATATTCACCTCTTAGGCTGGAGACAGCAACAACGATTTGTCACTTGACCATATTTCAGGAAGTCTGTGAACCAACATGCAAGACTAGCTAGCCCTGAGTCCAGGGGATTAAAGTCCAGGATTTCACCTACAGAGGTCAGTGAGTTACTCTTGTAACTATTTTAACTTCTATTCATTCCATTTGTCAGTGAATTGAGTTGAGAACTCCAAATTCTCTAGCTAGGAGTTTTTCAGGATGGTCCGTGAAACACTCTATCAGCATAATCTGGGGAACTTGTTGAATAAGCAGATTCCAGGGACCCACTCTTTACCAGTGAATCAGAACCCTGGGATGGAGGGAGGGGAAGGACCCTGAGAAGCAGTGGAATTCTGCAGGTTAAACAAGGTGTCCAGGTGATCTGTCTACTCAGGAATGTTTGTGAACCAGAGATGAGTAAGACACACTCTCTTTCCTTGTTGAAGATGCAGTATCTAAAGACAGTTTTTGCAGAGTGCTATAGTCCAAGACCACGTAAGATGGTGTGAAAAGACGGAAGCTGGACTGCTGGAAAAATTCATAGATTGACTTACTGCAGTCGGATGAACTGACTGAAGGTCCATTTGCTTGGTTGACACGTAGACAGGACTTTATTGGTAGACTACTGAGAGCAGTTGAAGTTGTATGACATCAATGTCCCATCACTGAAGATACTGGATTAGCTTCATAAGAGACCTTCAATAGTCAGGATGCCTGGGTGGCTCAGTAGGATAAGCACCTGCTTTTGGCTCAGGTCATGATCCCAGGGTCCTGGGATCGAGTCCCACATCAGGCTCCTTGCTCAGCGGGTAGCCTGCTTCTCCCTCTGCCTGCCATTCTTCCTGCTTGTGCTCTCTCTTCTCTCTTTTTCTCTCTCTGATAAATAAATAAATAAAATCTTTAAAAAAAGAGAGACCTTCAAGAGTTGATATAAGAAGGAAAAATGAGCTCCTAGACACCTCTCTTACACTGAATATAGTAGCTCACTACAGCCTTTGTCAGACTTTCATTTCACTTTCAATGAGCCAGGTGCCTTACTGGAAGTGGCAAACTGGTGCTTAGGTACATTAGGCAATTTTTTGCCCCTCAGGATTTTTCATTTCAGCTACATAAAGAAAGTCACTGCAACTTATAAGACTTTTTATATATATATCAGTCAATGCAAAATGCTGGATAAGTAGAATATACCATGAATTTAGAGGCCTGGGACTGGTAATGTTCTTTTCTTCCTAGAGGATGAGAGGTTGTAGAAAAAAGGACACAGGGGTAAGTGGATTTAGAGATATTTTTAAATGGTGTGTTAGCACGAGTTCTCCAGAGAAACAGAATAGAACAGGGGAGATATTTATTTTAAGGAATTGGCTCACATAATTTTGGAAAGCTGGCATCCAAAATCTGCAGGGTAGGCTGGCAGGCTGGAGACCCAGGGAAGAGTTGTGATTTTAGTCCAAAGTCTGTCTGCTGGTAGAATCCCTCTTCTTTCCAGGGTTTTCTCCTCTCCTCTCCTCTCCTTTCCTTACTTTTCCTTTGCTTTTCTTTTCCTAAGGCCTTCCCCTGGTTAGATGAGGCCCACCCACATCATGTAGGGCAAGCTGTTTTACTCAAAGACCACCGATGTAAGTATTAATCCTAACAAAAAATACTTTCACAAAAACACTAGAACAGTGTTTGACTAAATATCTGGGTACTAAGGCCAGTCAGTTGATACATATAATGAAGTATCACATGCTGAGGCCCCTCAGACCACACTTTGAGTAGCAAGGCTGTCTGTGCTACTTTTTGCTTACTTTACCTCCCTTGGCCTTTGGCAACTTCATCTAGAGGGCTGATAAGACAGATTGGAATTGGTGTGTCTCTAATGTCTTCTTCAGAAACCCCCGCCTCTCTGGACATTTTTAGAGGAATGTATTCCCTGCTCTAGAGATCTGATCATCTCCCTAGGCCTTGTAGCTCTAATCAAAGAACAATTAGATTAGACTTCTAAGATCCTAACTGTCACTTCAAGAAAAATTGTTCTGTGTTCAAGGTCTGAGGAGAAATATGAGATGTCAGGTTTTCACCTTGTTTTGATACAGATTCCACGGTATTTGGCTAGCCTGCTTCATAGTTTATGGTTTGAGGTTATAGCTATTTTCTTGTTTCAGTGAAAATAAAGTTTGTTTTTAAAAAACTAGTCCTCACAGATGGTAATCGGTCTGGGTGAGTATCTGACAAGGTCAAGTGCAGCAGAAACACAGAACTCTCAAGGTCATCTATCTCTATCATCTGGTGTTTTCTTCCCCAAGAATGACTACAGTGCAGGACAGCAAAAGATCTCTTGATTATACGTTCTGCTCTTTACTCAATTACACACATCCATTATTCATTTAACAAATATCACTGTGCATCTTCTATACACCAAAAACTATTTAGATGCTGAGGCTACAATGCTGAGGCCCCTGCCCTCATGAAACCATGGATGAGAACTTGGTGAAGCCAATCCTTCAGAAGTCTGCTTGCACTGAGGGCTGACTGAGAAGCCTCGTGGGGGAAATTCAAGATCAAGGAGGAGAGAGTCAGGAATAGCAAGCATGACTCAAACCCAAAATCTAGTTACCAAAGGGAAGGGGAAATTCTGAGTAGAGCTTAATGTTGATCCTATTGACCTCTTGGGTCAGCCTCTTGTGGAGAGGAGTTTCTGCCTTAACAAAATGCTGAAAATCTGGTTCCAGATATTTGCTATGTTAGGGTATGATTAGTATTACTTTGAGGCC
Source organism: Callorhinus ursinus (assembly GCF_003265705.2). NCBI lineage: Eukaryota > Metazoa > Chordata > Mammalia > Carnivora > Otariidae > Callorhinus > Callorhinus ursinus. The sequence goes on along the minus strand of NW_027397100.1, from coordinate 7,169,448 downwards.
CATTCACCAATGCATAATGACACAAAGGAAGGATGGAGACACATTCTGCTCACATTCTTAAAAACTCTTCTTGACTTCTGTGTGTTCAGAACACAGAGTCATTTTGAGATCTTAGGTCTGTAGTGTCTCATCAGTGGCAGGAGAGGTGATGGATAGGAAATGGAAGTATCCAAGGAAATGGCAGAAGTGTCCAGCAGAGAGCCTGGCAGTAGGCAATGGTATCTGACGGGTGCCATCTTAGTTCATCCAGCAGTAGCTGTTGTCTCGGATAAACCACCAAATCTTGGTGATTTATGGCAATAGAAGTTCATTTCTCACTTAAGGAAATGGGTATTCCTAACCTGAGGGAGGCCTTCCATGTTGGCCAAACGTTGAGATCTAGGCTTCTTCCATCTTGGGTCTCAGAGTCCTCTGCATTCAGCCAGTGGAAGAAGAGAGCTCTCAGAGAATCATGTGTGTGGTGTGGTCAGGACTGAAAGAGGCACACATCACCTCTGCTCACTTTCTGCTGTCTGGACCTGAATCCTATGGCCACACTTGACGGGGCAGGGGGCGGGGTGTACAGTCTAGTTCTTTGCCCAGAGAGAAGAAGAGGCAGATTAAGTGACTGTCTGGCAATTTCTGCCACAGGAGAGAATATTGCCATAAGTAGGCAACGTAACTGCGGGCAGAGGCAAATACAATAGACAGAGCAGGAAGGATCAGAGAGAGCTGAAACCTGCCCATGGCCGCGGGCAATGCCTGGGAACCACTACTTGGTGACTCCCAGAAATAGATGTGGGCAGTTTGAAGGAACCCAGTGGTTCAACATGTTGGAGCATGAGCAGTAAGAGCACTTGCAGTGGACACAAGCACCCTCATTTTCCCCTGTATGTTGCAAATTAAGTTCTCCAGAAGCAGAGGGTGAGACACATGATATGTGGGATACTGACCAGGCATCAATATCTATGGACAAGAATGGGGCAAAGGGAAAGTTTGAGCTCTAATGCATCCACAAAGGCTTGGCCGACTTCCCCAGGAATTTTGTGTCACACATGACCCATCAGGATTGTTCTATAGTCGGCTGAAGTGATATGTCCTGCAATCATTCTGTGGCTGGGGGCTGCCTCAGGAACACTGTGTCTTGCTGGGGACAGCTTTCTGCATCGGAGTCAAAGCCCAAAGGAGTGGGCGGGTAATTTGCTGGTTGCTTTCCCAGGTTTGGGACAGCAAGTTCTTCCTTGCAGAGGCATCTCGGGCTCAGCTTCCTGTCCCCTCCTTGTAATTTTAGTTCACTGCTCTACTGTCAAGAGTAAACCAAAGCAGGGCGCCTGGGTGGCTCAGTTGGTTAAGCGACTGCCTTCAGCTCAGGTCATGATCCTGGAGTCCTGGGATCGAGTCCCACATCGGGCTCCCTGCTCAGCAGGGAGTCTGCTTCTCCCTCTGACCCTTCCCCCTCTCATTCTCTCTCTCATTCTCTCTCTCTCAAATAAATAAATAAAATCTTAAAAAAAAAATGTAACCCAAAACATGTCTCCTCTGTGTTCCCAAGGATTGGCGTCCAGGTATTGGATGCCATGTACACACATTCCATCTAGTTTGAACATGCGTGTGCCAATATCCCACCTGGTCCTCATGGAAAGGCTTTCTGGTCCCTCATGTGTTGTCCGTATTGGTGGGCCTTTGATGGTGACAGGTCCGATAGGGTATCTCCCTCTAAACCCAAAGATGATGCCCCTTAGGGGGGACTGAGGCATCACTGGGACCTTTTGCCTTTTAAATTAGGCTGACACAGAGCTCAGAAAGTATAAGTCCCCATTTCTCCTGTCCCTGTTTATCATTAATATATTGAGCTTCTCAGCTGGTAAAGGATAGAATAGTTGATAGCAAATGAATTAGATATCAATTAATTTCTAAAGCAAATCTAATGGGCATTTAAGAAGAGAATTTAATGTCTCATTTACTCTCTATAGCTATCTTGTTAAATGCCAATTAAGTATCTAAATATTTCCTACAAGCTTAATGAATTATAATAAGTAATAAGTGGTTACCACTTTTTCCTAAGATCTTGGCACTCTCGACTTCCAGTGCAACGATACTAGATTTTTTTTCTCCTCCTGTTTATGGTATGGGTATAGACTAGAACCTTCTTCATGAGCATTGGTTAGCTTATTTAGCAATAGAGAATTAGATTTATAGTCACTTCTGAAAAGAAATTGAAATGCATACAGCTAGAGAACATGTGAATAATAAGGATTTTTACTTGAAAATAAAGTGAGCACTATTAAAATATTATTTATAATAAATGCCGAATGTTTTATTTTTTGCAATATCTTATGGCTTCCCAGCTCCCTCCCTGCAAACCATTTCTAAAGACCAAGGCAGGATGTGGATTAGCAGACTCAACACAGGAGCTGCTGGGGGTGTGTAGTTGTGGCAGATGTGACACACAAAGACCTGAAAGCCAGGCTGCACAGGACCCTGGACCCCAAGAGATAGGAGGAAGGTGGAAGAGGCTGGTTTGGGGTCCAGCACTTCAGGGTTTGGTCTGCTACGCTGGGGGAATAAAGGCAAACCCCACTTCTGCTCGGCCAGGCTTTCATATCTGACAGTACCCTGTGGCGCTGGGCAGGGCTTGAAGCCGATGCACGGGTGGCAGGGAGAAAGGACCAGCACCCCCACGTCAGTAGCGCTCTGGTTGGCGATGAGAAGGCAGAGATGCAGACCCTGGAGGTGAGGCTGGGGGTGATGGCGGGAAGAGGCGGGGAGCCCTGATCTGAGTGGCACAGAATTCCTGAGCTGTCTCCTTTGACAGGTCATAAATTCTGTGTGTATGTCATTCAGATCAGACTCCCACACAAGCGTCACTGGACCCAAGGTGAAGGGTATGGAATTTGGGATCCGACAGATCTGAGCTTGAGGCTCAAATTGCCACTTGTTCTATGAGCTTAGGCAAGGGATGATCTCCGAGTTCGCTTCCTTATTTATAATAGAGGGATGGTATCTCCCTCAGGAGTTTCCTATGAAGATTAAATAAGAATTTATTTAAAGCGTGCAATAAGGCGCTACCCAAATGGCACACATTCAGTAAGTGCCATTATTACTAGGGAAAGTAATAATGATAATAAAAATAAAAATAATAAAAATAAAATGATAATAAAAATAATAGAAATATTAATGGTGGGATGCCTGGGCTGGCTCAGTCGGTTAAGCGGCTGACTCTTGATTTCGGCTGAGGTCATGATTTCAGGGTTTGGAGATCAAGCCTTGCATCGGGCTCCGTGCTGCGTGTGGAGTCTGCCTCAGATTGTCCCTCTCTCCTTCTGTCCGCTAGCCCTGGCTCTCTCTAAAAAAAACCACCCCCCCAAAAATATATATAATATATATAATTATTTATTTAATAAATAAATATAGTATATATAAATATATAATAAATATATAAATACATAAATTAAATAAATATATATATTTATATACATAAATTAAATGTACATATTAAAGATTGCCTTATTTGTGTTTTTGGGAATGTGTCCGGTTTGGGATGACCTGTCTGACAGCTTTTCCTTCCTGATGGAAGTTAGTTCAGTCGGAATTGTACGAGTCCCATGCAAAGGACCGGTTGGTGTGCCTTATCTGACCACAGGGACACTATGTACAACATTCATGTCGTGACCCTGAGAGAGAAAAAGTCCATTTTGCTCTCCGGAGGATGCAGGGAGTGGCCAGTAACTGCTACATGGCAATTCACCCTGGTCAGGAGATACCTTGCTGCCTCCCCGCCAGGCTGGAGGGGACTCTCCGAGAGTAGCCCCAGGTGCAAGTGCCACCCGGACTCCTGAGGACAGCCCCGCGCTTCCATTTGGCCGTTCATGCTGACCCCACACGGTCGCTGTCACTTACACCAACAGCGATGAGGCGTTCACAGGAGAAATGGTAGGCGGCCATTCATGTCATGGTTTTGGAAAATATTTTTATTACAGGAAGATGCTCATGTTGTAGCATGGAAAAAGTTCAAACAAAGAAACAAACAAACAAAAACAAAAAACCGGGAAGCAAATCAAAAGCAGCAGAGACAATAACTAGCACCGATCCCTGAGTAAAACCAAGCCTTCTTTCCGTCACCAGAGGCTCATCTCAGCAGGATCTCAAGGGGAGAAAAAAGAAGTGAAGATCCAGGTAACCCCAAAGCACTGACAAGCAGTGTGGGTCTTCCAGTGGATTCTTGGGGATACCAGGGAAGTGTTGGGCTGCTCATCATACAGGAAACACTCCTGACACCCCCTGTTTCCACCGCCTTATCCCAGAGCTCAGTGACTTTCAGCTGCTGGCTGCTTTATTCCTCCCTCTCGGCTCTCTCTTTGCCTCTAAAAATTCCCATTCGTACCCCTTTCTCTGCCCGAGCCACCATGTATGCTCTGGCTAACCTCCGCCCTTCCTCCTCACTTCTGTCTCCTCTCTCCTTCTCCCCATCATCTCTACGTCTAGGTGTGATGGCTCATTTTGTGTCAGCTTGCCTGGCTGTCTGGGTGCATCTGTGACAGTATTTCTGGGTGGCATTAGCGTTGGAATCCGTGCACCGCACCCATCCCCCCCCCCGCAATGTGCATGTGAGGAGCCTGAAGAGAACAAAAAGGCAGAGAAAGGAGGAATCTGTTCCTTTCACCTGCTTGAGTTGGGACTTTCCATCTCATCTCCTCTGACCCTTGGCCTGGGATCGCTACCAATGTCTCCCCAGGTTCTCAGGCTTTTGGACCCCAGGTGAATGACATCACCGGTTTTCCGGGTTGCAGAAGGCAAATCATAGGACTTCTCACTGAGCTCCGTGATCGTGTGAGCCAATTCTTCATAATAAATCTCCTTTTAAATATACATCCTATTGGCTCTGTTTCTCTGGAGAACCCTACCTAGCCCTGTGCATTAAAAGAAAAAAAAAAAGAACACTTGAGCCACAGAGCCCGAGTTTGGGTCCTGCCTTTCAAATTGCCTACCTGCGTAACCTTGGGTGAGTCCCAGTCTCTCCGTGTCTCAGGTCCGTATCTGTACGATGGGGAGGAGAGCACCAATATAGCTTCATGAGGCTCGTCTTCGTCTGTTTGGACTGCTGTAACAAAATGCCATAAACTAGGTGGCTTGTGAGCAGTAGAAATTAATGTCTTGCACTTCTGGAGACTGGGAAGTCCAAGATCAAGGTGCTGGCAGATCCAGTGTTTGGTAAGGACCCACCTCCTGGTTCATAGAACTGTCTGTGTCCTCACAAGGGGACAGGGGCTACGGAGCTCTGTGGGGCCTCTTTTAAAAGAGCATTAATGTCCCATGCATGAGGGCTCTACCCTCATGACCTAAGTACTTCCCCAAGGCCCCGCCTCCTGATACTGTTGGGGGTTAGGATTTCAACATACGAATTTTGGGGAAACTCAAACATTCAGACCCTGGCAGGGTTATTTTAAGGATTAAATGAGTGGATATGTCTATGAATTCCATAGAACATTGGATTAAGAACTGAATAAATGTGGGGCGCCTGGATGTCTCAGTCGGTTAAGCGTCTGCCTTCGGCTCAAGTTATGATCCTGGGGTCTTGGGATTAAGCCCCACATCAGGCTCCCTGCTCAGCAGGAAGCCTGCTTCTCCCTCTCCTCCCCACTCCTGCTCTCTCTCGCTATCTCTTTCTCTCTCTCAAATAAATAAATAAAATCTTAAAAAAAACCTGAATAAATGTGACACATTATTCTTTTTTTTAAAGAGTTTATTTATTTATTTGACAGAGAGACACAGCGAGAGAGGGAACACAAGCAGGGGGAGTGGGAGAGGGAGAAGCAGGCTCCCCGCCGAGCAAGGAGCCCAACGTGGGACTCGGTCCCAGGACCCTGGGATCATGACCTGAGCCGAAGGCAGACGCCTAACGACTGAGCCACCCAGGCGCCCCACATTATTCTTATTATTGCTATCCTTATTGGTTGGTGTTAATCGTGTGGGTTAATGGACCTCTCAGCTTCTTTCACCTTCCTCTATCAAAAGTGGCTTTCCTCCTCACAAGGAAGGGGAGGGAGGATTTACAAATCATTCTGATTTACTGTTTATTTAAGTACTGTCATACTAGATAGGAAAAAACGTGTGTGTGGGAGGCAGAATAATGGCCCCCGAGAGACATCCACATTGTAATCCCTGGAACATGTGAATATGTGAGCTTACGGGGCAAAAGGAACTTTGCAGATGCGATTAAGTTAAGGATCTTGAGATGGCAGCTTATCCAGGATTATCTGCGAGGGCCCAGTGTCATCGCGGGCGTCCTTAGAAATGAAGGAAAAAGAGACAACAGTCAGAAGCCAAGGAGGAAGTGAAGTTGGCATGCTGTCCTTGCCGGAAGGGGACCACCTGCCAAAGAATACGGGGACTCTTGAAGCTAAAACGGGCCAGATTCTCCCCCTGGGGCCCCCCACCAAAAGGAACTCAGCCCTGCCGACACCTTGATGTTAGCCCTGGAAGGCTCTTTTTCAGACTTCTGACCTCCAGATTGGAAGACAAGAAATTAGTATGTGGCAATTTGTTAGAGCTGCAATAGGAAAGTCATGTAGCACCAAAACTTTATCTTAGAAAGATTATTGGTTCGTCATGGATTTGTGGGAAATTTTAGTTTTCTTCTTTACACTGTGTCTCTTTTCCAAAACCAGAATAAAAATGTGAGTTGAAGAAGAAAACGATCGATTACAGATGCCTAGCACATGCCAGCAGAGTTCTCTGGCAGCTATAGAAAGCACCCAGCCCTGTGCTTCGGAGTCACCTCCAGTGGGTGGTCATTACCCATCCGTGAGCTGACTGTGCTTCTGGTTCCTATCATTGCCTCCCCCCACCCCCATGCTGGGCCTTCTCTGTCCGCTCAAACTTCCCTGTGTACATAAAGCACAGGGGGGCTCTTGCCAAAATGCAGACTCTCTTAACATCCACTATGGATCAGGAAAATGCAAACCAAAACCCCAAAATGGTAGCACCACACATCACTAAAATAACTAAAATTAAAGAGACCAATAATACCAAGTGTTATCAAGGGCGTGGTTCAGCCTGAATGCACACACCCTGCTGGGGGGAATGCAAAATGGTAAAACCACTTGGGAAAACTGGCATTTTCTTAAAAAGTTAGACATACACACAGCATATAATCCAGGGATTCCACACCTGAGTATTTATCCCAAAGAGACACCCTCACAAAGACTTAAATAGGAATGTTCATGGCAGCTTTATTCACGGTAGTCAAAACCTGGAATGAAATAGCCCTCAGCTGGTGAATGGAGAAACAGAAGGTAGTAGCTACACACCAAGGAATGAGCTCCTGAGATACTCAACAACATGGGTGAGTCTCCAAAGCATTATTTATAGCCAAAGAGGCCAGGCTCAAAGAAGAGCCTCCTATAAGATTCCATGTCTATAAAATGTACACCAATCTATGGTAAGAGAAAGCAGACCACTGGTTACCTGGGTCGGGCAGTGGCAGAAAGGACTGCAAAGGGGCACAGTCTTTGGGGTGATGGAACTTTTTGTGTTTTGTCGTGATGGTTTCCTGTGTGTAGACAACTGTCAAAATCCATCAAGGTTTAGGGGTGCCTGGGTGGCTCAGTTCGTTAAGCGACTGCCTTCAGCTCAGGTCATGATCCCGGGGTCCTGGGATTGAGCCCCGCATTGGGCTCCATCTGCTCAGTGGGGAGCCTGCTTCTCCCTCTCCCCCTGCCTGCCACTTCCCCTGCTTGTGCTCTCTCTCTGTCAAATAAATAAAATAAAAAAAAAAATCATCAAGGTTTACACTTCAAATGGATGTGGTTTATGATATGAAAATTGTTCTTCATTTAGTTGATAGGGAAATAAAAAGCAGATGCTGACTCAGAGGTCTGGCCTGAGCAAGCGAGCCTACGTGTCTGACAGGCTCCCAGGGGTTGCAGACTGCTGGTTCCAGGATTGTCCTTTCAAGAGGAGGGCTCCCGAATCCCTCTCTTCACCTCTGCCACTTGCAGGAAACAAACTGGCTTTGTGTTTTGCTAAGAAAAGAAAGATATTCCTCCAGAAACTCCCTTATCGCCTGTCTCCCACCACCCATATGCTATAAGCTATTGACTGTGTGTAACCACTTGAAGACACGCAGGGTCAAGTACGCCAAGAGGGGTTTGTGCTGCTGCTGGAGAGCATTGGCAGGTCCTCCACTCACCTTCTCACTTCCACCCTGGCTTGGGCTTTAAATGGAAACGCACAGGATAAGCAATAAAACTTGTGTGGGGCATGATCGTCCTATCACTCTAAATGTTTGAACAGATTTCTAATTTTCAGTTAAAAACATCCATTTTTTCAGGGTTTTCAGATTAGAAGAATAAAAATACAGGGCGTTGAAACAATATCATGAATACCTCTTGACCCATGAGGGATTAGAAATCATTCAAGACCAAACAGAAAGGCTGTTGGCGGTCTTGGGCTCTTGCTCAGCGATGTTCATCTGTGCACTGCGCAGGCTTTTGGTTTCCCTATGGGCCACAAGGTATCACATGTAACACAATTCCTTGATACTGACACAACACCTGCCCCGATCTTCATATACTTAGCACAGAAGAATAAAGCTTCCTCGAGAAGCCATTTCTGGGTCGTCATCGAGACTGTCTCTCTAGCAACAGAACTTGCTTCTTCCTCTTATCCCAGTCACATATGTGCGATCCAAACCCCTATCTCGACAAAGCAATAAATTGAAATAGTTGCGGGACCTCAGAATAATGGTAAGCAGCTGAAATGGAAGCTGTATTGAAACTTTGCAAATGCCTTGTGTACTGGCCCAAACAAAACAAACCAACAAAAACTAGAGAGAGCATTGGGTAGAGCTGTCATGTTTCATAGATTTCATGAATTTTGATCCCTTCATACCAATGTCTTTTTTTTAAGATGTTGGTAAAGCATTGACAAACAGCTATTAATTATTGTCTTTCTGTCTGCATTTCCTCAAAACTTACATTATCCCCACAAATGTTCTGCCTCAAGTATCCAGATTGCTTTAAATGGTGTATCTGTTCCTCTAGCTTTTTATTCTCTGTGGTGTCATTTCATAGCTTCATGGAAACACGGAGAATGTAGGAATTATGGGCCTTCTCCAGCACAGTCAGGTCATAGATAGGTATTACTGACTGGTTAGCCCACAGTAACTATTCGATAAGTGATTTTTAATTTTTTTTTTTTTTTTTTTTTTTTACAGAATAATAGTTTGCCTCTCAAAGGTTTTAAAAACAGTCTTTTTAGATCTGGTGCAAGGTTGAATAGGAAAGATTGCTAAGGCTTAGCTGGTTCAGAAGTAGATTGACTAAAACCACCTTTCTATGTATGCCAGACACAATTTTGTCCTCCTGCCTGAAAAAAAAGGTAAAAGCAGAGTCGCCTGGCTAAATGGTTTCCTAAGTGTCCCCCTCTCCCTGGGTCCTCATGACTTTATGAAACAAGCGGCAACAAAACTCCTCTAAAGCTAAACTAACGTGAAATAACCCAGGGCTTGAACTTGTCGCATGACGTTGCTTTAAATTTTAATGTGAACTCGGGAATAGATTTGTGAACAGCAAGGTAAAGCCAACGCCATGAAATATTGATTCTGTACATTTTCTTATGCATTTTTATTCTCCAATTTAGTAAATTTTTCATCTTGCCTGCACTTAGAGGTTCCCTATGAAGTCGTTACTACCAATTGTATTAGCTGTTGTAAATAAATAATCGTCGCTCGAGCTGTTTGCCTGACAGCAGGTGGACAGGACCCCACCTCCGAGCACTGACTTCCCATAGCCCAGCGCATGGAGGGTGAAGAGGGACACTCACAATTTTCCACATGGTACAGTAGCAAACGCTTGCTCCTGGAAGGAGAGTTTTAAAGGAGGAACTGTCCTATTTTTGCTGAAATTATACCACCATCTGACAATCGCCCATTTTGGTCTAAGAGACGGTGGAGCTGATGTTTGTTTGTTTGTTTTTAAAACCAAAATGTCAGGAGAAGCTGTCAGGACATGCTTCTTGGATATACCCTAATATAAGAGAAAATAAAAGTACAAGACTTTCCCCAGTTATCCCAATCCTTGTATATGCACAAAAAGTCATATTTTATCAATCACAGAAGACAAATCCATCAGGTATTTCTCACTGTCTTTATTCCATAGTGTACTTCTCTTTCTTAGAATATACACCTACCCTGCTATATTCACTATCTCACAGGGGGTGAGAGCCAAAAGAAAGATGGAAAGCAGTTCTGACAGCAAAGGGCATGTCCTTTGGTGAATAACACATGGGAGGGTCCAGTATGGTTCTGCCACCTGTGGACATCACTCCGGTTCTTTGTACACTTTTTAAAAAAAATTTTTCTTAAAGATTTTTTATTTATTTATTTGACACACAGAGAGAGAGACAGCGAGAGCAGGAACACAAGCAGGGGGAGTGGGAGAGGGAGACGCAGGCTTCCCGCGGAGGAGGGAGCCCAACGCTGGGCTCGATCCTAGGACCCCGGGATCATGACCTGAGCTGAAGGCAGATACTTAATGACGGAGCCACCCAGGCGCCCCTCTTTGTACACTTTTATACATTAATTAATCACTTCTCTGTCATTCAGTCACAATGGGCATTTATTCAGGTTCCTGGCCACACTGACCAAAGATTCACAGTGGACTATTCCACTGGATCCCAAATTTCTTATTCCATGTTTCCAGAACACAGCAGGAAGGAGGGCGGGATAACATCAGACTGGTTATTTAGCTTTGAAATAGATGAAAATATGTCTCTTCCTTATTTGATCAACAATATGGTAATCCTGTTAGGTGGGCAATAGGGTCCTTTGTTCTGATTTTTTGTCCCTGTTTTATGGTTATTAAAGTTGTATATGCTTGCTTATTGTAGAAAAAACATAAATCTCCCAAACAATGAAGATTAGTTTAACGCTCTGCCTCTGACATCTCCACCTGCTCCAAAACACACACACACACACACACACACACACACGCACACGCACACACACACATGCCAAACAAAAACAAACATCAACAACAACAACAAAAAACATATCCAACTGAGGGAGAGAATAAAGATTTCTAATAATGTGTTACCTTGGTTTTTACTTGGGTGTCTATTCTAACACTTTTTATATAGTCTTTTAATGGTCTTTAAACCTTTTAAAGGCATCTTTGGTTTCTCTGTTTACTTTAAAATCCTTAAATACTTGATTCATATGCTGTCTCAGTTTTGGGAGTAAGAAGGAAAAGAGGGAAATTTAATTGCCCAAATAGGGTCCAAATGGAATTTTTTTCTCCAAGTTTGGTAACTTTTGTATGTGGTCAATAAGTCCCCATATTGGGAAATGGTCTTAAATACGTTCGTCTGCACACATCTGAATATTGTTGATTCAGGCCACCCACCTTGCACAGGTGCTCACCTGCAAATACTGTTACCTTAAGACACATACAGTGCAAGCAGAAGTGCAGCGAGATGTAGCCAGGAAATCTAAGAGCCGGATGTTTGAATTAGACAGCACAGACATCTATCTCCTCTTAGACTTTTAAAAAAATTCTTCAAAACACCTTTAGCTGAACCCCATTGGAAAGATGACAAAGGGAAAGAATGGACAGGGGAGAACTGAAACTTAGGGAATGAGCTCATACAAGGATGGAGACTGGGAAGGCTTTGCTAGATGCAGTGCAGAAGGCCTCAACCTCAGGAAGATACCAAGGGTACAACTTAACAGCTCTATCCTAAGCATGAGCATTATCATCAGGATCAAAATACAGGCATTCTGGTGGAATCTTCTGCCCTTACCTGGGTGGGGGATAAGACCCGGGTGCATGGCAAGGCCATGTGGCAGATGGGACCTCATGATCTGGGCTTCACCTGAGCCTCAAGGATCAGCATCCTTCGTGACAGCAACACTCGGAGGGTCCAGGATTAGTGTGGTAGCCACATGGAGAAGAAAAGGGTCGACATAATGAAGACAGGTGCATTAAGGAAAGAATGTGGGGGATACCCTGGGGATGTCATTTTCTTATGCATTTTTATTCTCCAATTTAGTAAATTTTTCATCTTGCCTGCACTTAGAGGTTCCCTATGAAGTCGTTACTACCGACTTACTACCGTTACTATTGAAAACTTACCGGGGCTAAGTTTTCCTGACTAGGTGGAGGATGTGTTGAAGGTGACAGCAGCTCCCATAGTTGGTGCGTGGGCTCTGCGACCCCCACGGCAAGGACCCGGAGAAGACATAGGATTCATGTAGCTGCCACATCAAAGAAAACCCAATCAGGATTAAAGAAGCATTTCCTCCAAATGTCAAGCGGGAGCACCAGGAAGGAGCCTGGGCATAGCCAAAGTTTATACTGGAGTAGAGGCTGTGCCAAATTAGATGTGAATGCAAGACCCTGAGCGGGTTGCAACAACAGCTTCACCATGCATGGAAAGAATTGCCGCCGAGATAAATATTCCTGTGAACACTACTCTTAGCTCAAGCTTCCTCTCAACTCCCCTCTGGCTGCTCGATAACAATGAGAGTGTTATAAATTTACACCGAAGAAGCCCTCCAGTTGGAGATCTGAGAAGCCAAGAACAACCAAAGGGAACCAGAAGGGGAAGCAAAGACAATTTACTCAAAATGTTTATGGAAAAACATCAGCCCCACTTACATATCACATCACTTAAAGATGAATAACCAAAGCAGCAACAACATCAGCTCTAGGACAAATTTCACCTTGCAAAACATTGAGAAAATGTATGCAATATGCAAAGGACACGAGAAACAAAGATGCTGTCAAGAATGTCTTCTTGTGCCTTCACTACTGTCCGAGAAATTAGGGGCTCTGTAAAACCAGAGATGGGAAGTGCTAAATAAGAAGATTTACGTGAAAAGAGACACAGGCAAAAATCAGGCAGTCTTAAAAAAAAAAGGAGACTAAGGTGCATAAGATAGTGGGATGTGAAGACAGAATTCAGCTCCAAAACCAAGAGGCAACACTGCAGGGGTCAAAAAGGTGACCAAGCACAAATCCTCAAGAGTGCCTGGGTCAGAGAGGGAAGGGTTGGACACAAGATGCTGAGGAGAAATAGGAGACAGGAGTAGAGACAGAGCAGCTCCAGTTCGTTTCTAAGAAAGATCCCAGGGACAAAGAAGGAAGCAGCCATCAGAGATACAATGGAAAGAACATTCCAGAACTAAAAAAATTTTCATATTCCTTGGGAGGGCTGCAGTGTGTTGCAGAGCTTTGCCTGCATAGAGTTTGCTAACTTTGTTTTAATCTTAAGGAAAAAGAAAGAATGTAGCAAACAGAGAAAGGGGTGAGAGTTGCTAACAGAAAGAAAGAAATTCATCCAACTCCAGAAATGTCTGAAAAACATGGAGCCATGTCTGTGGAAGTTGGAAAGTTAAAAGGTAGTGCTGGAAGCATTCGACACTCAGCCCAGATTCTGTTCATACATAAAAACAAGAAAAGAAAAAAAAAAAAAGATGGGGGAGGGAGATTCCAATCAATATCCTGATACCATTTCTGTGCATCTTCAATCCAGTCTTCTCAAAGGGGCCAGGTGGATGTTACGATGTATATAGGGTTATGTTGCTTTCCTCTTCTCACATGCGCCTCGATGATTAAAAAAAAATAGGAACCCCCCAAAACGTTTGTTAGTGACTGGCTATTTGTGTCCCCCTAAAATTCATGGTGAAGCTCTAATCCCCAGTGTGATGATATTAGGAAATGGTGCCTTTGGGAGGTAATTAGGTTTAGAGTCAGGTCATGAGGGTGGGGTTCCCATGGTGGGATTAGTGCCCTTGTGAAAAAAGAAGAGACAGCCACATGAGGACAGAGAGAGAAGGCATCCCTCTGCAGGCCAGGAGGAGAGATCTCAGCAGACTTGGCCATATTAGCAACCTGATCTCAGAATTCCAGCTTCTAGAACTGTGAGAAATACATGTCTATTGTGGAAGCCACCCAGTCTATGGTATTTTGTTATGGTAGCCAGAGCAACCAAGACAGATTCTCTGCTTTCAATTCTTTTGGGGGCACCGTGCTCTTTTAATTTGTTGCATACATCCTTATCGCTAGTGTGATGCTACTGTGTCACTAGAAGTATTACTATGATTCTTTGCTTAGTGTCTGCTTGTCCATACCATGCCCTGAACTCTCTAGATGCAAGGGACATTCATTCCATTCACTGCCACAGCCCCGGGCATGATGCTGAACCATATGAGGTACCAGATAAATGAATGAATGAGTGTGTGAGTGAATGAATTAAGTGAATGAGAAAGCACATCTCCCAGTCTGGGGACCAAGCTGATGGAGCCTGAGAGTATACTTTTGAAGCATCTGGAAAGAGACAAAGCAAGATCTGTTATATGGCTCAAAAACAGCCTCTCACAGTCATTAAGAAGCTAGCCTTCTTCAGTGGCCAGGCATCGTTTATCTGGCACATTCCAAGCTCTGAAAACCCCAGATGTCCCAAGTCTAGGGCAAGAAAGTTTTGGTGATACTTTGCCTGTTCCTCAGCTTGGTGCTGAGGCAAAGACACAGATTCTCGCCAAGAATTCTGGACAGGGGACTCAAGGGAGCCTCAGCTGATGGGGCAAGAGCACATTCTGCATTTCCAGACTTTTCTCTTTGGATCTTTTTAGAGAGGAAGGATCAGATAAATGTGAATGACATTCAGGGTTGACAATGCTTGTGTTTAAGATTCTGGTGGCCGAAACTGAGTTTGGTTTCTGTTTGTTCTTTGGATGGCTTTTCCAACCTCCTGTGTGCCAACGCTCAGTTCGTAATGCCTGTTGTATTTGCAGAGCCCCAGAGCTAGCATGCTGTGTGGGCCGAGGCACCAAGCAGCTTGAACCTTTTCAGCCTCTACTCAGTGTCTCTGAGGTGATGCTTCTCAGTCCGCCTCTGTCTGTCTCCCTCCATCTATGAGTGTGTGTGTGTGCGCGCGTGTGTGTGTGTGTGCCTCTCACTGATAGCTTCCCTCTCTCAACTCTGACCTTGTTCCACGTCTGCTTTCTCTTTATAGTCTCCTCTGCTCTGTGTCTCTGCTCTTCTTCCTCCCCCCACCCCACCTCCACCTCTCCTTGTCCTTCTGAGTCTCTCCTGAGGGAGAGAGTCATGTACTCCATGAAGCATGTGTATATATTGCTCTGTCTCCTCCAGGCTGCTATTTTCCCTTTCAATAAACTCCTTCCTGTCTCCAAGTGGCTGGTCCTATCTCCTTTACAATCAGGGGACACCGGAACTGGCTGCAATGAATGTGAGGAAGCCTTTATAATGAACAGGATCTCGCTGCTGTTTACACACTTTCAACTACACAGGGAGCCAACAGACCATTCCGCACGGCTGATGAGAATGTAATTAAGTGTGGGGGCGTGAGTAGAAAAGGGGAGGGGGGGGGGGGGGTGCTAAGTGATAGGGCAGAGGGGTGTTGGAAGCCTCCAGATTAACTTGGATGGGGGGAACTTTGTATTTTCCCAGGCTCCATAACCATGCACTGACAATTTCTAGATGCTGGATGCTGAGGATGCCGGGCTCTGGAGATGGACAGTTGTTTGAGGCAGAGCCGTAGAATGGAGTTTCATAACATTGTGCCCGAGTGCAATAGCAGAAGCACAGACAGTGGGTGGGGGAAGCTTTGGGAAAGAGACTGGGGAGATGTTAAAGGTGAAGTGCTGTGTGAGTGGAGCCTGGAAGGGAGAATATGATTTGGTAGTGAGAAAAGCTGGAGAAATAGCAACAGACTGAGCCAAAGCGGAGTCAGGAAAGTCCCAGATGCTCCAAGAAGGCTTGAGGGATTGTCCCGGTTGTAACCTCTCAGGGCAGGGGTGGGGAGACAGACAGGTGAGGGCTGGGATGTCAGGGGCCCTGGGTGTCACCTAGAGTGCTTGGCTCTTAACCCCATGGGGGCCAGGAGATGCTGTGAGTCTCTGGGCCAGCATTGTCTGTTAGAACCCTCTGTGATGGTAGGAATGTAGGTGGCTATTAGGCAACTGAGCCCTTGAAATGTGGCTAATGTGACCAAGGAGCTGAATTTCTAATTTTTTTTTGAATTTTAGTTAATTAAAATATAAATTTAAAAGGTCCTATGGCAAGGGGCTACCGTGTTAGGACCACTCAGAAGTCACGGCCACTGTCTCTTGAGAGATGCCATGTCTGTGTTTTTGGAGGACGGGTCTGGCAATGGTGTGATAAGACCATTGGAAGGCCAGCTTCTTAGGGAAGAACAATGAGACACAGAAGATCTCTGATGGTAACTTGGCTGTGAGTCTAGGAATATCTGGATCCTGCCTTTGATAAGCTGCTCCTTCCCTTCAGGCCCCCAAGAGGCTGCTACCTGAAGAGGAAGCCCAGGGAGATGGAGGAAACCCCCGACTCCAGTGTCCTGAATCTCCAAGGTGCTGGATCACCTCTCCTGCTCTTTTTCTTTATGGCACATTTTACCCTTGGGTGACATGGACTCAATTTAATGCAAAGAAAATATAATTAGAATCCAGACAGGTTTTCATTTGTTTGTTTTGTTTTGTGGTTATATGATGAGATTCCACTTTATGGTCTGTGTTTCTGTTTTGTTTTGTGGATCTTGACAGAATTTACTCCTAATATATGTATGAAAAAATAAAGGGCCAGAGATAGCTAAGATACTTGTGAGGAAGAAGGAGAGAAGCCTTGCTCTTTCCTACAGTAAATTTATTTTAAAGACATGGTAATGGGAGCAGGGTAAATGTGGTGTAGGGATAGAAGAAAGCATCAGGGGAACAGCAACAATGGGGTGGAACAGCCCTTGAACACACACAGAAACTTGGTAAGAGACAGTGATGGTGAGAGGGAATGTTTTATTCAATCAGTGTGGTGGGGGAAAAGGCTATCTTTATAGAACGAAAATAAAAAAGTTTTCGTCCCTACTTTAGACGATATACAAACATCAGATCTTGAAGGAATAAATACCAAAATAATAGAACTTTTATTTTATTTTTTTTTAAAGATTTTATTTATTTGATAGAAAGAGACACAGCGAGAGAGGGAACACAAGCAGGGCGAGTGGTAGAGGGAGAAGCAGGCTTCCCGAGGAGCAGGGAGCCCGATGTGGGGCTCGATCCCAGAACCCTGGGATCATGACCTGAGCCGAAGGCAGACGCTTAACGACTGAGCCACCCAGGCGCCCCCCAAAATAATAGAATTTTTAAAAGAAAATTTATGAGCATATCTTTGTGATCGTGAGGTAGAGAAGTTTTTTTTTTTTTTTAAACAGTGAACAAAGGACGCAAAACATAAAGGATAAGATTGATAAATTTGACTAAATGAAATAAAGTCTTTCATATGACAACAGACATTTGTATAAATAACTGACAAAGGTTACTATCTGGAATATATGACACACTCCTATAAATCAATACTATAAAGACAAATAATCCGCTGGAAAAAATGGACAAAAGATACCAACAGAGGAAGCCAGACTGTGAAAATCAAATGGCTAACACTTACCCAGAAAAAAAATGCTCACCCACGTTAATAAGTCACAGATATGCAAGTTGAAATGGGACACCTTTTCCCATCTGTGATTATGATCCCAGTTTTTGCTGAGTTTGTGGAGAAAGATACTCTCGCATTCTGCCGGAGTGAATGTAAATTGGTGTGACTCATTTGGAGATCAATTTAGCGATAACAAATAAAATTGAAGATGCACACATTTTACGACTGAGCCCTTCGATTGCTAGGTATTTACCTTCAAGAATCTTTCACACATGCTCATAGACACTCCTAGAGGTGCTCCTTACGCTCCAGGGAAATGCACACACCAATGGTAACAATGACATATATCAATGACATTGTATCAATATAGCAATACAGATCGATACCTCAAGGACAATCAGTAGGGGATGGTTAAATAAACTGTAATCAGAGAAGAGAAGGTACACATCCAGATGTAGGTCACCATGTGGGCAACATCTACTAAGAGATGGGGTCACTACCTAATAAAGATGCTTACACGTATTCGCGGTTCTTCCTTTTCTTCTTGCTTCTGCACGACCAAGTTGGTCTCCCATCCAAGTACTAACCAGGCCCGACCCTGCTTAGCTTCCGAGATCAGACGAGATCGGGCGCGTTCAGGGTGGTATGGCCGTAGACTGCACGACCAAGTTGGTAAGTGCATCCACCTGCTGTGTCTGAAACACTGCTGGGCATCATCTAGTGGCAAAT
Source organism: Callorhinus ursinus (assembly GCF_003265705.2). NCBI lineage: Eukaryota > Metazoa > Chordata > Mammalia > Carnivora > Otariidae > Callorhinus > Callorhinus ursinus. Next base: position 7,151,275 of record NW_027397100.1, on the reverse strand, counting down.
AAAGCCTTGAGAAAGGACATTTCCCCCCATTGAGTCTGTTCACAAATGGGCCATAAATTCCACATGCGGCTCCAAAATTGGAGTCCAAAAATAGTGGAAACATTGGCAGCCCTGCTGAGGAGCGTAGCTTCCCGCAGAGGCTACTTCTGAGAAGACAACTTCATTTGGACAGATTTGAGCTGGTGTGTCTGTTAACAACATGGTCTCCTTGATTCACAGACTTCTCGAGGATTTCCCAAGGCTTGGAGAGATGTTCGCACAAACTGGCTTCCCAAGATAAATCCCAAGGCACATAGCCAGAGCCTGGCATCAAATTGAAAGGCAGTACAAAGAAACGAATTAAAACCTTGCCAATGGGATCCACGAGAACCAGACGTTCCAAATGGAATCAATACAATATAAGCTCCACGAGGGCAGAGACTTTCCACCTGTTTTGTTTACCACTTACTCCCCAAGCCTAGCTCCTGGCATGCAAGCCATGATTAGTAAATATTTGTGGAATGAACGAACTGGATTCAGTTTATCATAGAATTGCTATTCTGTGCTGAACTGGGGGCTGGATTTATAAAGTTACTCCCAGTGTGGTGGAGGAAAAAAATTCAAAAACAGATCATCAAAATGGAATATGTTAAGTGTTATAATCAAAATGTGTAAAATTGCTGAGGGAAAAATGACCAGGGCATAATTAATTGTGCTGGTAGAGGAAGAAGCAGCTGCAGAAGGGTGGTGACATGCCAGGGCTTTGAAGGGTGAGTAGGAGTCCTGCAGACAGGAGAAGGAGTGGAGGGTATTCGGGTGGGAGGAGAGGGGATCACTGGAAAAGGTGTGGATGTGTAAAACTGAGTGGTGTATTTAGGGACCACCTTGTGGAATTAAAGAAGCAGCTGTCAAAACAGGGGCAAAGCAGGCTGTCCAACAACAGGCAAAGCCACCGATAAAAAAAAAAAAAAAGAACATCTACTAAAGTTCCAGGCACTACATTTAGTGCTACATTTACAAATGCAAATGACATTGATGTGCCCTTGGCTGCTAGAATAATCTGCCCTGTGACATGGACCAAGGTGTTCTCTTATTTATCTTTGTATTTGCAGGGCCTACAATGCACTTGGCATAAAGCAGCTAAGCAATTGTTGGATAAACAAATGCAAGAACAATTCAAAGGAGTTTGCCAAATCAGGATGATAAATAAAAATAAAGGGGAAGCTCAGGCTATACCTTTATGCAGAGCAAGGAAGCAGTGCAAGAGAGAGTGTAGACTTTGATGTTAACTGACCTAGATTCAAATCCTGGTCCCACCCAGTGTAGATGAGCCATGATGACATGCTTGAAATTCATGAGCCTCAGTGTCCCCATCTGTGATACCTAGATCATCAAGGCCAGCACAGACATTTATATAGGCAAAGGCACACCTCAACTCTTTTTAAGACCATACACTCCACAGGGTGGTTTCAGCATTCTCAAACAGCTCAGTGTTTCAGAGCAACCTTGGAGCTACGTAGACCCGGTCTGAAGCAAAGCTCCACTACTGTTAAGCTGGCTGGCACTGGGAAAGCTAGTTGACATTTTTGTAGCTCTGTGTCCTCATCTGCGAAATGAGGATAATAATCGCATCTACCTCATAGGTTTGGCAGGGAACTAGAGAATGGGAAGTCAGTGCCAAGTACCCACCAAGCTCTTTTCATAAATGGAGTTTAAGTCGTAGCTGATTCGAGGTGGGCCTGGTATTGGATAGCTCAACTGCGAAGTTGTAATGCCCCTACAACAATGTAAAGTGCACAAGCATTGCATTGGTTTTGTACTGCCATGTATCAAATACCACAACTCAGTGGCCTGGAACAATACACAGTTATTATCTTACAGTTTCTTTGCTGGGTCCCCTACAAGGCTGCAATCAAAGTGTTGGTCAGAGTGGGGGCGTCTCCTCTGAGGTTGGCCTAGGGAAGGATCTCTTTATGTAGTTGTTGCGAGAATTCAGTTTTTTGCTGGTTGTTGGGCAGAGGCTGTCTTCAGTATCTTGTCATGTGGCTGGTGTCCACAAGCTCTACCAAGTTCAATGATAAACTCTCCTTCCTTGAGGTATCATTGGGAGTTAATGCTGCCCTACAACTCATTGCATGGACAGGTTTCTGATGCATGGGGCAAATACTCCCACGAATAAAATGAAATAAAAATATAACAACAAAAATATATCAATAAGAAGAAGAGGGGGAAAACATAATACAAATAAAAATAAAGTCACCTGAATTGGGTTTCCAGGCGGTGAGGGGAAGCTGGTCCTTGGGCAGGTGGAGGAGAGGACAGAATTCTGAGCCAGAATTATGGGTTTGGTTGTAGGATCCTGCTCTGAACTCAACTTAATTGTATTTGAGGACAGGGTGGGTTGTCATCTGAACTCCTTAGAGGCTTTTAAGGACAGGTAGCATCTCAGGTTTTGGAAAAATCAGTCTTGTCTTTAAGTAGACACGTGCTTGCAAGTGGCATGGGCTCACCTTTCCTCCTAGTGGCTGTGACTTAAGGGGAGCACGGCTTTGTGGGTGAAGGGACTTAGGAGGCAGCCAGACCCACAGAGCCCCAGAGAGTAGCAGATGCTGCCCAAACACCACGTCTCTCCACTCTGAGTGCTCCCAAAGTGCAGACAGTGGCAGGCAGGGCCCACCAGCTTCTGACACCGCTCATGTGCTCCAAATGACCTTGGGAACAGGTTTTCGTGGGAGGGGCAACGTCAATGCTTGGGGGGAAGAAGCCGATTGAAATCAATAAGAATTGATTTGGAGTGCGGGGGCCACAGTGTTAAAATCTCCTACCTCTTGATAGAGCTTCATGAATATTAACAAGCTGAAGATCAATAAGGAGCTGATTTTCAGACGCAAACCTGACTTCTTCATGTGTAGATTAAAGGAACAGAATGACGATGTTTCTTTCTGCACTGCTCTACCCTCCCCCCACCCAATGCTGCGTGTCCCTAAAATCCCAAAACTCAAACAAAAACTGCAAGGTGCAGGTCTCATCAGAGATAGTCACATACAAGTTTGTTGGACATCTCTTCTCCTTGTGCTTTGATGTGAGGATGTTCTGTGTCTGAGGCACGTATGTGAAGATAAGTGCCTGTGTGTTCATGTGCCTTTATTCACTTATTGATTCGTCAGTCTTGTTTCAATGCCTTCCCCCCCAGTTCCTCTTGATCTTCTTCATATCTCATTGTGACTGTTGACATGGCCTCATGATTGGGCTCCTTGCTTTCAGTTCCTCCTACAGAACAGTTCATCCGCCAAAGTGATTTCTCTACAAGTCTGTTTCAAACAAGTCTCTCCTCTGCCTAAAATCCGTTGAATCTTCCCTACTGTCCCCAGGATGGTGTCCTAACTCCTTAGTACAATGTTCAGGACATATCATGGTTTAGTCCCATTTATACCCTACAAATGTCAGACATCTCAGCTGAGACCTGAATGGTGGGGATGAGCTAGTTCTGAGGAAACATGGAGGAAGAACATTCTAGACCCACACTATAGTAAATCTAAAGGCCCCAAGATATAAAAGATCAAAGAGCTGAAAGAAAGCCAGTGTGTGTGTGTGGGGGGGGCGGTAACAATCAACCAGTTATGAATCACACTTTCTTATCTGCGTCTGACCTGAACATTCACCCGGCAGAGACTGGGAAGGAAGATTCCAGGCATTTTGTGGGGTGGATTAATCAGTGCAATGATTGTGCTATGTGTCACACACCAGGACCAGATATTTTTCTAGCACAGCTATGTCCCCGCAATACAGAAGGAACTTGGGCAGAAGGGAGGAGCTCACCTCAGCTCCCTGGAAGAGGAAACGAGATTTCTGAGAGTCCCTTTCCCCTCTGGGCGCAGATGCTCACACTTCTTTCTCAAGCCCACTGTAGGATGTGGCTGAGGACGCACCGACTTCTGCTTCCACCTGGGCACAGTGCTCACGAGGACCAGTGTTCCTCCCCTGCCTTTCTGAGGAGGCACCTTCTTCTGGTGCCTTTGAGTGAGGTCAACCTCTTCTTGGAATACCACTTATTGGGAATTTCTCCTGCCCTGAGCACAGGCTGGGTCACGTTCACTTAGCCGCCTTCCATTACCGACTGACCCTTTATCTTCCGCTGAGATTTATTAGGACTTCAGAGACAGAGTGGTGACCCGTGCCCTGGCACTTTAAGACACACCCAGCCCATTTACACCACTTCAAGTTCTCTCCCCTCTACTGTCTCTTTGGGTTCTCGCGCAGCCAAGAATGCTTCATGATATGTGCTGTTAGCCCCCTTTAGCAGATGTGGAAACTGAGGCCTAGGCACAGCAGAGGGTGCCTGCAGCCTCACTGTGAGTGGCAGAGGTTGCTGTGAAGCTGGATTTCTCTGCCAAATTAACCCACTCATTTCCTTCCTTTGTGTCTGCTCCAGCGTCTCAAAATTGGAGGTTACACAAGGTTACGTAACCGGGACGACTGGTTTCAATACTAATTCATATGCCCTAACTCAGATTGGACCTTAACACCCGCTCGCCCGCAATCAAGCGACGGTGTAGCCCACGCTCCCATTCTTCCCAAGGACTATCTATTGCAAACCTTTTCCCACTTTCCTCAAACCTTGTCTCCCAACTTCCTGCCCCTCGTCAGCACATGACCTCGGCTCCCAGTCTGCAAACGGAACAGGGCAGCGTTAGATGAGCCCTGCTCACCATGCAAGAGGGGAACCCACAACCACAGCTGCCACCCCACCCCTGCTTCCTGCCTCCCCCAGCACAGCCACACCGAGCCCACCGTACTCACCTGCCAAAGTGGCCCATCATCCACTGCTATTCCCGCCCGCCCGCCTTCCCTTCCCCTCCCTGACCAGGCTGATCCATGGAGGGGCTCCCGGCTTCGTTTTGGCCTTTGTGCCTACCTAAAGGGAGATGTTTATCTCCCTTTCCCACCTCCAGCCTCCCTTTCTCTTTCTTATACTTTAACCAAGCTCCAGCCTCAGCGGGACAACCTTGCATGTCACCCAGGGGCTCCCATACTTCTTCCTCTTTCTCCTTCCCTTTACTCCTTAGAATTATCTGTCTGTCTGTCTGTCTACCTATCTACCTACCTACCTATCCATCTGAGTTCAAGCCAGTCCCAGGCCAATTTATCAAAAATCTCACCTACCCTTTTGGGACATGGCATATATAATTGCCAGTCATCTTTTAAATGTAATCACAGAGGTAAGACATTTTCAGCTCCCAGCGTGTTCAAAGCACACAAAACAGAAGCCACTACTTATCTTCTCCACTAGTAGGTGCCCTTCCCTCCCCAGAGGTGACCCACTCACTAATTTTTATGCATCTGTGTACACATATACATGTGCAGTTTAGTTATACAATACATTGTACATATTGCCCTGCACCTTTCTTGGTTCACTTAACCATACATGTTCACGGCGTGGACTAGCACCTGCTCATGGGGGCCGACTGTGTGATCACTTGCCCACGTTCAAGAGGCATCAGGCCGGCTGCCCGAAATCAGCCCTCGTGGGAGCATTCACACCATGGCACTTGCCAACGATGCAAGCAGGGACCCAGTTCTCAAACCCATACTGCTGATTATAGATAGCTTTCTATGTCGGTTCGCATACTCTTATTTTATTTGTCTCAACGGTTGCAAAATTTTTACGGACGAGTAAAGCTTATTTGGCCATTCCCTGAATGAAGGGTGTTCACGTTATATCCATGTTTTCACTTGTACACGCAACCGCTTCACTGAACCTCCCAGAGTCTTTTCATTTTTGGACACATCTGTGAATGTTTTTCTCAGAGAGCTACTTAGCAGTAGTGCTCTTGGATTGAAGCAAAGCAAACAGGGGTTTTTTATGATAATGGACAAGGCTAAATTGTCCTTCAGAATAATCACGAGCTTACACGCTCAACAGCAGTACGTGTGAGTACCATCGTGATGCCTTTGTGATAGCACACGGCTGATGGGCAAACCCTGGATTCTCTTTAATGACCGCACACGGCTGATGGGCAAACCCTGGATTCTCTTTAATGACCGCACACGGCTGATGGGCACACCCTGGCAACATCCCCAGGAGGCTACAAGGAAGCTGCTCTTGGGCTGAAGGATGAGTAGTAGTAACCAGGAGATCCTAATGCTGATAATGATAAAATGGTTGTGAAGGTAGTCACGGATAATCATGCTTCCGTGTATGGCTGCCAGTTGCCTGAAAAATGGTATTTCAAGTTTACATAGGTTTACATCTTCTTGTGAGCGATGTGGTTCCTAAAACACATTAAAAGAATTAATTAACCCCGTTTGGGCTCCACCCAGTCCCCTGACTGATCAAAACTATTCTCTTACCGATTCTAATTTTTCAGATTAAAAAAAATATGTTAACTATAACTTTTTGTACAGGACATTTAATTTAATCATGGTGACCTAAAATCATCGTCTTTCCCTGTAATGGTTTTAAAGTACCATTTCCAGCCACTCAAGATGAAGTGCTCAGGAGTAATTCAGGTGCCTCATCTAATGCCCTCACTTACAGACCTCCGGCAGAAAATGGGGATTCTGCAGTTTGTTTTTACTGGTTGTATTGATCTGATCTGCAGAATTTCTTTCCTCTACAGCTAAATCAGTAAATCCCACACTTAGCTGGCATTTTGCTCCAGTACTTTTAAGAAGAGTTGAATTTGGAGTCATGGAACGATATATTGTCACCGTTACTGATCCTGGCACATTGCTATTAAGGAGAGTCTATAAAATTCTTGCCTGTGTATGGAAAATCACTATTGCCAAACATCGGGGATGAGATAATCCTTTTGAAAATAAGATATACCTCCTGATATGCCATTGTATATCTCTTTAGCAGGGCTCCGTGTGAGTTGTGATATCAGGGGGCACGTCTGGATTTTTCAAAGTCTAAGGAGCACAGAGTCTTTCTTCAGAGATCAACCTTACACTATCCCCTTCCTTTCCAGAATCATGAGTTACTAATATAAAATGCACTTTATGCTACCCAACCAAACTTTCCTGAGCTTTTGTTGTGTGCCATGGTGTGTGCTAGGCGCTTTCTAATTATTATCTGGATTAATCTTCACTCCCTCCTCCTGGAGTGGATACTATTATTACCCTCGATTTACAGACAACGAAATGACTTTAGCAGATTAATAAAGTTACACAGCTGGTGAATGACAGCTCTGAGTCAAACCCAAGGCTCTTTTACTTAGAGACCCAGCCCTTTCCAAGTTTAATTTTCCTTTGGGCCCCAACCGGTGGGCAGATTCTTTGAAGTGCAGCCCGTGAGTGGTCAAGAGCGAAAGCCGGAGGTGAGAAGGTGGGCAGGGAGGACTCAGGCCCTGGGATATGTTTCTTTCTCGAAATTTTAGGTAAGAGACCCTGCAAGGCGGGCTCACTCCTCACCCCTTCCGAGCCTCGAGCAAGAACTTGCTCACTGATCATTTCTGCTTTTTCACCTTATGTAGGCAAAAAGACATTTTAAAAAAGGAAAAAGGAAAAAAAAAATGAAAGAGAAGACACACATGCACACACACACACACATCCCTCATAAGCATTAAAAAATAGAATCTCATGGAACAAAGAAAATGCTTGATTCCACAGGCGTTCCTGCTTAAAAGGGATCTTGTTAAGTTGGAGCTTGTAGAAAAACAAAGGGTCTCAGCTTTCCTGGATCTGATGTTTATCTCCAGCCGAGCGATACCATTCAAACTAATCAAAGTTTTACTGGGTTCAGAAATGCCAAACCAGCACATTTTGTATTCCTATTCCCCAAAACCACTGTCTGTAAGTGAAAAACATCTGCATCTAAAACAAGACAATTAACAAGGAGCCAGGCGTGATGCTAATGCTGCGGGTCTATTTTTGGTCACCAGCTCACTGAGGAGCAGAAGCAGGGAAGGGGAGCCTGCCTTCCTCTTTTCTTTCTTTCTTTTGTTGTTTTTTTTTTTTCCATTTATTTATATATTTTTTAGGCAGTGGTGGAGTATATATAACATAAAATGTACCATGTTAACCATTTTTTAAATGTCAAGTTCAGGGTCAGGAAGTACGCTCATACTGTTGGGCAATTGTCATCACCGGCTGCCTCCAAAATTTCTTCATTTTCTCAAACGGGAGCTCCGCACCCACTCTAAGGTGCCCAGGCCCCTCTCTCTGAAACTACCAGCCCCCACCCTTCTACTTTGTCTCTGTGGATTTGACCCCTGTAGCTCCTTCACGTATGCGAAATCATTCTATATTTGTCCTTCTGTGATCTGTTTATTTCATGGGGCAGGGCATCTTCAAGGTTCGTGGTATAGCCTGTGTCAGGATGGCCTTCCTTTCCATGGCTGAGTGATATTCCATCAGTTGACTTGGCCACACTGTTCATCCGTTCACCTGCCGGTGGAACTTGGGGGGCTTCCACCATTTGGTTATTGTGAACAATGCTGCCATGTGCCTCGAGTGTACACATGTCCATCTGAGCCTCTGCTTTCAACTTGTTGTGTGTATGCCCAGAAGTGGAATGGCTGGGTCACAGAGTAATTCTATGTTTAGTTGTTTTTTTGGAGAAACTGCCATGCTCCAGCGTACCTCCCTTCATCCTTCTTGAGCCTCTCTTCTGATGAGCTCAGTTATCTGGGGTGATGCGCGTGCATGCCGGGGATGGCATTGCCAGGGAAGTGCCACTCTGAGGGGGCTTCCAGGGGACCGTGCTCAGTGGGTCTGCCACCATCCACCCTGTGGAGAGGGTGCCTCCAGGGAATGAACGTGGCTCTCCCCTGGGGTCAGAGTTTGCATGGCAATCGAATTCATAAAGAGGGGGGCATTTCTGGAAGCCTCATAAAGGTTAATGCCAAGGATATCAAATAGGTTGAAAAAAACTGTGTGTAAGACGAAAGTGATCGTGTTCAACTCCGAGACAGATCCTGCTTTTCTTTACGAAACTCAAGGATGCTGATTTGGTGAAAGGAGCAAGTGTACTTCACTCAGGTCTTCTGGGCGTTGCCTGGATGGGTGGGGGTAACTTTTTGTCTTTCCACAGGCCACCTGGGAGAAAGGGGGGGCTTGTGAGGGAGACTGAGAAAGGGGAGAACCCAAGAAGAGGCCAGTTGGTTAGGGTCTCTGGAGAGAAAGCAGACCAGTGTTAGGGGCAGCCAAGGAACGTTTGGTTGATGCCAACTAACATTTACCTTGGTGTCCCGCCCTATGGCGTCTCCTCGTGGTCACCACAAATCTTCGGTGAGTATCTGCTATCCCAAAGAGTGTCATTTAGTAACACCGTCTGGGTATGAAGGAAGGAAGGGGTCAGTGTTTGGAGTACATGGGGTTCCCCAGAAGGATATGCTGAGAGTAGAATTTCAGTGGAGTAGTTTCTCTGGGAGCTGGGAGGCCAGTAAGGGAGTGGAGAGGTGAGATACAAAGGGGCAGGAAGCTGATTGAAGATGAGTCAGTGAATAGGTTGGCTCTGTGCACAGTCCCACTGGAGCCTCTGGGACACTAGAGAGCAAGATTCAGACTTGTCCCTCTGGCAAGGAACTGAGGTCAAGAATCAGTTGAAGTTTGGTACTCTTCGCTTTTCGGATTGAAGGCAAATACTGATGCTCCGAAGGATAAGTTGGAGCAACATTGTGAGCAGTTAGGAAGGGTGAATGTTGCTGAAAAATAAAGATGAGGAAGAGCAATGGTGTGGCCTTCCTGAAGACCCACGTGGCAACCATGGGGCTGAGCTTTCCTGCTTGGCTGCCTGAACCAGCTCCTGCCTCTGGTCTTCTAACCCGGGGACAGAAGAGCCTCAATGGGACAGAGGAACCTGACAGTAAGAATTTGATCCAAGTCTTCTCCCCAAGAAATGTTTTCTATAAGATAGGATACGTGCTATTGTCATTTTGTTTTTAGACTTCTCTTTGTCAAGTTACTATCTGATTCATTATTCAGTGTACTTTTCTGTCTGCTATGGCAACAATGGCATCATAATGATTTTAAACAGTGCAATGTTTTGCACAGATAACCCATCTTCTCTCTCCATCCCAAGCAACCATTTAGTTTCTGTGCATTCCTTCCAGCCCTATGCCTGTGGATAAATTTTGCGTAATAATAATTATGGCCTGCATGGAATTTTGTATTATGCTTCCATCAATTATATTTTATCATTTATATTTCATTTTAATTTTCTTCCATGTCATCATAAATAACACTTTTAATAGCAAGAAAGTCTTCCATCAAATGATTGGACAATAAAATATTTAATTAGTTTCCTATTCCTAAACACGGAGGACTATCCCAGGTTGGGTTCCATGGGAAGCGGTCTCTGAGATGGGGGTTAGCAGATGAAAGATCGATTACAGAGTGCTCTTGGGGGGCAACACCCATCGAAAGCAGGGGTAGAAAGCAAGGCTGGAGAGGTTGAGCTGTCATGGCTTTGCAATGAAGGGCTCAGCTGACGCCAGGGAGAGCTTTGAGGCTGGGATAGTCTTGCTGAATTGTCTCAAGGTGGAGCATGAAGACAGGGAATTTATATCACCATATGGATCAGCCAGTGGCTGTGGGCCAGGTGGTCCTTGGATCAGGCAGCTTTCTTTAGGCAAGGAAATGCCCAAAGAGGGGAGGGCTGTCTTACAGGTCCCCAAAGAGCTATCTGGGTAGGGCAGCACAGATCTAGCTCAGGTATGTTTTCCAGTTTTTCTAATTTAGATACCACAACAATGGACATGTTTGGACATACTGCATTTTCCACTCTCCCTTCTTGAGAATCTGGGACATGATTGAGAGTTGGAGCTTACGAGTGTCCAGCCCTGAAATGACCCAGACGCTTGCCTCTAACACATTTTCTGGCACTAACCAAGTTTCTCAGCTCTCTTTTGTTTACTTCATTTCCCAGGATGGTGACACCAACTCCATCAGAAATGTTGTGGGAAGAAAAGTTACATTATGTGCCTGAAGCATTTTGAGTATTACAAGAGTTTTCTCCAAACTTGTATTGGATGGTGGTTACAAAATACTGATTCTCAGAGTTATTCCCTAGACAGTGCAGTTGACCGAGTCTGAGGAACCTGTATTATGACCCAGTCAGCACACCATCTATTTTTCATTCCTAGGAAAATACGAGGACAACTGCTGGGTGAATCCAGAATGTTTTGTTATTATTTGGCTATGCTCCTGAATGGAAAACAATTTGCATCCTCTCTCCTTTGCTTTTCTTCAAAACTTCTACCCTTCCCAATTCCCCCCTCTAGTTTCAGCACACCCTTTTATCTTGTCACTTAAAAGTCTTGTGGAAATAATTTTGATCTGAATTACAAGTATATTTTTATATGAGCTCCCACATTTCTGGGACATCGCACTGGACATTGACTGAGACCCCAAAATGTGGAGGTCACTGTGTTAGGTATTTTCTAACATATCGCTGAATTCCTAAAGCAACCCCTAAGGGTGGTTTTATCATTCCCATTTTCCCCATAGCAAGGAATAAATGCTCCATCAGTTGAATAAAGTACTCAAAGGCCTGATGAACCATTACTCACTCCAAGGTGTTAGTTTTGGCAGAAGCTCTTCAAAGTTGTACCCAAATATCCAGATCAGATATTTCTCTTAAATGCATAGGTATTTGTAACTGAAGATTTTTTTCAGTTGTAAGTCACAGGAAACCCAATCCAAACTGGCTTAAGCAAAAAGGGAATTTATTGACTCATATAACTGAAAACTCCATGAGTAATCAGCCTTCAGATGTGGCTCGATTCAGGGGGTCAAATGATGTCATCAAGATTTTTTTTCCCTCTCAACTTGCATGAATGTGTTTTCTGTGTTTTTTCCATTTCCAGGTGGACCTCCCTCCTCTCATCAAGTGGCTGCTGGCTGCTCCTGCCGGCTTTATGTCCAGTGGAAAGGCATCCTAGGCAGCCACCGCCATATAGTCTGGAGAACTGGGGATCAGACAGACTTAGGACATGTACTCAGACTTAACTATAACCTGGAAAGAAGAGACTTTGGGTTATGTGCTCTACCCCCTGCTTTGCCCAAATGTTGAAGACCCAGGATGGTGAAGGGCAGGACTCTAAAGAAGAATCAGAACTGTTACTCAAATAGTGGAGACTGGATGCTGGGGAACCAATCGGTAAATGTCTTTGCTACATTGCCAACTGCTTCTTCACTCTTCTTTAGTATTGAATCTTGTTGAACATCCACACACAGCCTTCTAGAGAATTCAGGAACTCTTCCAAACACTTCATATGCTAACTCAGTTAATTGTTGCAATAACTCTCGAAGGTAAGGGCCGTTATAATCTCCACTTTACAGATGTGGAAACTGAGTGATGGGAAGGTCAAGTGACCTGGCAGAGCCTGTGTTAAAGATGGGATTGGAACCCCAGTAGACTGGATTCTGAATCCATTCTCTTTGCCATCACACTCTAGTCTTTGCAAGTTGTACCTCTTCACGTGCCATGTCAGCAGAATGCCACCAGCTTCCCGTGACTCTCTGAACTAACCCCAGGTTGTATCCAGCCTCAGGTCTCCTCCTCCACAGTGCTGTATTTAACCACACATCTTCCCAAAAACCATCCACATGTTCTCAGGTCCACACTGCACCCATAGACCCCAGTCTGGCTCTGTTGTAAACACTTGGGAGTGGGGGTGGGGACTCTAGTGGTCAAGAAGACAGACCCGATTCCTTCCCACACACAGAACAACCTGGATGATTAAACAGGTGATTTTGAAAAGAATTCAAATGCCTTTCTGTGTCAGGGAAGAAAGACCTCAGATGAATAAAACACACATAGTTTGTGAACTTTGAGTGTCTCCCCTCAGTGTTATTCATATACCTTAATGTGGTCTGGCTAAGGGATTCAGAGGCAGTCTTTATTCCAGATAGCTGATATATTCTAGTTTTTAGCTGCAAAGTTCTGGCTTGGACCATCTTGTGAGCTCATGGACTGTGTGAAATTGAAAGCGTGATAGTTTTCCCCAGTGGTCCCCAGACCTACCAGGGCCTCTCAAAGGTACATAGCTTAGGCCTTCACCTAGGGCCTCCCACCGCAGTCATGAGAGTGAGAATATGTACAGTGTGCTGTAAGGATCAGGTGTCACCTTGCAGTAATGACACTGCTCTCTGGTGCTGGTTCCACAAGCAGGGTGGTCACATACATCCCACGGGGAAGACTCAGACCAGAGGTCAGGAGGTCAGAATCACAGCTCTCCTATTGCCATATCTCTAGGTCGTCTTTTGAAAATCTCTTGCCTTTGCTATACCTCCGACTTCTCCTTTGCAGAGTGAAGGGATCAAAATAGAAAATATGAAAGGATATTTTCTCCTATACCATGATTGGAGAACAAAGAGGCACTAGAGAGCATTTTCAAGGTCCTTAGAGAAGTCAGATTCTGATCAGGGCATGGAGCGTCACTAGGGAATTATGTTGGGCTTGTGCACAGGAAGACATCAGGACAGGAGCCAACTCTAGGAGCTGGGAGATCAGAATGGACTCAGGGTGCACGTCTCAGGACCAATGAGGGAAGAGACAATGTCAGAGACTGGTCACAGCATTGAAGTGTGGCCATGAGCCACGTGCGTCTTCACGAGGCTGAATCTCAAGGTTAATTCCTCTGAGTCCTGCCCATGGTCTCTCCCTTCATGAAGCAGAGACCGCCTGCAGCGCAGCTTTGCCACAGGCCATTGATCTAATTGCAGAGAGGGGAAATTCTTCTCTGCGTTAGAAAGACAGAGAACTCTCAGATGTGGCAAATGTTAGACACACTTGCTGCTCTCATCCTACTCCCTGTGTCTGTGGAAACATCACTAATCAATTACTGCCTCTTTCCCACTGGGCTTGGGCATAACTTCAGAGTCTTCGCTGCAGCCTTCCAAACAGCCAGTACCAATCCATTAAAGATGGCGCTGAAGGTGAAACTGATGTCCCACACTCCCTTCTGGGTTGTCTCATCTACGGTCCCTTTGCAAAAGTAACCTTAGTATCCTCCTCTGGTAGATGACAAAGCGGTTTGAGGTTTGATTCTCAGGCTGAGTGTGAAGTCACATGAGCTGCAGACAGATAGAGGCAGACAGAAAAGTTGAGGTGCATGACTACAAAAGGGTTTGCTAGTAATACCTGTTTAAGGCTGTTGCTTCGGGTCAGACTGTGAGCCCAGGGAGCCCATCAGACATGGCCAGGGAGTCCCCCACTTGGATTTGTCTGGGTTTAGTATAAATGGACTACTCCATGTCTCTTAGGGTGTCTGGATATCATTTCAGCTTCTTGGCTTTCGTTCAGATTGGATCTTAGGTACAGACAGGTTCTTGTTTACCCATCCCTTTCCATCCTCCAAGTCTCATTATAACCCGCCAGTGTATTAAGAATTAATAGGTAATGGGCTGGCCCTGTTTCCAGCCCTCTTCAGCCATGTTTTAGTTTTGTTTTTTTTTTAAATTTTTTAATTGTTATGTTAATCACCATATATTACATCATTAGTTTTTGGTGCAGTGTTCCATGATTCATTGTTTGTTCATAACACCCAGTGCTCCATGCAGAACGTGCCCTCCTCAATACCCATCACCAGGATAACCCATCCCCCTCCCCCCCTCCCCTCTAGAACCTTCCGTTTGTTTTTCAGAGTCCATCATCTCTCATGGTTCGTCTCCCCCTCTGACATACTCCCCTTTTCTTCCTCTCCTGTAGCCATGTTTTAGTAACAGGGGTTTCCAGGGAAAGGATCACAAGTGAGTGGGCTCAATTCCACACCCACCTCCACATTCATATTTAATCAGATGCTAAGAGGTCCTTGGGCAAGACCTCAGAGTTGCCAGGGGAAATCTACATGAAACCTTGGGCTCTTGACTCTTAAAGGAATAGTCTTATTGTTGGAAATACAACAATAAGTGTGCAAAAAGAAGATAGAGCAGAGAAGACATTTGTCTGGTGTCTTAGTAGACATCTTGCCTTCGGAGAAAGAAGCACTGCCTGCAGACTCCAGCGTGAGCTTCATTCTTTCACATTTGACCGAAATAATGTGGAAAGTGTGAGCCTCAACACAGGAGCCTGGCTTGTCACTGTTGCTGCACCTTATTAAGAGTAAGGCTGTTAATTATCCTCATTGAAGAGATGGGGTGGAGTCTGACATACCTGGGGTTGGAAGTCAACTCCATTAATTACAATATATATATGAACTTGAGGACATTGACTTACCTTTCCTATCCCTCAGGTATTTTTTTTTCCTATAGAAATTGGGACAAATTGTATTGTTTGAATTGTTCAAATAACACTTCTCTAGCATGATGAGGGAACCACGATGTTATATATGAGCCAGACACTATTGTATTGGGAGAGAAACGTAGGAGATGGTGTATCTTGCTAACAGGAGCCAAGGTAGGGTAATCAAGGCCTACTTCAGAATCAACTAAAAGAACTGAAACTGGGGACTAGATTTTATCAAGGCACTTATAGCTAGGTCATTTCTACCACAGGACAACTGACTCTTGGTCCTCTACTGAAGTGGAGGCTGAGCAGCATAAACAGAATGGTCTTGCCCTTATTGTTACCCTGGAGCATGCTCTACAGACGCATGTGTACCCTAGCCAACTGATGCCAACTCTGTTTTCTAATGATAGTAGTATTTTTGTGTTATTGAGTTCAAACTATTCCTAAGAAGGCCAGGATCCTTGCTGGATAAGAAACCGTACACTTTATTTCCAAAATTAAATCATTCTGGAGGGCTGTTGAATGGACCAAATGGGCAGACATAGGATTCTAAGCCTAGACATTGCTCATCCCTGGAGCTGGGACCTTGCTCACAGATGTTCACACACAGGTGGCTTGGGGTCGGGAAGCTAGCTACTCTCTCCAGATGAGCCCTTCTTCCTCCTTTTAGTGGGCATGGCAGCCAGGTAGCCCATCTGCATTCCTTTTTTCTCCAGCATGGCTACTAGGAAATGAAGAGTAAAATTGTACCTGGCTCTTTTGCTTTCCTCAGCCTTGCTTTTTTGGAAGTAATTTTCCCTTCATTATTATTTATTTTTAAATCCCAAACTGGTGGTTCAAGTTCATTGGATTCATGATTTTACTTTAAGCTGCCATTCATTCATTCATTCATTCATTCATCCATTCATTCAATCATTGGCTATAGTCGTTAAAAACAAAGACTATGGAGTCTGATCTGGGTAGGTTTGATATCAATTTTACCATATTGTAATTGTGAGAGTTTGAGAAAAGCTACTCAGTATCTCTGTCTTCATCTGTGAACTGGGGCAATAATAGAAGTTGGCTCACTGAGTCATGGTGAGGATCAGTGAGATGCACACTAGGGTGCCTACCACAGAGCCCAGCATGTGACAGGCCCTCCAGTCACTTCATTTCTTATCCACTTATGAGTTGGGAGGCTGGTGAAAGAGAAAAGCACGAACAGATACCTACAACATGAGAATGGCAATTATAGTTCTTACTGGCCTCCCCAGCTGAGTTCAGGGCTGAGATGAATATATTTTTTTTTGCCACTTGTGCCATTTGGGCTGCCGGGTTCTTTATGCTCTGTGTTTCCAACCCTGAGAAATCTCTTAGTCTGTAGAAATCTATCCATAGGCTCTGGGCACTCCCAGGTTATCCATCTTTAGCTCCTGTAGAAGAGCATCGTAGATCAGCATCATAGACCAGCAAATGCCAGGCAGTGTCCCCGCACAGGGAAGTCTCACTGATTCCCCCTCGTGTGCAGTGATTGCATTTGTATGGGCAGTTTGGCTTTTTTCTCTGTAGCCAGCACTCCAGTCTTGCAGGTGATTCTCATGAGGCCAGCAATGAATGTGGCTTGAATGGAAAATGTTGTTTGCATGAAGATGTTATTAACACAGCTCTGGAAAAGACCAACCTGCTGCCAAGCTGCTGGAGAAGCCACAGCCGCCTACAGAGCCTGATTGGTTGGTCATCCCATGACCTCAAGGCTGGGAAGCACTTATAAGTCATCAGTTCCAACCCACAGCTGATGATTGAGTCCCTCTGTATGGTGGCCATTCATCCTAGGCTCCAGTGACTTCAAGGGAAGGAGAAAGTCATCAGTCATAACTCCTGGGGTGGCTTTTTCCACCCTGGACAAATCTGTTCATTACGATTTTTTTGTTTGTTTCCCAGCACTGGCCTCAAATTTGCTTTTTCAGAACATCTGCTCACTGATGCTAATTCAGGTCCATGTGACTATAAGGTACAAATAAAACCTCTCTTCCTTGTGATAGCTTTACAGATTTGAAGAAGACAACTGTGGTTCCAGGGAGACTTCCCTACTTGCTGGTTCTTCCAAGTATTTCTCAGATAACATGACTACCTAACATTTATAACTGCCGACCCCTCTCCCAGCTCCATCTTGGACTAGCTGTGTGATTCTAGGAGAGCTTCTTATCCTCTCCCAAACCTCTCTTTCTTTGTGTGTAAAATGGATAATAGACATTTATATATTTATTTAAAATAGTATATGACTTGGACGGATGTGAAGTTTAAATAAGGTGAATGATAAGGCACTTGTCACAGTGCTGGGCATATAGCGGGCACTCTATAAATATTAGCGATCATTCTTGTTGTTTTAGCATTCAGCTTTGAGCACAATGCCCCAGATGTGCTCAGACTAACCCAAAGACGATGGAAACTAACCAGGGCCTGTGAACTAGTGAATCATCCAGGCGCTGCCTATACCCTTCCTCCCTCACTTCCCACTGGTTCTAGCCTTCGTTGGCCACGCCCCTCCACACTGGCCTCCCTGCCTTTCTCTACGTGTGCTAAGCTCTCTTCTCTCTTGGGGCCTTCACTCCTGCTGTCCTCTCTTTGGAGCACGCCCCTCCTTCTCACCTAGAGGCACATGCTTTTCATCATTGCTTCTTTCTCAACTTGCTGTCTCACTTTCTGAACACCACTTCCCTTTAAAAGAGGTTTTCTTTGACCACTGATGTAAACAATTTCCCCTAATATATTCCTCACACTGCACCTTATCTTTGTTCCTTATAACATTCCCCCAAATATGCAATTACCTACGTGTTTACCTTGATTAGTGTTTGTCTTCATTGCTAGCGTGTCAGCAACATAAAGACGAGGAAAGAGTCTGCTTATTTTAAGATATTTTTTTCTTGGGGTGTCTGGATGGCTCAGTTGGTTAAGCATCCTACTCTTGATTTTGGCTCAGGTCATGATCTCGGGGTCATGAAATTGAGCCCCACATCGGGCTCTGTGCCCAGTGGGGAGTCTGCTAGAGATTCTCTCTTTCCCTTTCCCTTTGCTCTCTCAAATAAATAAATCTTTAAAAAAGCGTTTTTTCTCAAAATGTTATAATGGAAAATTTCAAAAACACTAAAAAGTTGAAAGAATTGTAGAACGAACTTCCATATGCATATCCTTTAGATCACACAAGAAACATTTTGCTATATTACCTTTATCACACATTTCTCCGCGTACCCATCTCTCCATCCCTCCCTCCATCCATCTGTCCATTTATCCATCCCTCTTATTTCTCCATGCATGCCAAACTGAGCTGAAGACGTTAGCACACCTCACCCCTAAGCACGTCAGTGTGCACATATAATTAACCAGAGTTCAAAATTCATTTATGATTCTTCTTTTTTCTGAAGGGAAGATGCTTATATGGTGAAATGCACAAGTATGAAGTGCACAGTTCGGTGAGTTTTGCAAAGGCATATACCTATTTAACCAACCCCCCATCAAGACATAAAACATTAATGTCACCCCAAAAAGTTTCCTTTTGCCCCTTCTTAGTTAAACCCCAACTCCATTGGCCCTTGAGGCCACTACTGTTCTGACCCTTCCCAATACTGATTAGTTTTTCATTTTCTTGAATTTCATGATTAGAATCATAGAGTGTATATACTTTTTTTGTAAGACTTACTTCACCCAACGTAATGTGTTTGATAGTCTTCCAAACTGTGACATATGTCAACAGTTTCATTCCTTGTATTGCTGAGTGGTATTCCATTGTATGGTTATACCACAGGGTGTGTGTTCTTCCATGGATGGGCACCTACTTGGACTTTTTTCTTTTAGCGGCTATTATTAACAAAGAGGTTATGAACATTCAATTACCTTCATTTATCTCGTTCTTTGGTTATTATGAGTTGAGAGGCCACGAGTATTCTATTGCATTTTATTACATTCATTGATCTTAGGTAAATACCTGGGAGTGAAATGGCTGGGCCAGAGAGTATGAGTACAGGCTTATTTTTATAAAACTCGGCTGGACTTTTTCCCAGAGTAGTTGTAGGAAGAGTCTGTTTTATTTACTAATGTCAACTAGTTAGCAAGTGAGTTTGGCACAGAGTAAGTGCTTAATAAATATTTGTTAAATTAATGAATAGGGAAAATAAATGTAAGTGCAGTGAATGTTCTAATCCTTTCGTACTATTTACCAGTGAAGTGTGGCCCTCCTCAAATCAGTTAAGTTCTCCGAGCTTGAATTTCATTATCTAACATGAAATATTCTACAGAACCTTAGGACAGTTACACAAAGGAGCAGAGCCAAAGGCCAACAGTATGGTGGGGATTGTCAGAGGTGAGGGACGCCTTTGATTTGCTATGACTCTGCCTTCCTTCTGTCCCTCCCTCCGTCCCACATGTACCGCAGAGGCCGTGGCCTGCTGCACTCGGGGACTATGCCAAGGCTTAGGCACAGAGGGGGAAGGGAAAGTGAAAGAGCAGGAAGCACTTGGATCCACCATTTGTCCCTCTCCAGGGCGGATTAGTGTTTCCGTCTAAAGTCGGCATTTATATACTTGACTTCTCCTACATTTCCTCCCCTTCAGATTTAATGTCTAGGTTTGTCTGATTTTTAAACTGGGTTATTTGAATGTCAAACTTTCGATAACACTTTAATAGAGGTGTCCATTAACCCGTGCTAAATTAGAGCCCAGCGTCTCTGGAAATACATGTGACATCCACATGAATACCAAATGCCTTCATTAGGCGCGGCGTTTACGCGATGAATACCAAATGCAGAGTCCAACTCAGGGGCACAGACTCTGCTCCCAGGAGTTGCCAGCACATTTTTGTGTTTCCTCAGAGCTACAGTCAGCCCTGTTTGCTGTTTATTTCCAGGTGACAAGACACGGCAATGGTGGCTTTGGCGGAAATAAATAAAAGGCATCGTAACCCCCAAGTTCAGGGGTGGAGAAGCAAGGAGGCTGGGGCAGATCATCCAGGAGTCAGCAAGAGAACGCCCACTTAGTATGCAAGATGAATTCCAAACACTTCATAAAAGGCGATAACTTTCTTTGACCAATGAATATATTATTTATAAGTGATTCCAATGCCTTCTTCTCTCCCTCTTTCACCACCAGCCCCCCGCCCCCCATTTTCACAGTACGCTGTAGCACTTGTTCAATGATGAAGCCCCTCGTGATAAATAATTTATAAAGCAATTTACAAGTACATTATTTTTAGCAATAAGATAAGACCTGGAAGAAAGTGTTTTACTGATACACACACACACACACACACACACACAGACACACACCCACACACCCACCCCATGGCTTCTAAGTAGCAAGATATCAGAACACCAATAAGTGGGGGGCAAGGGGTGGGCACGAGGTGGTCCACAGAGCTGAGCCCTTATCCATGAGGCATAGGAAGTGTATGAAGTGCATTTGCATAATAAGCAAGAGAAAACCCACTGAAAATCTTTTCTCTTAATTCTAAGGTCTTTCACATGGTGTGATTCTGAATGAAGACATTTTTCCTATAATATCTAACTTGTCTTGAGCACGTCTATTGATCTGGGCGCAGTGTTGAGAGTTCTCCATGAATTGTCTCATTTTCTCTTCACTATCTCTAGGAGGTGTGTGTTCTCATTATCCCCACTATATGAGTGAGGAAACCGAGGTGTCTCCTGGGCTTCGGTATTTCTTTCCTCTTGGAATTCCCAATCAAGTTCAAGCCACTCATTCCAGTGTTCATTCAATCACTAATATTCGACCGGTATTTGTTAAGCTCCGATTCTGTGTCCGGTTTTGTGTCGGGAGCCAGGATGTGCGGACGGGTGGTACATCTATGGCAGTGCCGTCTAACCGAACTAGGATGCGAGCCACATAGATAATGGCCAATTTTCTGGCAGCCATGTTCTAAAGAAGGTAAAGAAAAAGGGTGACGTGTTCATGACATATTTTATTTAACCCAATATACTCTAAATCGTCAAATTCAGTCGACCGTGCAACTTTTTGATGCTACCATTAATGGAAAAGCAGGATTGATTGTTATAAATAAATTAAACATAAAATAAATATGAAGAAAACAAAACAAAGTATACTACGCTCCAGCTGGGTAGTCTTGCCTATGTAAAGCTCTGGGGTCTGCTTTACCTTTGTTTAAAAAATGGGGAGGCGCGTGGCTGGCTGGGTTGGAAGAGCATGTGACTCTTGATCTTGGGAGCGTGAGTTCAAGTCCCATGCTGGGTGCAGAGATTATGTAAATAAATAAATAAAACAAACTTAGAATAAATAAATAAATAAAGGGGGCATATCAGGAGAGGGGATTGCTGCTTTAGACCAGGATGGGGCATGAGGGACCGTATTTATGCTCCTACTAGAACAACCGAAAACCAACAAAATATACCCCGGAATGGTTTTCAGGACCAGGACAAGACGCCCCAAAGGACAGGGATCCCAGAGAGGTGGTAAAAAAAAAATGAGGTGAGCCCTGACATTGCCCAGCTTCCTATCTGGGGAATAATCTGCCCGATGGTGAGTGCGGTTGTGATCCCACCTAACCAATCTTAAAAGCAGGACCCAAAGGACCAAACTGCTTCCAAATAATTTAACTTCATTTGAGAACAAAGCTAAAAAAAAAAAAATATTTACAGGAACATAAAAATCGCCAGTCTGCAGTGCAGGGTGGAGAAGTCGAGGTGGAGCCTGGCACCCGGGGGCGACAGAGCTGAGAGTCAGGGGGAGGAAGGCAGCTAGCATTCCCAGGATGGGGGGCCTGGAGCGGGGAGCGTTGCCTGCAGTGGGAACCCCAGATCTCTGCAGACAAGCATTCAGCGACGGCGTGATCCGGCGCATTCACGAGAAAGGATTCAAGAGTGCCCTCTGCTCACACAGGCTGGGAACGTTGCCTACGCCCACCAGCCAGCCTGGAAAACCTCATGACTCCTGGAACACGGGGCCAAGTACACGAATGAGTCCTGCCTCAGGGGTAGGGAGGAATGAGCCCTACTTTCAAGTGAGTACTTCTCTGATCCCACCTGACACAGATGAGAAGCAGGATCCCAGAGAATTAAACTGTTTCCAAATAATGACATCCAGGAATGAGCTAAAGGATATTTTGAGGAATATAAAAATTTCCTATACCCAACATGGTAAAACTGACAAGGTCTTGCCTATAATCAGAGATCACCACGCATGCAAAGAAGAAGCACATTGTGATCCCTGATGAGGAGAAAAGTAAATGGAAACTGAAACGAAACCCACACACGGTGTTAAAATGAGAAAGAACGTTTAGAAAGTTACGATAACCGTATGCCAATTATACCTCAATAAATCATTTTTTAAAAAGGGAGAACTCAGATCGCGTTCAAAAATGTTTGTCTAGTACTAAACAGTCTTAATACAATTGGAGGAAGAGAAAAGGACTTGAACAGAGAATGACTTTCCATGAGAGGTGATGCTGCTCAAAGAGGCATCTGCGTGCCACACAAATTCATCTCCCAGAACCACTGTGGGAGCATCCCACACTCGGGGAAACTCTCAGCTCAGGACTGGAGGCAAGAGCCTCTGGGGCTTTTCCAGACACTGTAAAGAAGTCATTTGGCTGGAAAGTACAGAGCAAGGGAGAGACCAGGGAGATGGGCTCCTGCTGTAAGTGGGGGCTGACCGGAGACTTTTAACTATTTTGGCATGAGTTAGGTGAGCCTATTGGCTCAAAGACTGGCCTATGTTCAAATCCCTGTTCTTGTCCTGTTGGAGCTTTTGGAACCTGGACAAGTTAAATAATTTCTCTGAACATCCTTTCCCTCATTGATCACCTGAGAATAATAGCCACTGTCCAAAGGGATGATTTGAGAAGATTCAATTTTATAACGTACGTTGCCCAATGCTCTTTCTTCATGTCCTCACAGCACTCTATACCATCTGAGATTACTCTTTTTTAGTTTGAGCTTGATATGGCTTGTGGATATCCCACGCCCCTTACCTTCCCATCACCAAAAGCAGGGGTCTTGTCTTTTCTGTCCTGGTTGTTATCTCCAGCCCTCGGTGTGTCCAGCACTTGGACAATGAGTAGGTTCTCTGTGAATATGTGTTAAGTGAAGGGATGACCTCGGCGAGCAAAACGCTACATCTGGAACACTGTAGATGATTGGCAGTTTAAAAGTAAGTGTTTATTTAGGTTCTTAGAACAAGGCCAGGGCATCAAAGGTATTCGCCTGACTGTTCCACCAAGATCTTGCCAACTTGTCAGCTGATAATTGAGGCAAGTGCAACCAGTACTCTGAGTTCCCCCAAAGTTCACTGTTTCAATCAAGGTCAAGCAAACTTTTTCTGCCTCGAGCCAGGTTGAGTCATAGCAGATTTAAGGAAAGAAGCAAGTAAATAAAATGTTCCATCTGATCTGCCTGGATGAACCACAGTCCTGGCCTCGGGAGCTGGCCCCCTGGAAGGGTCCAATAGACTTTGGCCCAGAAGAGATAGTTAATAATAAATTACAAGCATGGTGGGGCAACCATAGGGAGACCCTGCATCCCTTCCCCCGGCCCTCATGTTCACTCTCTGGCCTGTCTTACCCCATGGGCTTAATGGGCATCGAAGCGAAACAAATCCAATAAAACGTTTCCCTGAGCTAGGAGTGAGTTCAGTGATTCATTCCCATTCATTCTCTCTCCCTCTCAATTCTTCCTGCCAAACAGCTGATCATAGCTGACGGAAGAACAAAGGAAGAGGCGTTTCAGGGAAGTCTCCTTTGCTCCCTTGCAAGAAGCAAGACCCCGCCCTAAGGCTTCCCAAGGCATAGTGATACGTGCCGTTTGGATAATGGGGCTGTGCGTGTCCTTCCAGTGGCAAGACACTAATGTGGCACCTTGTTGCTACCTTTGTGTTGCCCCATGGTGGCTACGAAAATTTAGTTTTTAGACTCCCTGCTGCAGGGGACGTCACTGACTGCCGACCCCCAGTTGCTGTCCTTCACGGTGTCCCCAGCACAGGCACCTACGCCATGTTTCCCACTAGATGCCAAGGATTGAGTATAAGTGCCGGGAACGAATGCAGGTTCATTCCTGCAAGGTTCTGGACCCCTTTCATAGATGACCTTTTTTCTTTTTCTTTTCTTTTTTTTTAAGCTTTATTGAGGTATAATTGACACATCAAATTGCAATATATTTAAAGTGTACAGTGTGATGATTTGATATATGTGTACATTGTAAATGGATTCCTACTGGCTAGTTAAATAATGTATCCATCACCTTGCGTATTTACTACCCCCCTCCCTTTGTTTCTTTTTTGGTGAGAACACAGGTTCTACTCTCTTGAAAAATTCCAACCATACACAGTATGGAATTACCAACTATAATTCTTACATTATGCATTAGATCCTCAGACTGCATTCAGCTTATCACTGGAAGTTCGGATCCTTGTATAACAGGTGACTTTGGTTTGAGGAGTTGACATTGGCTCGGCCGAGACCCTGCTTAGAGGGCAGCGCAGGCTGAGGGTCCTCTTTCCAATCCCCCTCCCTGCCCCTCTTCACACGCGGCAGGCCTGAAGGCTCCCCTGCCTTTGCCAGCAGCCTCTTCCTCCTTTTCCCTGCACCAAGTCTCCTTCTCAGAGAAGGATGCACACAGGTGGTGCCAGGCAGCAGGACGGGCTTGGGGACGGTCTCACTCCCCATTCAGCTGGCAAACAGGCTATCGTCCAGAGTGGTGTGGGGGGCAGAGAGAGTCCCTGGTGCACGTTGGCTGCCCAGTTGCTGAAAACCTGTGGTGACCTGGAAACGGTCTCCGTGGAAGGAAGCCCTTTCAGTGCAATGACTCAGATGTTGGAAAGACATTAAGGGGACGCCTATGAAGATGCTAGAGAGGGAAGAGTCTTCCCAGCGGGTAGGGCTTGAGGTATTGGTTTGCTCTCACAGCCGCAACAAAGTGCCGCAGACCCGGAGTGGGGCTTAAACAACCGAAATTTATTTCTAAAGGCCAGAAGTTTAAGATCAAGGTGTCTGTATGTTCGGTTTCTTCTGAGGCATCTCCTTGGCTTGCAGATGGCTACCTTCTTGCTGTGTTCTCTCTCTATGGACACATACCCCTGCTGTGTCTCTGCATGTCCATATTTTCTCCTTTTATAATGACACCACTCTGCCTGGATTAAGGCCTACTCTAGAAAAACCTCGTTTTAACTTAATTACCTCTTTAAAGACCTTATCTCCAAACATGGTTACTTTATGAGGTACTGAGAGTCAGGACCTCATCCCATGGATCTGGGGAAACACAGTTAAGCCCATAACACAGTCACTCAGGCACCTACCTTGTGTGGGGAGAGAAGCAGCCCAGGGTGAGAATATTTCTAGATGCTGAGGCGGTGGTCCAACCCTCCAGTCAGGGGCCTGGAGGGAAAAAAAGACTGGAAAGTCTGAAGCCAGGAGTCTGGCATCGAGGCATGCAGATGGACATATGGGAGTGGGCAGACCGGGGAGGGACTTCTGTATCACGCCCCGATCCCCCTGGAAAGCATTCACCATCGAAGAGGCAAAGAACAACCAACTAGACGGGATGACTTAGCCAAGGACCACAGTCAGCTCTCCTTATCTGGCACCCCAGAACTGATCCAAGGAGCGCATGGGTAGAATGGTCGCAGGGACAGGAATGGAGGCTATTCTGGGCCCCCGTCATGTGGATTTCCAGGTACTTGGGCCATTCCTGCTGCTGCTGCCCTGGGCATCTGACTTGCCACCGACAGGGACCAGCACTGAACCCCCAATGTGGCACTCTACCTTGAGGAGACCAAGCCGCCATTTGTTGGCAAATAGGCTTCACGTGGCCCCTTCCATCCTGGAAGGGTGAACAGATAAACACCTGCTCTGAGTAGGGGCTTGCCTGTCCTGACCATTGAGCTTCATCAGGGCCACTGGACGGGGGTTCATGGAATGCCCGACCCAGAGGCATGGCATCCCACGCAACACGGCATCTGACCAAGAACCCTTTGTCACAGTGGAGGGGGTCCTGGAATGGGCTTTTATCCTTCCAGTCTACTGGCTTGGGTGGGCCTTTCTTGGCACTGCTCAGCAGTCTGAGACTTTTATGACCGGATCCTCCTTTCCTCCTCCACTCCTTGTCAGATACTGGAACTGCGACAAGATGAAAAAGCTCTTTCTGCCTTCTCTTGCTCACTCTCCTTTATGCTGCAAATAAAGCTCTTGCCTTTCTGATCTTGTTTCAGCGGCTGCTTTTCTGAGCACCTGAGCTAACACGAGTCCTTTCTCAAGGAAGAAAGAAGTCCTTTCCCCGTCACCTCTATGTGGTCAGTTTGCATAGGCTGATTGATTTGATCTGCATCCTTTTATTGCCCTAAATGACTGTACTTACAAGGTCTTAATTTAACTGTGACTATTTCAAATGTATTAGTAGGTTTCTATCACCTTTCTTTAGGGAAAAAAAATCAAATTTTGGCTCAAATCATTGGACCACAATAAAAATCACAGAACTCTTTTCTTAATGCATTATACATAATTATATTTGAACTTTCTGTCTTAGGAGGAAATTAATATATTGTGCTAATGGATACATTCGAATTATTCCTAAAAACTTATCTTTTGGCATAGTAGCAGTTAGAATCTTAGACATTAATCTCCCATGACATCATATTTCATGGATTTTGTAATGTGTTCCAAATGTTATGTATCTTAAGTTTTAGTAAAGACTCAGGGTGCTTTTCCCATCCAGGAAAACCAGAGTACCAATGTGTCCATGTACTTAACTTTCTATATTTTAAAGGTATTTCCCTTTTAGGACAATACACACTCAGAAGTATCAAACAACAATCGATGGGTTCACAAAACATATGCGTAACTGATTTATGTGATGTACTTGCCTAATATCCAATTAATTTAAATTTAGCTAAACTACACATTTTGAGAGTTTCCAAAGTGTAGTATTTTCCCCCAATTTACCATAGGAAACAACTGACTTTTTTTCCAATTTAAAAATGATTCTTGATTTCCTTTAAATTCCTTTCTAAGCATTCCCAAATCTGTAGGCTATAACAAAAAAAGTGATAAAAACAATTAAAAAAAAGATTTTATTTTTCTAAGCATCCCTGAAAGCACAATCTACTGAATTCCTATACTTCTTCTGCAACTCTTGAGGTTTCCAGAAAACTGTATGATTCTTGGAGACAGACGCAACATCATTCTTCTTGTGTTTCTGTGGTCACCAGTAAAGCAGTGGGCAGGGAGTTAGTTCTCAAAAAATGTTAACTGTTTCTCTCTCAGATGCTCCCTTCCCATTTGGAGAAAAATCTTGCTCCAAGGAGCAAGGACAGTAGAGATGGACTGTTTCCTGCACGGACAGAGCTTGTACGAAAAGGAAATGAGAAAAATTTGGAAGTTCTTGTAAAAAAAAGAAAAAGAAAAAGAAAAAAACAGCTCTAAGCTTTTGACTTTCCAAAAAGTCTTATTGTTGTCCAACTAAAGCCCAGGGTTCCAAAAATCATGATTCCTGCTCCACTATATTCCGTGAAGTCCGCTTTTGATCAAAATAATGCTAGAAGGTTGCTCCCATGATCTGTTTAGCATCAAGATAAGGTCAGGCATTAATTAATGTTGAATTACCAAGAATTCCTATGGAAATGCATATGACATCTATATTATAACCATAATTAGCTAATTAACCAATCAATTATAATGATTAATGTGATCATAATGAATGAATGGCAAATGATTATTAATTCCTAGAATTTCCAAAGTGAATGCATTAATCACAGTTGAATCTGTGGTGCAGGATAATGTGGGTGCCTAATTGTCTTTTTGAACTCTGGGTGTGATGTAATAATTTACATCTGCTAGAACTTTTGCAGTTCATCAAACACTTGGCCACATGTTATCTTTTCTCCCCTTACAACAAACTCGTAAAGCACTGGAAGGCAAGTGTTATGATTATTGCTAATGTTTCCATTTCACGGGTGGCAAAACTAAGTTTCAGAGAAGTTGGTTGATTTTCCCCATATCACACCTTTTTGTGTTTCCTCTTTCAAATAGTTCTTCCAACCATCTTAGTTGGAATTTGGAGTTCTGGGACACGAACATTTATGCTAGGCTTTCCCCATAATTTCCCAGACCCTTTATTACATAACACTGTCTGGCGTTTATTTAAAAAATTAATGAGCTTGTCATCATCAAATAGATATAAATGGGGAGACAATTTTACCACCGAATGAAAGAAACCCTGAGTCACCTAGGAGAAGAGAAGGGATTTGGGGGACCGGGAGCCCAGTGCTTCTCGTGTGTGGCTGTATGGACCGAGCAGAAGGGTCAAGAATCACTGCAGCATCATTTCCCCTAATTTTCCTCCACTGCAAATCTTGTAGCACCTAGCACTGTTCCAAGCGCATAGTAACAACTTACAAGCTGCTTGCTGAATTGGATCTGGATGAAGAACAAAACCAAGACTAACCAAAACAAAACAAAGCGAGAAAACCAAAATGCTGAAGGGTGCTTTGGAATCAGACACCAAGCCGTAGAATGTAATGAGATACCCATGCCTCTGCATTATTCAGTTATTCTCTGATTTTCCCTGGGAAATTGTGTAACTGTTGAACACATGGTCACTATAAACGTGGAATAAGTCTATAAGGGAATGTAAGAGGAGATGAACATGAAGTGAGACTCCAGCATAGGCTTAGAATGGAAGGGAAGAAGAGGGAGGCCATTCTAGATCAGAGGGATAGCATCTGTCCAGGGCAGAAGTGGGAGAGAAAACAGTAAAGAGGAAGGGCTTCCTGAAATTAGGTTAGCACCAAGAAGTGGTGGGGGACAGGGTGCAACAGGAGGACCAGTGGAGGGAGAGCTCATGATGGAGGCACCTGAAGACCAAAGTGGTTGTGGAGGCAGCACATGGTGGACGAAAGACCTAGACCAGCTGCAGCCACGGGTCACTGTTCATATCAGTCTGCCAGAAATGCAGTCACACTGCTGCGTGTTGGAATAGTGGATGCACTTTTAGAGGTCTATTTCAAAGTCATTTACTCTAAAAACATCACGGACATTGGATACTGACTTTGAACCTGCTGCAAACTTGGGCAAGAATCTTGATTAGTGACATCAAGGGGATAAGTGACATCCATTCCCAAATGAAAGGGGCTGCCCCGAAGAGGATCAGCAATCCGGGATGGCCATGTTCACCTGCGCCACACCTGGCTAGGGAGTGCGGTTCTTGCTCACGGAGGGAGACCTAGAGATTAAAGTCAGATTTGCAGGTGTAGTTAAGTGAGCCTACAGTGATATGGCATGTGTGGTTTTTTTCTTTTTCTTAATCCATGGTTAACTAATTTGCAACTAATTACTATGTTGTAGGCATAGACACCGAGGTTAAAGTTCCTTTACCAAAATGTTGTATTAATTCATTGTTCAGTTCATTTCTCAAGTGTTTCTTTCATGCCTAGTACACAACGGTGGACCCCAGCAAGCCTAGGAGAGGGATGACATGTTTGCACCCCCCAGGAACTCCTCGTTCAGTAGGGCAGGCAGACATGTAAGTGAACTGGTGCCTTGTGGAGGTTGGATCCACCTGGCAAGTATGGTTGTGGTTAAAGTATACAGAGGGTGCGGAGCAGAGAATATCTCCCTTACAGTCTGATCTTATTGAGGTTGACTCAGGTCTGCGTGCTTTAGATTATGTAAGCATGCCGGAAAAGGTTTACCAACTGTTCTCACCATATTTAACTGCATCCAGAAAGTTCTGTCACCATTTGGAAAGTGGGATCGTGTGTGGTGGTTAGGAACATAAACATTGAAGTCAAAGAATGTATTTCTTGGCCTCGCCCCTAACACTTATTGAGTGGGTTGCCTTGGATAAGTTAACCCTGTGATCATCAATTCTGTTTCCTATAAAAGGGCATATTGATACCTACTTTAGATGGCTAGCTGGGGAATAAATTAAAATAGGGTGTGTAAAGTACACAAAAATGCCTAGCAATTGGTTTCTTCGTCTTGGTACCCTAGAACGGAATCTGAGATGAAGTGCTGGTGTTTTCCTGGAGGATGTAATCCCAAGGCCGGGAGGATGAGAGCAAATACGTATGCAGCCACCGTTTCATGAAGAGCCAGAACCAGCCATTTGGCCAAGCCAGAGAATGCTGTTCAGAAACGCTGTGCTCGAGAACAGTCCCACAGAGAGAGGCATGCGGACGGGCTTTATCTGCCAGATCGCTCCCATCTTCTGCCGCCCATCCAAGTTTGCCAGCCTGGTCTCAGAAACGTCACGTGTTGAGGCAGTCGGCGGGGGGCGGCTGCATTCAGGGAGCCCCCAGATGGGGCTGGCCCGAGGAATATCTGCTGTAGAATCAACGTGTTGCATGACTCCAGCCCGGGGTATCTTGTTTTTGCCCAATGCCTGGCTTTGATTAAAGGCATATGTCATGTTCAAAGGCCTCTGCTGAGCTCAGCCTCTGCGTGCCCTTATGTAATTAGTTTGTTCAAACAGTGTCTCCATTTATGTCAGGTCTTGACTGTGGCCCTAAGTACAAGAGTGTAATAGGATATACCTATTAAACAGATGTTGAACCTTAATGGATATGTTTTGAACAATCAATCGGAATTAAACTTTCAATAACTACTGTAGAACATGAAAATGTATCTCATTACATTAAGCAGAGCAATATGGCCTCTTACTGACTCTCCAGAGCTGTGGCTTCCCCAGATGGGTTGAGTATCAGAATCAATGAGCGGGCATTTTAAAATTCAGATTCTTAGGCCCCCATTCATCAGATATTTTGATTCGTGGGTCTGGGATAGAACTTGGGCATCTGAATGTCTAAAGGGTCCCTTGACATTTATGATGTGCAGCCAGGTTTGGAGGCCCTGAGCCTAGAGATAATCAGAAGTGGTCATTTACAGACAATTTATTGTGTGTTATTAGAGATCAATGCTTTCATTCATTTATTTATTTTTCATCCCTTCATTGATGGATGGATGGATCCATTCTTCATTGGCTTACTATCCTCTGAGCAACTGATAAGCACAAGTTGCTGGACTAGACTCTGTTGGGATATAATATATGTTTGCCTAAGACTATGCTTCTGCTCTAAAAAGTGTCTTCAGCTTAGCTGAGGGTTAGGAGCCCACACATTTATTCAGCACGCAGTCTGTCCCACGCGTGTACTGTCCACTTTTACATTCAACATCTTCTAACAGGCCTAAAGAGAAGCCAATGTTATCCTCACATGACAGGGGAAGATCCTGAGTTCACATAGTGTAAGTAACATGTCCACGATTACTCTGTTAGTAAATGCCAGCAGTGAGGGGAAAAGATGTGTGCAAAGAAAATATACACATACTGAGAGAGAGAAACTGATGAATCTTGTAAGGCCGTCAAGATAAGGTATATAGAAGGTTAATAAAAGGGGGTCACTTCCAGGGTGACTGGGCAGAGGGGAGAAGACAATTGCTCGAGCTTAGAAGAACACAGGGAAAACATTTCAGTCAAACTGGATTTTTAAGGCAGGAGTTCCCCAACTGGGCAAGAAATCTAAGTCATCTGGGAGCTTTAAAAACAATTCTGCCAAGATGTGGAAGCAGCCCAAGTGTCCACTGACAGATGAATGGATAAAGAAGAGGTGGTACATGTATACAATGGAGTATTATTCAGCCACAAGAAAGAATGAAATCTTGCCATTTGCAATGACATGGATGGAGCTAGAAAGTATTACGCTACATGAGGTCAGTCAGAGAAAGATACCACATGATTTCACTCATATGCGGAATTTAAGAAACAAAACAACCAAAGGAAAAAAAATAAGAGAGAGAGAAATCAAGAAACAGACCCTTAATTCTAGAGAACTGATGGTGACCTGAGGGGCAGGGGTGGGGAATGGGTGAAATGGGGGAGGGATGGGGATTAGGGAGCGCACTTGTCCTGATGAGCACTGGGTGTTGGATAGAAGTGTTGAATCACGGGCACCTGGGTGGCTCAGCTGGTTAAGTGTCTGCCTTCGGCTCAGGTCATGATCCCGGAGTCCCGGGATCAAGTCCCGCATCAGGCTCCCTGCTTGGCTGGGAGTCTGCTTCTCCCTCTGACCCTACCCCCTTTCATGCTCTCATTCTCTCTCTCTCTCTCTCTCAAATAAATAAATAAAATCTTAAAAAAAAGAAGTGTTGAATCATACTGTACACCTGAAACTAATATTACACTATGCTAACTAACTGGATTAACTAACTGAATTAAAATAAACAAACAAACAAACTGATTTTTGGAGCGCCTGGGTGGCTCTGTTGGTTAAACATCGGACTCTTGATTTAGGCTCAGGTTGTGATCTCAGGGTCTGGGATTAAGCCCCGTCTCGGGCTCCAGGCTGGGTGCACACGGAGCCTGCTTGAG
Organism: Callorhinus ursinus; assembly: GCF_003265705.2. Lineage (NCBI taxonomy): Eukaryota > Metazoa > Chordata > Mammalia > Carnivora > Otariidae > Callorhinus > Callorhinus ursinus. The sequence continues at coordinate 7,118,768 of NW_027397100.1, read as the reverse complement.
ATTCTCTCCCTCTCTCTCAAATAAATAAATAAATCTTTAAAAAAATAAAAATAAATAAAACCCGATTCTGATTCAGTGGGTGTCAGGGGAGGCCTCCGGAATCTGTATCGTTTTAAAAGCAAGTGAAGTGGTTCTGAATTATCAGCTGGGTTTGGGAGCAAGCTACTCATTTACAGAAGGGATAAAGTCAGCAAAGTGCTTTCCGGCACTTATTCAATATGTCACCTCCCTCCGCATGGAATCTTGTCACTCAGGAGTCCTCTGTGTTTGATTTATCAGTAAGCCCTCCCCTCCCCGCACCCAGGGTCTCGCTCTCATTCCGCTCTCCCCTCTCCAGCTCTGTGGCTCCTCCTTGGCCTCGACGGTCTCACTCCTGAGTGAGTGAGAGACCTCTAATCTCTGCTTCTTCATTATAGTCAGCTTCGACTCATGACAGCTTTCATTCTCTTTCTCAAATTCTACTAATCATGGCGTAAGATGGCCATAAACCCAGTTAAAAACGGTTCCACAATCCCCATTGCTGGATTCCTCAGGATGGCCTTGAACCCTTTCTCAGTCTGGTGCCAGATCACTTCTCCGTTTATTTGTTCATTAATTTACAAATGTACTTGGTGCCTATGACATGCAGACGCTGTGCTAGGTGCTGGTAAGCCAGTGACGAGTAAGACCATTTTGCAGTTCATGAACTCACACAGTAAGAGAAACATGGCCAGGAGATAAACTCAGGGCGTTGGGCAACGCAGAAGAGGAGCTTCCAACCGGATCTGCAGGAGTTGGAGAGGGCTTCCTGGAGGACAGGGCCTGAAAGACCCAAAGGGGAGTTCACCTGGTAGAAAGGGAAGGGCATCTGTGATAGGGCACAGGAGGAACGAGGGCACGGTGCTAAGAGGGAACATCATTTGTTTAGAAAACTTCTGACAGTTCTGCAAAAATTGCAGTTGTGGAGGGGGTGAAGTACTGAGAATTTATGAAACACAAATATAAACATGATTCTAAGACTGATTTTGGGAAGAGTGGGTGCAATGCCCAGATCCACATGGAACTGAATAGATTGAAATAAATTTTGCATTTCAAATGCAAAAGTTCATAGATTGCCCTAAAACCCAACTATGCTCTTACAGGCTGGGAGGATGTGGTCCGATGTCAGAAGCACATACCGAAGTTCAGAGTTGAGCTGACGTCAAAAGTACAGAGGGGCCCCCTGGATGGACTATCTTAGAACAGAACGTCCAGAGGTCCCAGGACACTTGGGTTCTTGTGTTCAGGGTTAGATTCATAGTACAAATGGCACAGAGAGACCGTCGATGCTCAGAGGTGGGTTACTGGAGAGAAGGGTTAAACCATACCCATGAGGAAATCTTGGAGGTTTTGGGGCCGCTTCCCCTAGAGATCCTTAGAGCGGATTATCCAGAGAGCCGCTGTGCGCAGGAGGAACTGACCTCTAGGGGGCAGGGCTGAGTCCAAAGGGCAGGAGTCACAGGTCTCTGATCCTCCAAGTGCATAAGGAAGAACTTCCTACGGGCAGGAAGTGTCTTCCCAAGGTGCCATCCAAGAGAGCCATGTACTGGATAAAGGATAATATGCAACAGCATTTCCTTTTTTATTTTTAATACTCACTTTATTGAGGTGTATAACTGACATTCGTGAATCTGTACCTATTTAATGCATACAACTCAGTGAGTTTGGGGACAAGAATACAACCTTGAAACCGTGACCACCATCAAGACCATGAATATATCCATCACCTCCAAAAGTTTCCTCCTCTTGCTTTATTATTATTGTATTAATTTTTTTGTGGTAAGAACACTTTACCTAAGATCTTCCCTCTTAGCAAATTTTAAGTTTATGGCACAATATTGTTTGCTATAGGCACAACGCTGTGTAGTAGATCTCCAGAACGCACTCATCTTTAACTGGGACTTTGTATCCTTTGACAATTGCTTCCCCATTTCCCTCCCTCCCCTGAGCCCCCAGTCCCTGGCAACTATCATTCTACTCTTCACTTCTATAACTTTGACTATTTTAGATTCTATGTGTAAGTGAGATCATACAGTTCTGTCATTCTGCATCTGGCTTCTTTCACTTAGCACACTATCCTCTGAGTCTATCCACATTGTGGCAAATGGAAAATTTTCTTTCCTTTTTTTTAATGGCTAAATAATATTCCATCACATGTATATACCACATTTTCATTATCTATTTATCCATTGAAGTCCGTTTAGGCTGTTTCCATATCTTGACTATTGTGAATAATGCTGCAATGAACATGGGAGTGCAGATATCTCTTTGAGATCCTAACCTCAATATATGTATGTCCCCCGAAGTGGGATTGCTAGAGCACTTCATTCCCCTGCCAGGTCTGAGTTTCTGATCACAGAAACCACTTTTTAGTAAAGGGAGGGTCAAGCAATATTTAGAGTGGGCAAAAGAGTTAGGAGGATGTTTTCTGTAACAGACCAGTTAAATATTCTCAATTTTGTGGATTACTTGCTCTCTATAGTGACCACACAAATCTTTGTAGCAGGGAAGCCTCCATAGACAATAAATCTGCTGAAAAAAACTTGGCTTACAACCAAAGACAGGGGGCAGTATTTCACATGCAGGCAGGATTTGGCTCTCCCCTGTATTAGCAGGTGGCAAGAGCCCCACCTCTGAAGTTCTTTGGGTAGCTCTGAGGGTATGCACTAAAATGATCTTCATACATGCAGGCAATCTCTGCAGAGAACTTAGAACTTATATAGAGAATAACTTAGATCAATTCTCCTTCTACAGACAAGGAAAATGAAGCCCCCCAAAGAAAGGGACTCACCCCCAAATATAGAACTAGGTAGTGGAGTTGGCTTTGCCAGAAGCAATCTAATGTGTTGCTTATTTTCCTTATAGCTGCATATTCAGGTGATAGGAAAAAAAAAACCACTTGTTTTTATGGTTTGTAACAAAAGTCTTCAAACTTTCATGCCTTTGATGAAAGCCTTTCCTTTTTTTTTTTTTAAAGATTTTATTTATTTATTTGAGAGAGAGAGAGAAAAAGAGAGCATGAGCAGAGAGAAGGAGAAGCAGACTCCCCCCTGAACAGGGAACCCCGTGCAGGGCTCGATCCCAGGACCCTGAGGTTATGACCTGAGCCAAAGGCCGATGCTTAGCGAAATGAGCCACCCAGGTGCCCCTGATTAAAGCCTTTTCTAACTGGTTCTGGAGCCTTCCTCTGGCTGGGTGAGCCTGCTCCCCTCCAGTAGATTAACATGTGCATTATGAATTCACTGTCAATGTCAGCAGGCGAGCTTTTCCAATTTTACAAACGTCGTTTCTTTCAGGAGCTGGAAATGTTCTCAAAACTGTCCTGAAAGCAAGTAATGCTTTCGGTTGTTGTCACCTTCGTGAAGAACAAACTGCAACTTTGCTTTCTGACTTCATTCTCCCGGTGACATTTTTCACACAGGCTCTGACAGAGACAGCAATTATAAAGACATCCAGGTTGGCATTCAAGGATTCTTGAAGTTAACAAATTGTCCAGGGATAAATGACAATGAAGTTGGCAGACTACACATTCCTTCATGAAAATGCACACAGAGGGGATCGGAATCAAGCCCTGAGAAAAGGCTAGCCGCCACCCACGTTCCTGGCGGGGGTGTGTTGGGGTTCCCCCAGTACTTACCTCCTTCGGAGACCATTTGCCTTAGGCTGGCTGGGCTGTGGACGCCTCAGCAGGTCTGAAAGTTTGGAAGATTTCAGAGAAAAACAGTGAAAAAAATACATACCTAAGCAAATACTGTATAGCTTCTGGGTTTGCGGACAATGCTTAGGGGTGGGGATGGTGTTTATTCATATTCCCGCCTGCATACACCTGCCATTCATAGGCCCCCCGCTGCCCGAAGTCTGTCCTCCCTGGGCAGCCCCACAACCTCTACATTCTAGCATTTCGGTTTCATTCTGCTGCTTCCCCATTCAAGTGTCCTCATTTCCAGAGGTTCAGCATCCCTGCTCCATCTGCCTGGGATGGCCTTCTCAATTTTCCATTGAGCATTTCGGCCCCAAGTCACCTTTTCTGGGAAGCCCTCTCTGTTTCATTCCCAGGAGAACCATCTTCATTCGTGATAGAGATGGAGTTGGGGGACTCAGGAATCCTGGGATTGTCTAAGGAAGCTTGACCTTAGAATGTAGAGGTTATGCAGAACTCGCCCTGCCCCCCAAGTCCCAGGGACAGCTGTCTGTGAAATAACTGAGTCCATCACGAAGCGGGAAGCCCAAAGGTGCACAAGCAAGTGCTGATGGAGCAAAATCAGTAACTTAGTGCTGCTCAGTGCTTCGTGCTCAGTGCTTATTGTGTCGGGGAGCAGCTACTCACATAATGTTCACAATTCAGGATTCTGGAGTTGTGTGCTATTATGCAAACCCTGTTTCATAGAGGAGTATGTGGAAAAAGAAGTTTAGAACTTTTCCAAGGTCTCACAACTAGTACCAGTGATAAATAAGCCAGGAATATCAAAGGCTGCAGGCGGCCAATGTGAAGGGAGGTGGGACCAGGGGCTTGGAGGGGCAAGGCTGAGGAACCCCTAAACCTCGGGGCCATCATCACCATCCTGGTGCCCTGAAAATTTAAAGGGTAGCCTTCCCCAGGCCTTCTTCCTGGGGTGATACCTGGAGTTGGTTAGAGTCATTTTCTAGACATTTCCTAACTCTCAACCCCTCGGCCATAGTGCTGAGTGCAGAAGGGCTCATTCTGCTCCTTATTCCAGGGCACCGGTCCTGGGTCTGTCCTGGAAAGAGGAGGCTGGCCCTGCAGACCACGCAAAGGGGAGCGCTGAGGCAGGTGGGGAGGGTAGGGGTGAGGTGAAGCGGCAGGTGGTGAGGTGGGTGGGCGGTTATACCCAGTGTGGACAGGTGTAGGTGGGAGATTGTGGGTTTGATTATCCTTTCCTCATCAGAGACAATAACAAGACCATTCTGAAGCGCTTACTGGGTCGCACGATCTGCACTTGACTTGGGGTAGCATGCTTAGTCCTCATCACCACCCCCATTTTGCTGAGGAGGAGGGTAAAGCTGAGAGCCATGGGACCCGAGGTTGCATAGCAAATAAGAGGCAGGGCCAGGATTCAAACCCAGGGCCTCACTGCTCTGTTCTACTCCCCAGAGAAGGTGCAGCCCAGCAGCCCAGGCTAGGCTAGGGGAAGACCCCAGGGGTGGGGGCAGTCTGGTTCTCAACATCTTTCTGGGAAATCAGTGCTGGTTACTGACAGTAAGATGTTGGAAGGTGCTGTGAAGTTCCATCTGGGTAGAGGAGATAGTTCACTACAAGCTAGTTCTGTCTTGGTAGGAGAGAAAGACTAGCCATGCTGTTGGTAAGTAATGTAGCTGTGTGTGTCTCTCAAATATCCAGGACTTGATGCAGGGCCTGTCACCATGGAGACACATAGTCAATGGTTCTTGAACACAAATGGAAGGAAGTCATGACGAATGCAACCAATATGGCCGGCTCTGACCTCTGATCTCCCCGCCTGAGGTAACTCCCACTCCAAACCTTGGAGAAAACCCCGGAAGCAGAGTCCCTCTCTCATGTCTCAGGGCATCCATCTCCTCCCCTGGTTTAAATGCCACTCAGCCTAGGTCTGTAACCAGATATTTCTACCATCACCCCACCATTCCCCTCAGGCTCCTAGCCAGTCTCCTGCACCCACTACTCACCCTTCTAATAATCTCCAGCTCAGAACCAGCCCAGCCATTTTATCTTCCCCTCCTTCCCCTGGGTCTGGAAATGCCCCTGAAGAAAAATCCCATATGTGTGAAATGATCGTCTTTATGAATGTGTAATTCCAATCTCCCCAAATTCCTGGACTTCAAAGTTATTTTACTTCTTTCCCATCAACTGCCACAGGCATTTGAGGGTTTGGAGGGTGTGATGGAAAGGGTAAGGAAGATGACACGGTTTACTTGGCGTTTGTCAGTGATAAGCTTTCACGTTTTGTATTGATGAACAGAAATAATTTTTACCTCCCCCAAACCAAACAGACCCTTAATTCCAGTTTTACCACATACATTATGTGCTTTGGACAGAATCCTCATGTTTATGACACTGGACAGTTGTTTTTGTCTGGCTGCTAGGTAGGATGGGACAGCCCCACATTTCCCTCAAAGCTACATTCATGTCTTCCGCCTGAGCGTTCTAAAATGTCATTTATGCCCATCACGCATTTTGTATCCTCTTGTCTCAAATCAGCTTGATTCAATTTAAGAGCTGCCCTCCTCACTCCCAGCATATGGACTTGCATCTCTGTAGGTACCTTTTGCTATCATAGTCCTCAAACTTCAGTGTGTGTGAAAATACCAGAAGGTTTGTTCACACCCAGATTGCTGGGCCTCCTCCCCAGGGGTTCTGATTCACTAGGTTTGGGATGGGTAAAGAATTTACATTTCTGGGACGCCTGGGTGGCTCAGTCTGTTAAGTGTCTGCCTTCGGCTCATGTCATGATCCTGAGGTCCTGAGATCGAGCCCCTCATCAGGCTCCCTGCTCCGAGGGGAGAGCCTGCTTCTCTCTCTCCCTCTGCCTGCCACTCCCCCTGCTTGGGCTCTGTCTCTTTCTCTGTCAAATAAAGAAATAAAAACTTAAAAAAAAAAGAATTTGCATTTCTAACAAATTCACTGGTGAAGGCAGTGTTGCTGATCTGGGGACCCCACTCTGAATATGACTACTGTATGCTCTTCTTGCCTTCTTAACCTCTATCCCAGGTACACAGGTGTCCCCTCACTGGCCTATGGCTAGTCTCTCCCGCTGGGGACACTAATCATTTCTTCCCAAAGCACGTGTAGAAGAGTCTCGATGAGCCAGGCCCTGTAGCTCCATCTCATTAATTCAGCAGTAAACCTGGCCGAGTTGGACCCTGCCCTCATGGAACCTTCACTGCACGTGGCAAGAGAAGTGTCTCTGAGGGTGAGAAGAAGTGTGATTAACTCTGAGTGGGTGAAAGCGTTTCTTTCACCAGACTGATGATGGGGAGCACATGACAGTTTGTCTACATGATGGTGAACACGGAGAGATGTTGGAGTTGTCAGGTAAGCAGTCAAGTGATTCCCCAGACACTGGGACAAAAGAAGAGAACTTGACTTGTTCAAGTGAGGCATTCCAGCAAACAAGGCTTCTTTCCCTTTGCAAACGGATCTGCGGGGCTCTGTAGATGTCATCGTGTTATTTGCCAAATAGAGTTTTCTACTCCTTGCTTTCACATCTTTTGCAAAGTATTTTGGTGAGATACATCAAAAAAAAAAAAAAAGAAAGAAAGAAATTATCTATCTATTTATCTATCATCTATCAATCTATTATCTATCTATTATCTATCTATTATCTATCTATTATCTATCTATCTATCTATCTATCTATCTATCTATCTATCTATCTATCATCTATCTATCTACACATACAGGAAGGTTGGCAGGGAGATACAGCAACCACCTTTAAGGCAACTCTTAAATCATTTGATCTTTTTGAGCTCTTGCTCAGATAGGGAACTCGGGGCTGTGGCCTCCTGTCCCCAGTGGAGCCGGGCGGAGGTGGGGGGGGCCGCACAAAGCCAACACCCGCGGTTTCCCTGCGGCGGCCCAGAAAGCACTTGTGAATGTGGCAGCAAATGAGGTCTGAGGTCGGTGCGTAGAACAATCAAATCCATCACAGCCTTGACATGGCCCCTCATGACTCAGGGACCATCGCAGCACGCTGCGCGCACAGAGGCAGTCATGGAAGGAGTGACAAACTGAGCTCGCGGAGTCTGCTAAATCCATTCTGGCAGCCGGAGGAATACATTTCCAAAGCCAAGTCACATCATTTTCCTCAAGCTCATTTGACTGCAGGCTAAGAAGCTATTGCAGAAAACAAAGGGATGGTGAGGGGGCACTGGGATAATGAATATTAATGAACTTAATTCTCCGGTTTGTGGTTGGTGTAGGACTGGTAGGATGTGAAGGTGGATGGAGATGAAGAAATTCAAACTGATGTTTCAAAATGGACGGATGGTGTTGGCCACCCGTCATCTGCCTAATACCGTGGGCCTACTACATGCCTGCTGCTGGGGCTTGGTGCAGGGAACACCCTCCTTCTGTCCTCAGGGACCTCATAGTCTACTGGAGACACAGCTGTACAAGTAATCGTGACAGTTCGGGGCTTTGTTTTGCATTATTGAAAACACACAAAATGGAGGGGAATTCAGGGCACCCCAGAAGATGTGACTGCTTAAGAAAGACCAACTCCCCCCAGCAGACATGTCAACTGGTGCTTCTTGAGGGATGGAATTGAAATTTGGTTCAAGCCGGCACTGCAAAGGTATAATAACCAGACCTCCCGATTTCCCAGCAAAGTCTTGATTAGACCCATGGCTCCGGATGCCCCCTGATGTGTGTTGAATTGAGTCCCAGTAAAAGATACGCCCAAGTCCTCACTTCCAGGTCCCTGTGGACGGGATCTTGCTTGGAAATAGGGTCTGTGTTGATGTCATCAAGTGAAGATGTGGTCGTACTAATTCGGAGGCGCTGCCCTAACTCCAGCAACTGGTATCCTTATAAGGAGGCCATGTGAAAACATAAAGGTATAAGGAGCCATCGCAGAGGGGAGAAGACTGTATGAAGACAAAGACAGACATTGGAGAGATGAAGCTACCAGCCAAGGGTTGCCAAGGATGGCTAGCAAGCACCAGAAGCCAGGAGAGGTAAGGAGGGATTTTTCCCTGGAGGCTTCAGATTCTTGTCTACCGCTACCTTGATTTCAGGCTCCTTGTCTCCTGAACTGGGAGAGGACAAATTTCTGTTGCTGTAGGCCACCCAGTTTGTGGCAGTTTGTTAGAGCGTCCCTAGGACACTATTATAGCCCCACGTTTGAATTTTGATTCAGAACATATGTCTGTATTTTAGTGTTCCTAAGATCTAAAATGAAGCTGGGAAGATGACCTTTAGGGTTCTTTCTTGCCCTTCTCGTCCCTGCCGAACGCTTCCCGGATCCAGTTTTGGAGTAGGAAGTTCACTCCCACTTCCACTTGGCCTGGCTACCCTGACCACGCATCTTCAGTTTCTCTTGGAGGCTGTGGAGGGGCCCTTGTCCTAACCAGTCAGCACTCACCAAACTGGATTTGATTTCAGGGGGATTCCAAATAAAGTCTGAATGTTCCGTTCCTCCAGGAAATGTACTGGCTTCTCTGCCTTGAATGAGGCCAGAACCTCCTGGCAGGTATGTTCGAAACTATTAAAGAGAACGATTTTTGTAATTGTAGACACTCGACTGGGATAGCATTCTCAGATGACTGCCATTTGCAGATTATATTAGCATATACTTTTGGGAAACCATTTTGTATTTTTATCAATCTCTATAAAAATGTTTGGGCCCTTGGATTCAATAATTCACCTTTCAGGAATCTACCCTGAAAACAACCCCAAAATGCAGACACAGCTGTTACCACAGTGATGTCATCATGGTAGGAGAACTGAAATCAGTCAAAATGTCCAAGAGTCGAGGAATGGCTTAGTAAAACATTACAATGCATTCATTAAAAAAAGCATATTATGCAGCTACTTAAAAGAATGACCTTGGACATTATGGAGCCACATTAAAATGACTGTAATGTGATGCTAAGTAAAAGGAACAAGTTGAAAAAATTGTGTACTGTGCTGATAATTATGTTACGTATCCACTGAAGCCTGGCTGGAAGGAAATACACTAAAACGATAATTTTATTTGCATTTGTTCTTAAGAAATCTCTTTTCTCATCTCTGCTTTTGAATTTTTCTGTAATGAGTTTTTATTTTTGAAATTTAAAATACAAAGGATTAGGCCAGTAGAATAATTTAGTTATTTGTTTAAAATTGATGGAAAATCGCAAATCATTTTTATCTGTTCATTAATTAAACACCAGTTGCTATTTCATGTGAACATGTAAAATAATCTTGCCTACTCCTACCATATATTCTATAGGGAAATTACCTTCCTTTAAACTATGACTTCTGGCCACCGAATCCAGCCCACTGCCTGTTTTTGTAGTTAAGAGTTTATAGGAACATAACTACATCCATTTATTTAAAACTGCATTATAACAGCAGAGTTGAGTAAATCATATGGCCCACAAAGCCTAAAATATTTAATCTCTGACTCTTTACAGAATTGTTTTCAAGCCCTGCTTTAAAACAGTCTTCCATTCTGACTTCAAATAACTCCAACTGGTCTTCTCCACTTAACATTCCTGATAGAAAAATCTGTTTGATCTTTTGGGATGGGCGACTGACATTAGCTGAGTCCATGAACCCAAGCCTTGATGGTTTTTACACTGGCATTTATGAGACGACTTACCTTGGATGTGGTTGGAGAGATATCGTATCTTGCTGGAAAATTCCAAATTAGTTTCTTAAACTGTGACATCCATGCTTCTGGGCACATCCCCTCCCATCCCAGCCAAATAGGTTCTGGATAACTACCTCCCACCCCCATGCTAAATCCACTCCACGTCGTTAAAACAAAGGTCCAGCGTATTGGTATGATTGTTATTATCCACTTCAACAGATACGATTGAATTCGATTAGCAATATAGCAGGGAGGTTGCTCCTCCAATGACTGCATAGTCTTACCCAAAAGCAGTTCAAGCTCATTAAAATCACTATTATCTGACTCTCAATTAAGTGCGATGATAATTTAATTAACAATGCCCACTTAATTGTTGATGGCAGGAAACGGAGACAGACAGTCTCCATGGTGGCTAAGGCAGCTTTACCCTGAAATGCAGGACAAGTTTTCTGAACCAGCAAGCACAGTGAATTCCGTACACTTCTTTGGTATAGGAAAGACCTGAAATAAGTGAACTTGGCTTTGCCTAGGAAATCTAATTTTGACCTGGCATGGTGATGCTGAGGATTTACACCAGGATACCCAAAATGAAGATCCCAGCTCAGCAACCTGGATGCTTTTCGTTAATTTCATTCATTCATTGGCTTTCTCTCTCTCTCTCTCTCTCTCTCTCTCTCTCTTATTCTTTCTGTCCGCTCCCTTCCAACATCTATTAAAACTTTAAACTTGTTCCATGAAGTACTAGGTGCTTTGTAGGATACCAGAATGCGTGAGAAGACGCCATCTTTTTGACTGGAAGAGGCCGGGCCAGTCTGAATTTCAAGAAAAGGAATGGTAATGTTAATGAGCAGTTTGTTGAGCCCTTATCATGTGCCCAGCACTATGCTGAATGCTTCAATCTCATTATCTTATTTTATGTTCACAAAACCCTGTGAGTTTGGTAATATTATTTGTATTTTACCAATGAAAGGAAGCTGGGGCTTCGGAAAATCTAGTTAACATCTCCAGGGTCACAAGGCTAATAAAGGGCAGAACCCAGATACAGCACTGATTTGTCAGATGCCCTTGCTCTTAAAAACTGATAAATGCTTCCTCTTTCCCACTCTTAGCTGCACAGAATGGCACAGGCTCCCACCATCCCTATCGGCATCTCCCCTTAGTAGACCCACATTTTCGTGCCTCCTGAGAAGGGCATGATCCTCAGCTCAGGGGAGCCAGGTCCCTGTCTTTTATTAAACGTCCTTTCTTGCTGCTCCAGACTTCCCAAGTGAGAAGTCAAGTACCCGGCGTGATGGCATGCCAGGGTTTAGAAGAGCAGGGCTCAGGGCCATGGGGCTCTGTCCCATTGGGACATCACCCAGTACCTGGGCATTCATTTCTTTCTCCCCAGGCCTCCAGTGCTCCACCTCAGATGACCCCCCCCACCAAGACACAGCGACCGTGCCTCAGCACACTCCATCAAGCCCTGAAATTGTTCAAACCCTGGTAAAAAATGCACATGTGGATTTTTCCAGAATACTTCCAAAGGTTTCAGCAGATTCTCCGAGAAGTCTGTACAAGGTTAATAAAAATGCATCCAGCCTCTTCAAAGGTATTTCTCAGTTGAATGACCCATGGACCACCAATGTCATCTTTTTAAAAATGCAGATTCTCGGGCTCTAGCCTAGAATGGGCTCTCTGGTAGGTGCCAACCAGGAATCTGCATTTTTGAGCAAATACCCTGCTCAAGAAATCCTGACCTTCCAGGTACCAGCACCAGGCTGTGGTGCCATTCGAAGTCCTGGATTGAAGTCTTCCTCTGACCTTGCTGGGATCTGGGTTTGGAGGAAAGCCAAGGGTGCTTCTGGGGTCTGGCGGGGCTGGAGGGGAGGGGCCAGGGAGGCAGCAGCTCTTTGCAGGTGCAAAGGAGCAGTGGATTTCTCAGTGGCCTGCTCCCTGGGGCTTTATTCTGTCCATTGTTCTCCGCAACTGTGATTGCTGTCAGTGTGTGGGAGAACCTTGCTTCAAACAGTGTGACCAGCTTTTGTTTGGAACAGCCCCTGGGGCTCTGTTTGCAAGGCCCACTGGAGGCCTTTGAGGCCAGGCTTACAATTTCCTCTGTTTGGGGGCAGAAGGAGCAAGAGTTGACCTTTCCTCAGCTTTCTGCAGCCTTGCTAATGTTGGCCTTTGTGTGTGGCTAATTCTTTCTAATCCCCCAGAGCCCCTCAGGTAGCTCAGCATCAGGAGCTTGTGACTGAGTGGCTCTGAGGCCCTGGGCAGGAGGCTTTCACTCCAGCCCTTGTATTTGCAATGCCAAGGTCAAAGACAGTCGGGCACCTGTCACTGTACTGACCACAGTTACACAGGTCTGGGGGGCGACCTCCCTGCCTCAGATCACAGAGGAGTTTGTGACACCAGACTCAACTTCTGACAGTCAGCCGAATGGCTCAGTCCCGGGGTCCCTCCATGCCCCACACAGCAGACCCCCCCCCCCCGCCACTTTGGTCATCCACCCCACTACCCTCTTTCAGTACCTCTGGGTCAGAAAACCGTGTGAAGGCTCAAAAACACCAGGGATTCCTCCTGAGTTCTAGTTACTGAGGGCCAATTTCCTGGAATTTTCTCCCCTGAAGTTTCTGAAGTTTGAAATGAGCCACATAGAAGCCAGTCATTGAGCATTTAGTGAGTATTTATTGCAGGTGGAGCCTATGTAAGGTAAAGGGCATTCCCTGGAGATGATACACTTCCCACTTCCCTCTTCCTTACCCCGATCCTTCTTTACCCCATTCTCCTTCCTTTGGAGAAGTTTCGTGGCCTCCCAACTGGTCAGGAACCCTGGTCACCTCTGGTAGCACTTTATAGCCCTTATCTGCCCACAATGATACATTTTTCCACACTATTCTTTAAATTAATGCCTGTCTGCTCCGACCCGACTGTGAGCCCCTAGAGGGCAGGGACCCTGCTTAGTTTTTTGTCTTCCTTTCTGCTCTGATGCTCACCACTCTCCCAGGCCCAGGGATGGCCATTCTTCTATTTCCCCCTAATGAAGCTAGCGAATGAATAAAAGAGTAACTTCCTGCGTGAAAGCAGTTTGCCGCCTGGATTGCAAACACTGAAATCCCCTCTGCCGCTCCTGCTAAACTCCTCGGATTTGTATGACAAAAAGCCAGGCATGGCTCAAACTCGCCTTGGGGACTTGGCGGGGCCTCGAGGTCACCAAGAGCACATGGCTTGTGCTCTGAAACAATTAGCCTGACTTGGGCTGCCTTGGATTTTGTTAAAATGTGTGCCGATTGCTACGGAAACTGTTTGCATGTAATCAATCTTCAGCGGCAGAGAGCCGTCCGGTGCAGGCAGGCGCGTCAGGCCTGTGTGGGGACCGCGGTAAGGGAGGGAGCAGGGAGGGAGCCAGGTTAAGAATTGTACCAGCAGGGGTGGGGTCCCAGACGTGTGGAAATGGGGCTTGAACGGCAGCCATCAGCGCGGGGCTTGTGTGTGGGGACACTGCACATCCCTCCTGGGGCCAGGTCCGCATGGAAGGAAGGTCCGGTCGTGCAAGGTCAGGTGGTCAGCCGTCTGCACCTTTCCGTGGTTCTTGACGCCTGTCTCCTCCTCTGTGAAGTGGGAGGGGCGTGCTTTCTGTTCCGTCAGCTGATTGGAAGGATCCCGATGGGAACGGTCCAATCAGAGCCGGGGGAGCAGCGCCCGGCAGGCAGGGACCACCCACGGGATGGCACCCTTGGTACCAAGGCTTCTGGGGCACTCGGGCCACCCACTGCTGGTTCTGTTACTCATATTCATGGCTGTTATCACATCACCTGGGGAGCTGTTTGCAAGTATGAATTCCCTGGCCTCACTGAATCACGATTACCCAGGGGGCGGGGGGAGGGAGGCGGGCGGGGGCAGTCTGGACTGCTGTATCCAAACAACAACAGCAACAACAACAATAACAAAATGTCCTCCATTGATTTTGATTCAAAAGCACAGTCGAACCCATCTGCAAATCGCACCGGGAGATGGGTCTGCCTCTCGCTCTCTTGGTACCTCAGCTCCTCCTCCTTGACCTGATGTCACACCTGGCTCTATCGCTATTATGTATCAGGTCAAGGTAGAAATGTTAGGTAACTCCAGGTTTTACCTTTTGTTCTTTTGCATTTCTTTAATAAATGTATTCGCATAAGTCAAACAAAACAACTTTCATCCCTGATTATTCATTTTGTGTCTTTGTCCATATGCAAATGAATACTTGAAATATAATGTATGCGTTTCTGAATGTCCATTAATGCAGTTCCCAGTTTTATAAACATGTGTCTGTGTTTCCATTTTAGTGAGAAAATGTTAATTGTTGTGCACAGCTCCAGTGATTATATATATAAACTTAAAGTAACCAGAGCCCTGTTTTTGAATATTTAGGTTGCTTACAAATTTTTTCACTGTTATAAATAATGCTGGAATATATATCTTCAAACATATAGACTTTCTATATTTAGGAATTTTACTTTGAGTACATTACCAGAATTACCACTGAGTTATATGCACAAGCTCTTTTTATTGTTCCGGAAATCTATTGCCAAGTTTTTTCTGAAAAGGTGTTGCCAATATATACTCTGACAACTCCTTCTTCATGAGAGTTTCATCACCTCCTGGCCAGCACCGAGTATAAACATTTTATTTTGTATTTTCACCAATTTAATAGTTAAATGTGGCACTTCATAGTTGCTTTATTTGCATTTTATTTTTATTTATTTATTTATTTATTTATTTATTTATTTATTTATTTTTATTTGCATTTTAAAGTGTATTTTAGACATATAAATGCCTTGCCGCTCCATAAACTCCACCCGTGGTGCCATCATCACTAATATGAGGCACGCAGAATTCTGTTTTTTGGAATAACTTTGTAGGGTTTATGTCCGGAATTGCCTCAGGTAAGAATACCACCCTGCTCTCTCCTTAGCCAGCTGTGAGACAGTCAGGTGATGAGGCTGAGGAGGCTGGGGGAGTTGGACAAATAGGCTCCTCTGCTCCCTAGTCTGGGGTCTGGGTAGCCTCGGGGGCATTGATCTCTTAACCCTCTGCACCCAGGCCCATGCCTCAGCCTGTTGGCCATTTGACACCTGCATCGGATCCTCTCTTTGGTGCAGGGAGTCTTAGCATCACTCACTTCCCTCATTAGTTAATGAATAATTCATTCATCCAACAAGTATGTATTGAACATATATCGTATGCCGGGCAGTGTGCTGGGCAGAGGCTACAATACCACAGTGGGGAAAGGAGTGACCAAACAGACCTTGCCTGCGTGGATCTGAGAGCCCATCAGGAGAAGAAGTTGTTTATTAAGTTATCACACCCAACCATGTGTCACTCACTCTGCCCTATCCCTCTGGGGGTCTTTGCCCACACACTTCCCTTCTGCCTCAGAGCATCTGTGCCTGCTGATCCCCCTGCTGGCTTTCCCTCCCCACCAGCTGGCTCCTCCACTCTCTCCAGCTATGCTCAGATGTCACCTCTGCAGGGAAAGCTCTGAGGACCATGGAGGTGTCCCTGCCCCTCCGTGCTCCCTAGCTGTCTGTCCCGGCTTCACTTTTCCCCACAGCACTCATCACCGTCCAACATGTCACTCATGTACATGTTTGCTTATTGCTTCCTCCCTTCACTGGGGTAAGGTCTGCAAAGGCAGGAGCTCTGTTGGTCTCGTTCACTCCTAGGAACAGTGCCTGGCATGAAGAGCCCCCTACTAGGTGTTTCTTGAAGGAAACAGCGAATGAATGAATGAACAAATGAATGAATGAATGAATGAATGAATGTTTTTTCTGATTCTCACTTAAGGGAATTTGTATGGACACTTGTTAGTTGCAGTGAGCCTGGGGGTGAAGGGTGGGGTGGGCGGGGAGGGGTTGGGGGGAAGCTGAAACCCCATGTCCACTTTTGGTTGCCTTCTGAGAGCCTGACTCTTAGGAAGACCTCTGACTGTTCCTAGCTGACGAATGCCGATGGCAACAGCGGTATGTGCCAGTGTTTTCGAGGGCCCTGGGAACGCTCTTATTCCTTGCAGGAGAACTAGCAGGAGAACCAAGAACTAAGGCTTTGGTCGTCACGTGGGGGAAGCCCTGGACTCCTGGCAGTGGCTCAGGCAGTTTTCACAGGACAGGGAGGGACTGCCATTGATTTCTGGAGATGCTGAAGGATGGCTTTGCGGAGGCGGAGCCCGAGTCAGCCAGGAAGACTGAGATTGCCTGTCTGCACAATTAACATCGTTGTGGGGGTGTAATCTTCCTAATTAGTTTATTTCATCAAGGTTTGATTGAAGGCTTTTCTCATCTGCCTCTGTGGCCTCCTTCTCCCTAAGGCTCATGAATAATAGGAAGCAAGATCTGACTCGGCTCTCTCCTAAAGAGATCAGCCCATAAATAAAACATCTGGGTCTTGCTGGGGAGGGGATGGCGAGAGGGGCTCTGAGTGGGAGCCCACTGACTGATGGAGACAGGAGAGTGTTTTCTTAAGTGGGGCAGGTTCGTCTCTGGACCTGGGCCACAGAGCTTGGCTTCCCTGCAAGAGCAGCCCGCCTAAACATGGGACTGATAAATGGGGGAGGGGGAAGCAATGGGGTGGCTGCCGTACCAGCCCACAGGCTCACTCTCTTTGCTCCTTTGCTTTTTCTACTTCCTAACTAGACTTCTCTTAGAAGAGAGGATAATTTATGCCTCCAGACGTCTCTTCCTAACAGGTTCTAACAGGTCTTCATGTTGTGATGAACATGACAACAATTTCAGTGATTTTTCAGTAACCTACAGAGAGAATGGGTCCTTGCCCATTTCTGTCCTTGACTGGACCAGGTTTCAGGGACTTGTCCGTATCAAGGAGGTTGGACAAAACATCAGATGGCACCTGTTCCCCTCACACTCACTAGTGGCAGACATTGCTAATCCATCACAGCTCCTGACCTGGGAGGGCACCTTCTCATCGTAATGCCCAGAAGACCATTTTCAGTACATGAGGGTTGGCCCAGGAGAACTGAAACCTATTTCTCATCCCTGGAATCCATGATCCTTTTCAGCCTTAAGCTTTTCTCTGATGATGGCTGGGAAAAAATGGAAAAAAAAACACCCCAAAACACAAACATATCCAAGTGTACTCTCTTCCCTCGGAGGTAAGAGATTACCTGAAAACCAAAAGAGCCATCACAGCCCAGAACCTGGAGTGAAATTTTTTGTCAGGATAGCATTTCCTTGACAATGTGAGCAGGTGGCATAGGTTTTAAGAGATGCACCAGGCAAAATTTCGAAGACACAAAATACGCATCAAGCCAATCAAAAACATTTGGGGTGGCAAATGCTCCTCAACAAGAAACATAAATCTTACCATTTATATGATTTTGTTCTATTTAAACAATGGAATACCATACTGCAATGAGAACTGCCTACAACCACACACACATGAATGAGGATAGATCAGGCAATGGAGAAGATGTTAAATGAAAGAAGACCAACTAAAAAGAGGCCATATTGGGTCATTCCATTGATAAAGCATGACAGCAGTGAAACTGCTCTACGCAGTTAGACATCAGGTCGCTGTCACTCTTGGGCAGGGTGGTGGCCAGGAGAGAATATGAGAAAGGCTTCTGGGAGGAGGTAATGTTTTGTTTTTGGATTGGGTTCTAGTTTATGGGTGTGCTCAGTCTGGGGGAGAATTCATCCCCCTGTACACTTATAATGCGACCACTGCGAAATAAAGCTGAGAAAAGTCTTGGGGCCAGAGAGGCACACTTGCCAGTGTGTGGAATGGAATTCCCATTCTCCCAGGTCCTGGCCTCTGCTCACTTTGGCTCATGCCTTCCCCTCCTGGCTCATCATGTCCTCTTGGCTCATCACATTCCCCCTGTGATGTACGATGGGCATTCCTCCTGGCAAGACTTGGCATGATGAAGTGGAAAAGAGTAGGAGGTGGAGGTGGAGTCAAAACACCTGGATTTGATTTCAGTGTTGCCACTTGTGGGATGCAGGATGCTTGGCCTCAAGCAGGCCTCGTGCACCTGTGATCTTCAGTTTCCTCCCTGGGTCTGGCGAATGGGATTTGGTCTCACCTTCCTTTAGGTGTGCTTGGGTGCCCTGCGTCTCACCTCTTGCCTCTTGTCAGTCTGTTGCACAAGAGGGTAGAGGGGTGGGGACTGTAAGCTGGTGGCATCAGGCTGCTGTGGAGAACAGAACCTTGGGCAATGATTCTAGATTCCTCTGGTCACTAATGGAGACTGACTCTAAAGTCAGCTGACCTGAAGTCTCTTATTCAAGTCCCCAAACAAATGAGACAATTACCTGGGGAGGCCTCCCAAGCCAGACTTTTCCCCACAAAGCAAAATTGACCAACTTGTGACAAGCAGAGACATCTTCTTAGCAATGTGAAGTCTTAAGGGCCATCCCCAGAGCTTCTCAGGAAAATGTGCTATTTAAAAACTCATTGGTGCCTTCCACATCACAAATCTGTTTGAAGTGTGGTTGAAGGAGAAGTTAAGAAAAAAAAAAAAAAAACTATTGAAATTGAGAGGAAAAAAAGAATCTCTCTATCCCAGAAACCCAAGGGGTTAATCCTCTCCTGTGGCTGAGGAAATGCCAACAAGCCTTTGGCAATCTTCCTCCTTCTTTATATAACAACACTTCCAAGAGCTGATGCTAGGACCGCCCAGTAATGCTTTTAATTTGTGTGCAGTTGGGAAGAGGCCAGGATTTAATCGAAATCGTTAGGATGGCTTTGCTTGGAGTAGCTGAGTGCTCGCAGCAGAGCTGGGCAACAAGGTAGCACCGGAATAATTAAAAGAAATACCTAAGGTCATCATCGTTGTGTGAGTTATTCCAGATACCAGGCTACAGAGTAAAAACGGTGGAATTAAATAGCACCTATTACATTTCAATTTTCTCTCTTCTCATCCACCTAATAGAAGGAGCTGGAGCTCCATGTTTATTTAATGGGGCTGAGGGACAGACCCTGGGAGCTGGCTGTTCCTCAGCCAGCCCAGGTGCTCAAGGGTCCTATTCTTAGTCCCCTCTGCACTGTGGGTGGTCTGAACCGGCTCGCCCTCCTAAATTACACATGGTACACAGCTGCATAGAGAACATTCCACTTGCCCCACCTTCCCAGGGTACTCCTACCCGCCTGAGCCCCATCCTTGGGTAAAATATGGAAAAACAGGCACAGGCACTGGGATTTCTATACCTGCCCTCATTCCCATTCTCTTTCTAAGGGGAACCATGAGTCCCAAAGCCCCCAGACAACATATGGTCAAGATTAGGAATCATGTCCCTAAAAGACTGAATAATTCAGGTGAAAAAAAAGCACATCTGCGAAGTAGAGATATTCACCTGACTTATTTATATGTTATAAACACTTACAAGCATCACAGGGGACCAAGCATATGCCATGGCAGTTATTCACTCAATCAACAAGGGTTCATTTACTTCTACAATCCATCCATTCTTTCTTTTCCCCAGTTCTGTAAAGCCTTGTGCTATGTTCTATCATGAGGATGAGAGAAAGAGCTGAGGCTTCCGAATGCTGGCTAGAAACGGGTCTCACACACAGAAGGGTTCTGGTTGGTGTTTGCACATTTGCTTGGGCCAACAGGGCATCTTGTCTTTCTCTGAAGCAATGTATCACCCATGGTATCAAGGGCAAAGGCCTCAAGGCACACCATGGGCCAACCCTATTTTGTTTTCCAGTCTCGGCTCTTCAGGAAAGCAAGGTTGCTGCTGCCATTAGGTGGCAAGGGGAGGACTGTGATGGTGGGAACAGGTGTGACCACAGAAGTCAGGCACATGGCTCTTTCCTCTCAATGAATATTCCCTCAATGGCGGATATTCTATGGGGATCTCCATTTTATGTGCCAGAACACTGAGTTTAGAGAATTTAAACAACTTACCTAAGATCATTGAGACAGTACGTGGGAGAACTGAATCTCCAACCCGGGGCTCCCTGAGCCCGCACTTAAGACCCTCAAGCTGAGGAGAAGACAGTGAGTGAGCCAAGGAGACGTAGTTTAGAGAAGTCAGCAGATGATTTGAGGAGATATGAGAGGTATATTGAAAGAGTGGAAAAACCATGAGGAAAGGTAGATTCACAAAGGAGCAGACAGCTGAGGGTGCTGATCCTAGAGCAGGGAGCAGATGATAGAATCACTAGTACCAGTCACCTTGGCAAAGAGGGACATCTCCTCCTTGAAATAGGGGGAGGATGGGTGAAGCTTTGAGATATGTTTGTTTGTTTATTTATTTATTTATTTATTTATTTATTTAAAAAAATTATTTATTTATTTGAGAGAGAGAGTGCAAGCACGAGTGGGAGGAGGGGCAGAGGGAGAGGGACAAGCAGACTCCCCGCTGAGTGTGGAGCCCCATGCAGTTTGATCCCAGGACCCCGAAATCATGACCTGGGCTGGAGCCAGACACTTAACTGACTGAGTCACCCAGGTGCCCCTTGGGATACATCTTAATGTAGGGGAGCCACATGTGGGCTAGAGGGAAGGTAAGATGGGGAGTAAGAACTCCATTGTCACTTTGAGTTCTACACCTGGGAAAGTATCAGTTATCTATTGCTGCAGAACAAGCTACTCCACAAAATAGTGGCTTACAACAGGCCATCATTTCTTCTCCTCTAGCTGCAGTCGATGGGTGGGTCAGCTGGGACAGCTATGAAGGCTGGGTCTCTCTTGCTGTTGTCTTCCATCCCATGCTTCTTTAGAGCATGGTGCCCTAATGGTTCCCAGAGGGAAAGAGTGGAAGCTGTAAGACTTATTAAGGCCAAAGCCCTGGAATGCACCCAATGTCACTTCTGCCGCATTCTAAAGGTCAAGTCAAATCCCAAGGCCAGCCCATGTCCATTGAGGTGGAGAAATGGGCTCCACCTCTCAGTAGGAGGAGCTACAAATCTCAACACACAGGGCCTGGGTAGAGAGAAGCTGATTTGTTGGGACCGTTATTTTCACCATGTATCACGAGGCGGAGGCCAAGAGGAATGGGTGTGGTCAAAGCTGAGGTTCGAGGAGGTGAAGTAGAAGATAGAAGATTTAAGAGGACTCCATGGAGGGACCAAGTAAAGACACGTCTTTTTTGTCATACAGCTTGGAGGCAGTTCCATCTATTTGGAGTGGCATCCCACTTCAGAGGGTCAAGTCTGGACTCCTGAATGAGAGGACGTAAGTCATGACCTAGCTGTGTCTGGAGCTGTTACGCAGTAGGTGCTCAGGAAATGTTAAGGACTAGACACCACTTTCTATTTCCTGTCTTTATCTTTTAATTCCAAGGTGGGACATAGGAAGTAACATTTTGAGAATCCCATGGGAAAGGCAGTGACAATGAGATCCTCTCTTAATCCAAGTGTCCTCTGCTTACCCCAATCCAGCCACAGCCAGCCTTTCCCCCACTGGGGGTGCCTACTGTGGGCTGTCAGGGCTGTTGGGGCTGGTGGCTAAACGTTTGACCTCCACAAGCAAATCGAGTTGGTATCTCAGGAGGATACACTCATCTGGGCTACTAAGTGCCAATAAGGTCCCTCTGGTCCAAGTCTAGGATGTTGATTCTTAATTAATGGCCAAGGTAAAAACTTCAAGGAAATGTAGTGTGTCTTAAAAGGGAAACATGGAGGCAAAGGGAAGTATCTCCTTTTGAAAAGAAGATCAGAGGCTCTGGATTTCACTAAGGAAGCTGGAGCCCACATTCCAGGAAGTGGCAGTCCCTCAGGGGACTTTCAATTCCCTGCTACCAGTTCCATCTGCAGAGGAGCGTAACTATGGTTTCCTCACAGGTCATGTTTGGTCTGGCTGTGTGGCTGTGTATTAGCTTTTGTGATATTTTATACACACACACACACACACACACACACACACACACACACACACACCTCATTAGGGGATACACCTGAATACTAACACTGAATTCTCAACATGCTTGCTTTGTTCACAACTCACTTCCAGAACCATCTACCTAGCATCTTACGTGCACCTTGGACTCCATGTGCCAAAATGTTCCTGATTCCCTCAGCTCCTGCTTGCTGGCCTGTCTCCTATTTTCAACTTAGCTCACAGTAGCAGTCGTTGTCAGTGCCCTATCTATTTGGTAAGTCTTGGAAGGCCCAAGACTTCCACCTGTCAGCCCAGGCACACCTTTGCCAAAGGCTGCTCCGCTAGCCCCACCCCCACGCCACCTGCCTGCCAAAAGAACTTTCTCCACAGCCAGCCTACACCTGCCCTCTGTGATCTGCTCTGCCCTTTCTCATGTGGATCTAGCTCATGTTTCCTAACTTCCCTCTTGGCCCTCCTCTCTACCCATTTGCAAGCATGAACAACAAAATCCAGATCTGGTGGTTGCCTGAGGAACAAAGGACACTTTCCTTTAGCAAGCAGGGTGGAGAATGGCTTAATAGAGCTCATAGTTTAAGGTTTTCCTTCTGATTCTCCTTGTGTTGCCATGCGCCGCCTCCACATCATGCTTGTCTTGGTTGTACCTGAAAGCATGTGGCGGCTCAGACACACAGGGTGCTGCTGCCACCAGTAGCTAACAAAGGACCCTTAGCACTCGCGGAGCTCTGCATTTCCAACTCAAGGACCTGCCATTTTTGGTTGGTGTCAGTTGAATCTTTTCCCCTCCCATGATGGGCATTGTCCTCTGTTTTTTCCCCCAAAATAAAAGAATAAAGTTGTTTCCCACACTTGAAGCCAACTCTTTTGTCAGCAGCGGCAAACAACTTAATTCTGCTACAAGGCAGGGCTGGAGCTGGTTCAAGCACTCCGCCAGTGGCCAGCAGGAGAAAAAAAAAATCATTAGAAAATCAATTTTTGCTTAATTGAAGATTCTTCCTTTGAACAGGAACAAAGTCGCCACCTGGGTGATGACTGCATTTTTGCCTGCCTGGGTTTCCCTTGGTAGATAAGATGTCTCCAGCATCCAGAATCAGCAGCACCACACGTGCTGACTTCTGAGGGCCTAAGGTGCTCATGATGGCAGTATCTTGGGTGATGAATCCACTCAGGACATGGGCAAGAGTTGCTCCATCAAAGGATGATGAGAAATGATGCTCAGAAATGGGATAAATAAGGGAGATTGACCTGCTGGTCTCTCTCTTTTTGTAGACAATTTAAACTTCTCCCTAGGGCTGTTTATTTCTCTTCAGCTTATTTCTGCTATTGAGACTCCTAGGAAGTGCCAAACCAAGGTTCCCAGCATCTTTTGGAACAAACCCAGAGTGCCAGCAGTGGTGGGCACCACACTGGGTCCCTGACACCCCAGAAGTGATGAGCAGAATCATGGCTTATCCAGGAACCATAGTATCTGAGAAGCAACTGGAGAAATTGAGGGCATTTCATCTTGAGAAAAGGAGGTCCAGAGGAGCAGGAGGAATTATCTTCAAACCTATGAAGGGGATGGTCTTGCTCAGAGTTGCTGACATGGGCGGAATCAAGGTGCCCCTCGCAGGGAGACAGGTAATGGTGCAAGTAATGAAGAAGCTGTTCCTGGGCTGCTTAGAAATGCTTAGGATTGGTTTAAGAAGACTGAGCTCGAGGAAACTTAACATTTTTGAGGTCCTAAACCTGCCTTTATTTTCCCCAAAACAAAACACTTTTCTCTATCTATCATCATATATCTTTATATAGTGATTGAACAGCAAATCCCAATTCAGTAGGGATATCTTAAGAAGATATCCCTTGATAACTTCATAATGTAGCCATCGGAGAAATCAGGCCATGCCAGCATCCGCTGAACTTCAGTTACCCTGTTTGCTGTCAGCCAAGATGGAGTCTTCATGCAGTGTCCTTCAAAATCTGACTCCAACCTTCCTCTCTGCTTTACGTCCTTCCCTTCTCTCTCCTGCAATACTTCTTCATGATGCAGACACAGTGACATTCCAGTCCTTCTGCACGAATGCCATGCCTTCTCCCATCTGCTCACCTCTACCAACCTTATCTGGCACGGAGGCCCTTTCTCCCATTGTCTTTGGGAAATTCCCATTCATCCTTCCAGACTCAGAAGTTGTGGGCCTGAACCTCTCTGTCCCTGGAACACCATTTTGATGTTCTTCAGCATATTATACTGTGAACTTATGTTTATATATTTGGCCCATTAGACCAAGACCCTATTCAAGGATAATTAGCATGTGTTACTATTTGTTTGGAAAAGTTGTTTCCACAAGGCCTATTTGAAGGGGCAGGCATTGTTTGTAGAATGTCCATCCCAGACATCGTGAGTCACGCACTGGGGAATAAAAGGGGGCAGAGCTAAATATTAAATGAAAGTGTTTAAGGAACTTTAGATTTGCCCAAGGGATATCAAATGTGGTTGTCGTGGCAGGTGAAGGGCTATGAAGGAGCACCGAGTGCCTTGGGCCTCCCACAGTACAGAAAAGATTTTCCTTATTTATCAGCCACATTTGTGAAGACCTCTGCTTCCCAAGAACTCTCAGAGGCAGATGAGGCCCTCATCTGGGCCTCAACCCATTTTCAGATGTGCAAACTCGAGCTCAGACAGGCTAAGGAACGGGATTCTGCTCTCAGGGGTGGAAGGGACTGTCAGATGAAATGCTGCCCAGAAGGGTGATGATGATCAAAGGGAGAGGAAGACAGACAGAACATTCTTAGGCTGCACCCAAGAGAAGGCCAGCGGGAATGCAGCACATGACTAACCCCGAGCTTATCATACTCCCTCTGCTTCTGTACCATGTTCCTCACTTGGCATTTATCTGCAAGTGGCTTGGAGCCACCTTTTTCAAGGTTTGGGTGAATCAGAATTGGCGTCTCTATATAACAGTATCTCAACATTGGGGTTCTCTTAATTTTAGTCACCAGGAGCAAAACCCTGACCATGGCCACAGGTTGCTCTCAGCTTGGCCAGACCCTCAGTAGTCCACAAATATCTGTGGAGCAGAAATATGTGGTAAAGGACATGTGTGCCCACTTCCTGGAAATGACTTGGGATTGACCTTATGGCTACCTGAAAATATTCTTAGGTTACCTCTACCTTTCCTCCATACTGGGGTCCCCTACAAATGGCCATTTTGGATGCCCCCTTACCCCTGCAAGATAACCATTGCTGACAGTTCTGAGTCTAGAGTAATCCAAAGTCTATTCGCTTTCTAACCAACTGGTCTAGGAGATTCAGTTTGAAATAAGCAAGGGAACAGAACATCAGGATAAATCAGATATGGGTGAACTTATCAAAGTTCAATAAACATAAAAGTGATGAATTTTGAAGTCACATAATTAACTCAGGATTACATGAGCAATAACTGAGTAATTACACCTTTAATAATGCATTGAACTTGTCAGGAATACTTACTCATTCTGCTCAAATTTTTTAACAAGATAGCCTATAGCAAGTGACTGTAATTAGATATTGCCTCTGAAAACATCGACAGCAGCTAATTGATACCTTTTATTATAAAGCTAGATGCCAAACATTGCTGTTGAGTGGATTAAAGAATAATATTAGATGTGTTAGGATCATAATACCTACTTGCAAGAATCTAATGCAAGTGGGGAAAAAAAGCCCCCTCGACCCATCAATCACCCACATAAAGTTAGTTCAAGTTTGCACTGGTTTGCTTTAAATTACAGCCTGATAGCAGTTGCTACTGCCTGGGCTGTCAGGAAAGGAAACTGGGGGCGGTGGGGGTGGGGCTGGAGATGGGGTTCCTCCTGCTTCCCGCTTTCAGGTGGACCCAAGAGAGGGGTCTGGAAGAACGGAGATGGTAGAAGGTCTCCGTGTGGGGAGAGGAAGGAGAGAATGTGTATGTTTTAACCTTTTGAGGAGAGAGAATTTTTTCTCACTTCACGGTTGAGTTTTCGGGCTTTTATGTATCGTTTTAGGTTTCTCTACTGCTATTTGAGACAGAGTTCTAATGTTTATAAAGGTAAGAGAGAGGCTGTGGTTTGGGGGTGCCAGGGAGGTTCCCCTCCCTCTGCTCCAACCCCAGGATATTTTCTCTGGGAATTTTCCCCTGGACCTAGATTTCCTATTAACAAGGCAGCCTTGAGAATCTTCTCAAGGGGGCAGATGTTTTAACTGGAGCAGGGAGCATGCTCACTGCCCCCAAACAGCAAGCACTTCCAAAGGCCCAGGAGAGGCAGTCTCTCGGTGGTCAAGAACCTTGCCTCTGCCTTGTTTGAATTCAGCTCTGCCAGGGTTCTCAGCTGTGCGGTATCAGGTAAGCCCATGACTGCTCTGTGCCTCAGTGTTCAGGTCTGTAAAATAGGTTTACAGTCTAGACCACTGATATTTGCAGGGCCAGGGCGTGGGCACAAATAGAGACTGTCATACCAATGACTAAGGACTTAAAAACTGTACACCAGGCTAGCGAACTCTTAAAGCAAGTATTTTCTATCCTCCTGCTTTGACAAATACACCTTCAAAATTAAAATGTGTAAGCTATGGTATGTATATGACTAAAAGACATTTAAATATAAAAGATAGCTGAATTTAATTATTATCGCATGGGTCTGGGTGTGCTGTTAGAGGAACAGAGATGTTGGGTGAGTAATCAAGGCATATGTGATCCATAAATTATTTTGTTTATTCCATAAAATTTATTTATTCCTTCAGTTTGTCAGCAAAGTCACTAATGATGTTGTTATGACCAGATAGCATATCATTTTTGTTCTATTGGCAATAATGACCTAAACATTATAACATAATAGATATTCAAAGTGTGTATATATTTTCATATATTCATATCTTATACCCATCAAAAATGCAAACTGAAGTCAATGTTGAAAATGTAAGTATCAGTATGAAGAATGAAAAAGTAAATGTAAAATATAATTTTTTTAAATGTTTTAAAAAATGTTAGTGTTCTCAAATATTGAAAAGTACTTATTAAAAGCAATGGGTATTGGGCACCTGGGTGGCTCAGATGGTTAAGTGCCTGCCTTCAGCTCAGGTCATGATCCCAGGGTCCTGGGATTGAGTCCCGCATCAGGCTCCCTGCTTGGCGGGGAGCCTGTTTCTCCCTCTCCTGCTCCCCCTGCTTGTGCTCTCTCTCTTTCTGTCAAATAAATAAACAAATAAAATTAAAAAATAAAAATAAAAGCAATGGGTGTTATACAGAACTGATAAATTATTGAACACTACATCTGAAACTATGTACTATATGTTTGCTAATTGAATTAAAAAGTAATAAAAGCAAAAGGCAAAATAAAAAGCTCACTTAAAAAAGCAAAAGACAAACAAAAATTAAAATGAATAAGTATCACTAATTTAATAACACTTGAATAAAACTGTATTTTTAATTTATTGAGAATTTAATCAAAAATTTGCAGAAAAATTTAAAAAAAATCACCACTCTGGGATTTAATATTCATCTAGTTGTCTGTGTAACAAAGCAGTATCATGTTTCATGCATGTTATGTCTAGACTTACATATATTCAAATTTCAGAGAAATATGAATTGCTTAACATTGCAAAATATTCTGTAGCTGCTATGTGCTCTGTTTTGAATACTGCACTGATTTGTGAATAACTGGAGAACTCTAAATTGGAAATGAAAAGAAGAAAGAAAATGGATGCTTGTCACCACCAAGAAATCATACTTTGTTATAAGAAGAATCTATTGCATTCCTGCCCAGAGGAAAGATTTGACAAGCTAATTAATGTATCTTTTCTCTTCTCTCAAATCCTCCCCGACTCTAGAGCAGTGTCCATCTCTGAAGACAACAGACCTCATGACATTCAAGCAGTCTCTTTTGGTTTCAAGGGCATCCATTGGGCAAGAGCGGTGACAAGCATTTCCCTGGGATCTAAATAATGTTAATCATGATAGTGGCTATATAGGGCTCTGATTCCCATGTGACAGAGGCACTGTGAGGTATTTAAAAACACTGTTTTGAATAAACTTTTTATTTTAGAACGGCTTTAGATTTGTAGGAAAATTGTGAATACAGAAACGTCCTAGACATCCAGTTTGCCTGATTTTTAACATCTTACACTCATATGGTATCTTTGTTACAAGTGATGAACCAATATTGATACACTGCTATTAGCTAAAGTCCATACTTTATTTAAATTTTCTCAGTTTTCCCCTAATATCCTATTTCTAGTCCAGTATCCCAAACAGAATATCACATATATATTCAGTAGTCTTGTTGCCCTTGGGTCCTCTTGCCTGTGACAGCTTCTCAGACTTTCCCTGTTTTTGATGGCCTCAAGAAATTTGAGATTTGAATTTGGAATGAAATTGGGACTCTTCTGATGTTTTTCTTATGCTTTACTGGGCTGATAGGTTTTGGAAAGAAGACCACAGATGTGAAGTGCAGTGTAGACTGTCAACGGCACTTATCAGGGTCGACATTGACTTTGGTCACCTGGCTGAGATAGTGTTTATCAGGTTTCTCCCATGGAATGTTACTCAGCATCCCCCCCCAACCCCCTTTCCATACCGTACTCTTTGGAAGGAAGTCATTGTGAGCAGCCTGTACTTCCAGTGTGGGAGTTATGCCTCACCTCCTCGAGGGTGAAGTATCTGCATAAATTATTTGTAACACTTCTTTATGGGAGATTTGTCTCTTCACTTCCATTTGTTTTTTGAATCAGTTTTTAAAAGATTTATTTATTTATTTGAGAGAGAGAGAGAGAGAGGGAGCAGGGAGAGGGGCAGAGGGAGAGAGAGAATCTCAAGCAGGCTCCACTCCTAGTGTGGAGCCAGACGCAGGGCTCAGTCTCACCCCCCTGAGATCACGACCCCAGACAAAATCAAGAGTCGGAACGCTTAACAGATTAAGCCACTCAGGCACCCCTTTGTTAAATCATTTTTTTTATATCAGTGTGGACTGATGGATATTTATCTTATATTTTGAGCTATAATCCAATACTATTTTAAACAATGTTTTGCCTGAATTTTTCCAGCTTTGGCCGTTGGGAGTCTTTTCTGTTGACTCCTGTGTCCCTTAGACGTACTTCTGTCTTTTTTTTTTTTTTAAAGATTTTTGAGCACATCCTTACTTTCTGGCACTATAGGCTGCTACAGGCTCATCTTGTATACTTTCTGCCCCTGTGCCAGAATCAGCCATTTCCCCAAGGAGTCCATGAGATTGTAATAAAAGTACTTTTGTGTGTATGTTTGTGGAATGCAGTATCCAAAGTGCAGGGTCCAGGAGATGGTCCTTTCCCGTAGAGGTCCAAGAGCAATGCCCTTCACCCTCCCTCCGTCACGAAGTTGAAGGGACGGTTAAAGGAGTGAATATGTACAAAGTGCGTGGAGCAGTTCCTAGCACATAGTAAAAACTCAGTAAGTATTAGCTATTATGTAATTGCATGCGATATAAACTCCCCGAAGTCTTGCCAGTGAGTCCTGCTAACAGTGGAGACACAGTGATAGAAATGAGAGCCAATGTTTGAATTACATGCTACAATGTAAAAGCATCCAGAGATTAGTTACATCCATAGATGATTTCTGTGGTTCATTTTCTGGGGCAAATCTTTGCAACCTGGAGGTAGGCGGGTTGCCCTGTAAGTAAAGCTCAATCTTCTGATACCCTTGCCTATATTCTATGTACTTTATACTTTGGGTGACTTCATGCTGTAGCTTCTCCCTTCCCAACATTCACCTCGGATAGTAAACCCCTGCTTTCTGGCCATAAAAACTCATTATTTAGGAAAGAAGAGAAGTCCCTGCTGGAAGTTGAGGCAAAACACTGGAGGATGGGCCAGCTCCTGAGACTGCAACAGAGTAACTGTGTGTCCAAGGCTTGCTGAGACCCCTGGAAGTCCCACCTGACTACTTTGACATGTCACACTTTCCTGCCCAACCCGGGCATGACTCGGGAAATGTTCTTATGCTACTGTAAGAGAATATAAATATTTTGGAGGAGTTGGGTAAATGAGACAAACACATAAAACTGTAATACCAGACATTCTACAGTAGCTGTCAACTTACTGTTAGGGACAAAAGTTCTGGAGGACGCTGGGAATGAGAAGGGGATAGTCGCAGAGTTGCAAGGGCCCAGGTGCTGGGACCAGGGGGTCTGGGCTCCAGTCCCAGCTCTACCACCGGTCAGCCATATGACCTTGGGCAAGTGATTCGACCTCGCTGTGCTTCAGTCCCTCATCTGTCAAAAGGGCATGAAAACATACTTGCATCAGATTTTGGAGAATAAAACCAATTAACGTAAAGTACTTACAACAGAGACTGGCACGTACTAAGGGCTATCGGAAGTTGCTGCCCTTTTTCTTAGATGCCGTCCACCGTGCCAGGATACTTCATTTTGCCCTTCAAGCAACCTCATCAGGCGACTTGATCTACATTTGAATGGCGAGCTCAGGTGAAGAGAGGCTGTGGATCAAGGAGGCTGGGTATTGGTAGGAATGAATTTGCCATATATGAAGACAAAGTCCAATTTTGGCAGGTGGAGGGACTGGAACTGAAACTTGCTGAGGTTTGGAGGGTCAGGGAGTAAAGAGAGATCCCACATCATCTGAGGAGGTGACCCCAGACTGTTTGGGGCTACAATCCACCCCTTTTTTTTTTTAACCTACTGTGTGACCTTGGGAGTATAACATAAGTGCCTTGAGCTTCAATTTTTCTCATCTGTAAAATGGAGATAAACTGACATATACTGCCATGGCTTAATGTATGTTTAAGTGCACTTACATGTAAAAATCATTTATCTTTGTAAATGGAAAAAGCACTTTTACATGTACAGCTTTGTACCCGTCCTGAGCATCTATCTGGTTTGTATTATGTTTCTTCAATTCTAAGCCGCTGGGACTTGCAGCGCCCACCATCGATTTAACTGCAGGTGTTTAGAGACCAAAGACATACTGCCACTTTAAATGTAAATGTTACATTGAAAATGAATCCTTATTACAGAAATGATCAAATATAAAATGAGAGTCCTTCTAAGAACAGAGAAATGGAGCAGCGGAATCTCATTAAGTCCTCTCTCCTCCGCCTCTCCTGGTAAGCTCTCCTTCTAAATTACAGACCTCCTCTCTGGGACCTAACCCACAGCCCTGGGCTTGCCCAGACTTCGCCTGTGGTGGCCCTGAAGGCGAGGCCCGCAGCAGGGAGTGGGGTCTCAGGGCGGCGCTGCACACGGACCACTGGCTCCGGGGAGGAAGAGACTGCCTTGGGGGTGCATGCATTCCTCCGCTTTGAAGAACTTCAGAGTTAAACATCATTAAATCATTAAACAGTCCACCCAAGGGGACTTAATACACAGAGAAGCAAAGCTAATTTGGGCTCTCAGGTGACTAACTCAGAATTGCCCACTTAAACTCTGACCCTGTAATTCTTATAAATATGTCCCAGAATGTATTTCTCCCAAGAAGACTTTCCTTGCTTGCTCCAAAGTCTGGTCGTCTCTGCTAGCCAAGGTAGGGGGTTGAGGTAGCCTCTCTGGAGCTGGTCTCAGCACCCAGAAAAATCTCCATTAATAATCTGCAGAACAGAGGGCTCTCTTGGTGAGAGGACAAATTATCAGCTACCTCTGGGGGCTCCTCTCGGATCCTAAGGGATTTCAAAGATGGCTCTCTCTTGCCAGGGCATCCAGAGATGAGATTAAATCAACCCTTCCCAACTGGGGGTGATCTTGCTCCCCTATGCTGCCCAAGAGGACATCTGGAAAACTTTGGAGATGGTTTTGGTTGTCTCTTGATTTGGGGAGGGGGGTTGCTACTGGCTAGCCCCTCACGGGTAGAGACCAGGAGTGCACAGACAAGCCTCCCCACCAAATGTCAACAGTGCCGGGACAGAGGCACCCTGGGTTAGCCGCCAGGAGGTGACCTTTTGTGAGTCCACCAGAGGGTTGTGGAATGCCCTACTCCCTTTGCCTCTAATTTCTGCGCCTGCGAAGATAGGGAGAAGACATACCTGGGTTCTGGAGTCCAGCTACCTCGCCTTGAAACTCTGCTCTGTGACTCAGTAGTTACAGGACTCTGGGAAAGTCCCTGCACATTTTTAAGTCTCGGTTTTCTCGTCTGTAAAATGGGGGTAAGGATAGTCATCACAGGGCTGCTGTGGGGATCTGACCCTCATGAAGTCATAAGCACTGAACGCACGTCCGCTGTGATCGCCGTCCCCAGGACCGAAGCAGCCTGGTTTGGGGAAAATGTGGGCTTCGGATGCTATACTGGACACTGTATATACAGTCAAGCCGAATGTACTTCCCAACTGACACAGACTTTTCACGAGTTCAGGGAGGCTCCCTTCCTGTCACTGATCCTGAGGCCCTTCCTCCGGCTTCAGCCTCTGCTGCCATGAGGCCAGGAGCATCACAATAGGCTGCATCTCAGCCTCCCCATCTAACCCCCACCCCCGGGGTAATTAGCATGTCTGCCCCAGCAGAGCTATTGGAAGTGACAGTCTGAACAGATCACTCTCCTGCTGAGTCTGGCCACAGGCCCCCGGGCCTGCCTGCCGACTACACTTCCTATTTCCTGCCATGGCCCTCTTATTATTTGCTTTGTCCCACTTTATACTGTTTCCCTAATATATGGGCCCGTGTCTTCCTCTTAGCCTCTGCTTAGGACATTTCCTCTGTTTGCAGTGTGCCATTCTTTTACAGCTTTTCCCATCACATGCTTATTTTCCAAGATTCAGGCCAGGGGTCACCGGGCTGGGAATCCTTCCTCAAAGCCCAAGGCGGTCCAGGCTTCCTTCTCTTGCACACCCATGGCACAGAGGGCATGCTGTTAGCCCCCCATGCTCCTTATAGCGCCGGACTGGGGGGACAATACCTGTTTCACCCACTGATTTTTTCAGAAAGACATTCTCCTAGAAAGAAACCATGGACACCAGACTCTCCTAGCCCTCCAGTTTGGTCGTTATGGGACATCCTAGATGGCCAGTCCTGTTGCCCTGGGGTTCAGAAGCCAAACACAGCTCTGCAACTTCCTAGCTCTGTAGCCCTGAGCCAGTTCCTTAACCTCTCTGGGCCTCAGTTTGTTTATCTGTAAAAGTGGAGGAATGACATCGGCCCCCTAGGTTTCTTTGTGCAGACGAAGTGAGACTGTTCACGCGGGGAATTCCGTGCTGGGCCCAGCACTAGCACCCATGGGTAACCGTTGTGCACGGTGCAGGGCTCCTCAGCCTTGGAGGGAGCAGTCGAGCTGGCATTCACGGTGAGCCAGGAGGTCTCCATTCGAGTTCAGCCGGGAGTCCGGCAGGCTGAACCGCCCGGGCCCTGGAGTGTGTGTGTGTGCCTGTGCGTGCCCGCACGTGTGTTTGTGTATGCCATGTGCGTACGGCTGGGTGACCAGGGCGTCAGTATTGGGCAGCACGGTTCAGATTCAGTGCTGAGAAGCATTGCTCTGTTCTGAACGCATCAAAGCAGGACAGGGGTGTCCGCAGTCAGGAGTGATGATGGGGTGCGAGATCCCCCACTGCTGGTGGCTCAGGCCAGGAGGCAGCATAGGAAGACCCTCAGCAGAGAGGCATGAAGGTCCTTTTGTGATAAGCTCCAGGGAGCAAAGGGAAGAGCTAGGCAGAGTCTAAATCTCCTGGAGCCATATGAATTGGCCTCCAGGGAGGGGAAGGAAGGAAAGAAGAAAGGAAGGGAGGAAGGGAGGGAGGGAGGGAGGGAGACAGGGAGGGAGGAAGGTTTTCTGTTGTCAGGCTCTCCCCTAAAGACTTAACCTGAAGGATGTAAGGCAATGAGTGGGTCAGCCCTTCAGCTTCTGTCCTGAGTTCAGCCACTGCTCAGAGTGTCCTTGGGGAGATGTCCCCTCCTCTCTCTGGTCTCAGTGTCTCCATTTCCACAATGTCATGGCCATGTCGTCTGGGCATCTCATTCTGGATGTTTCCACCTTTGCCTCATGGGGTCTGGGTCAGAACCCGCATCACCTTAGCCTTGTCAAGGAAGGGCCTCTCTTCTCTGGGCCTGCGGCTCTCCCCCTTGCTTTCTGCACTCCCTGTCCCTTGAGGGAGCCACACAAGGCCCCTTGTCCCCCAGCTTCTGTCCCTCGCTCTGCTTGTCCCTTGCAAACCTACTCCGGGCTTGTTTCAGGAACACGTCAATTTCATGCAGCCGTTCAATGTGCAAACATCAGGGTCAGACATGTAGAGCTCCTTGTGGGATGTCCCTGGGCAAAGATTTGAGCTTCTGTAAGTTGAATATCTTTAGTCATCAGGTGGGGATGGTAACAGGCTTCCCTTCCTACCTTGGAGGCAACAACGGGGAGAACACAGGAGTGGCACTCAGCTCGGTGCCTGGCTCATTGCAGCTGCTCCCCGATGGGCTGTTTCGTAAGTGACTGGGTCTGATTTAGCTCTTTCCAGAACTGCCGTCACTGTTTACTCAAGTGCCAGCTTGCTATTCCTTCTCCACTCGCCTGTAAGGTCTTCGAGGGCTCAGTGCTTGGCACATAGTAGGTGTTCCGGGCTTAGCAATGTCCCTCCCTCCTCCCTGCACACACAAACATGAGCTTTAACCAGCGACCCTTGAGGCTGTAGACTGAGCTGCCAGTGGCCCGAGGGGGCAGGAAGGACATGGTGCCGTCCTCTCAGCTCCAGGCAGAAGGGACTTCCACACCTCCTTTGCCTCTGTGTGTGAGAGACCCCATCTGGTCATTCCAACAGCTTCTAGAACATGTTCCTCTGAGTTCCCTCAGAGTTCCAGGAAGCGTGTCCTGTGGCAGGACATGGAGACTGGGACTGAGGTCCCGAGGCACACCAGCTCCTGGCACCACCGCAGGGGTGCACACCACAGGGAGCCGATGGGGGATGCCCTGCCCTGCAAGTGGGGGGAGAGATGGTGGGTGTAAGTTCTGCTAGGGACAAGATAAATGACCTTGAAAAGAAACCCCCTCTCCAGGAACTCAATTTTTCTCAACTCTAGGATTAGAGACACCACTCTTTTGCTGCTAACATTGTATGGGTTTATGCATCGCTCTTATCACACGAAACAGGAGAGAGAGTGAGTATCCATGAATAGTCCCAGCAAAGAAGAATCACTCATTCATTTAGCTCCCATGGATTGAGTATCCAGGAGACTGCTGGTGCTTCTGGTAGGTTGGTGAACAAGTGATATGGTTCTTGTCTTCTCGAGCAATATTCCAGTGGAGACACAGAGAGGAAAAAAGAAGTAGGAAATAAACAATGGGAGACACTTGTAGGGGATAAATTAGATTCAGTGTCAGAGAAGAGCTTGGAATGAGGTCTGCTGAGGTATGCCACACACTGTCCATTTGTCCTCTGTGACGCGTGATTCATCTGGTCCCCGTGTATTTATGGGTCATTTCCCGCATGCCAAGCATGGTGCTATCTGTTTGGTTAAGTGAATTCTTAGTCAAGACCATGGACAAAGGCCTTCCTACTGGACATTTTTCCAGACCTGCTTGGCTCTCTGTGCTTGTCACAAAATGGTTGGCGCCTCTCTTGTTAATTAAAGCAGCCCACAGCCCAAGTTCTTCGTGTTTTTTTCCCTTCTGTGGAAAAAAGGCAATGTGAAGTGGGTTGGGACGTGTTCTGGCAGACAGTCAGGGGGCCTTGCTTGTCCTGCTCTGCTGGGCGCAGGGGCGGCTCACCTTGTCTTGCTTCTCACTCTGCGGGATGGGGTGGAACATGGCCCAGATGTCTTCCAGCCCCTGGGGGATCCCACCAAAATGTTAGCTTTTCTGTGGAATTCAGGCACGACTTTTTGTTTGACCGATTCATGAGTTTACATGTTACCAAAAATTGCATATTCTTGCTTCTTCCGGTAAGGCCTTGCTATTTATTACCCTAAGACTGAGACAGTTATGTGGTTCTACTCTGGATGTCCCTATGCTTTCATTAATTTAAATAATTAATAGTCAGCCCTTTCCTTTACCATCAGTAGAGCGCTAAGAGTCCATGAGTACGTAAAGATTCAAACCCAATAAATGGCATCGTGGATCTGCTTCACGAAGGAAAGAAAAATGGGTATCTTCTTTAAAGCAACACCAACCACCACTGTAATGAGCCCCAACCCGTTCCTTGCACGGGATGATTTTTTTAACAGAACATACTTTCAATTCCTCACTACTACTTCTGAGCTATGCCGTCTTGGCCACTTTACCTACTTCCTTGGAGCTCCGTTTCCTCTCTGGGAAGATGGTTTGGGGGCATATCCTGCCTTCTGTGCTCTGCCTCTGAGGAGGGCTTTTGTCCCATTTGGGAAATGCAAGGAGAGTTTGTGACAAGAGGCAGCCAGCCCCTATGTCCCTGGGATCTGATGGAATGGGGTTGCCTTGCTGGGCATCTTTCTCTTGCTTTGGCATCTTCAGACCTCGAGGTTGCAGGAAAATCGGGTGACTTTTGTCAAATGGTTGCACTTGGCATTGTGCTGGATGGAGGTCACGGTGCTCCGTCAGAGGCGGCGGTAATGTATTTATTTGTCACTGCCGCCGGTCCACGCCTCCATCTTCCCTTCCGTTTGTTCTGCCCAAGGCCGTTGGGGTCCGACAGAGATCAACAGTGTTTCTACAGAGATGAAGCAGCTCGTCCAAACCTGAATTAGATGTTAAATCTTTTTGAAGTGGGGAGGAGGTAAAGGAGGGAGGAATTATATAGTGCTAAGAATTTATCCTGTGTTGTTTCCTGTGAGACACTGTTCCCGGAAAGATTTGTTACCCAGCGAGTTGCAAACTGCTGTTTCAGGCTGATAGGTGCTGCCAATTCATTTTGATGAATTCTGCCAGTCAGAAAAGTATTTTTCCCTGCTTTTAGTTGCTGGGGATGGTTGGAAATGGATGATGGTTTTAAGAGCCAGGGCGGCGAACGCTGGCATGCCCGGGACTCGTGGAATCAAAGATCCTTCCGCCCAAACTCGGTGCTGCAAAGAAAAGCCAGACCAAGACGATTGGGCCGAAAATTGCCCTCAGCCCCCAGTCCATGTTTCCAGGTGTCTCTTCTCCCAGTCACTTACTGGGAAATTATTTCCCTGTTGATCCCCCATTCAGATCCCCCCTGTGCCTGCTCAGCTTCTAGGTTCCAGACAGCCCTAATGTCCTGTCCCTGCTAGGCTGGGACAAAGCACCATGAGCCGGACTCCAGAGTCTGGCAGATCTGGGCACAAATTCTGGTTCCATCCCTAATGGGCTGACCTGGATAACTTACATTGTCTCTGTGACCATCAGTTTCCTCATCTGTGAACTAGAGATAAACACGGTAGAGGTCTAACTCACTATTGAAATTGACTACCAAACTTCTGCTCTTTAAATATGGGAACCGAACAGATTCAGATACTTTTTTTTTTTTAAAGCAAATTCCTTGTATCTGATCTCTTGACACTCATGCCCAGGAACAAAATAGGGATGAAACCGTCAATAGGTTCACTGTCTGCTTCAATCCCATCCCCCCATTTCCTGGACCCCTCTATGTCTCTTTTGCTTGCGTCCAGCTTCCTCCTCTTGACTTTGCAGCTTTGAATCAGTAATTTCCGGCATTTGCTTCAGCTCTCCCCAAGGTAAGCATCTTTCAGATTGCCTTTCTTGGCCCTATACCCAGGGGTGCTGCCCTGTGACCCTCCGTGGTCTTTGGTCACTGTCAGCAGAATACCAGTGCATGCTGGTCCTGTTGTGTGCCGGGGGCAGCTCAGCACTGTTCTCAGGTCCGTGACACTCCTGTGGAAATCTTCGGTCAGACGGATCTATCTTCCTTCTCCCAGATGCCTCTACCACATCTCCATCACAGTCAGGGGGTCCCTTCCATTTGTGGAGGGTGTAACTCTTGAAAATGTCTTCCAGACAGAAGGACATGTGGAAGGAGCTCTGGGATCTTTCCTGATTTTGGCTGCAAGGTTCATGTAGGTCTCTCTTCTCTCTGGGCCTCCGTTTACTCCCCTATCTGAAGAGGTAGGAAGTCCTTAGGATACCTGTCCATGTTTCCAGGGCCTGTCTCATCTTCTGGGATTACTTTTTGGAGACACTTGAGACCCTGGAGAAGGTGGGGGAGGGTGGGAGGAAGACCACAGGAAGGGCCTCCTGTTCCAGTAGGTTCTAGGGTGAATGAGGGACTCCAGAAGTTTCCACACTCAT
Source organism: Callorhinus ursinus (assembly GCF_003265705.2). Lineage (NCBI taxonomy): Eukaryota > Metazoa > Chordata > Mammalia > Carnivora > Otariidae > Callorhinus > Callorhinus ursinus. The sequence continues at coordinate 7,080,514 of NW_027397100.1, read as the reverse complement.
CAGGCCATGCCACCCCAACCCACTCCCTTGGCCTTCTGAACTCAGCAAAGGGTAAGCCAGGGTGGCCCAGCTACCCACACCACCCTCTAGGCTCCCAGTCTCTCCCTCCCCCCCAAACCACTCACTTCTCAGAAGCCACCTTTCTGTGTAGATGCTTAGGCCGAGCTGGAGGGCGTCCTTGAACAAGTTGTCAGTGAGGCAGGAACTGGTAATAAATATCACCTGAAGGCACTTGGGGACCCTGAAAGGGGAAGAGACTGAGATCTTTGCTTGCACAACCCCAGGGGCCTGGGAGCTGAATGGAAATGACTTGGAGCTCAGTGGTGTGTGAATGTGACGCCCAAGGATGCTGCCCATCACCTAGACAGGGCAGGGGGATGCCTCCTCTGGACTCTTTTGAACACTCCCACAGAGTCAGGAATCTTCCAGGGGTCTTGCCTCTTCAGTCTGAGCCTCTCCCATGATAGCTGTAAGACACTGGAACAAACGGATATTCTTCGTGGATAGAGGCTCATCTGGGCTGAAAGTGTTTGTCCCCTTCTTTAGAGTTCTGCTTGGCTATAGAGCAGCTTGGGGACCAAGCTTAAGTCCCAGGTACATGGCATCAACTGCTTTAAAATTAGTGGGGAGAAAGAGGAAGAAGCAGGGAGAACTGAAGGAGAATGACAAGTGTGTCACCTGGAGCATTAACATCAGAATCACCTGCCCCTCTTCTGATTGGGCCTTTCTGCGAGGGTCCCAGGGATATGAATTTTAATAAGCTACCTGAGTAATTTTTAATGCAGAGTGGAAGAAAAAAATCCGGGGTGCCTGGGTGGCTCAGTCAGTTAAGCGTCTGCTTTCAGCTCAGGTCATGATCTCAGGGTCCTGGGATCAAGTCCCACACTGGGCTCCTTGCTCAGCAGGGAGTCTGCCTCTCCCTCTCCCTCTGCTCTCTCCCCAGCTTGTGCTCTCTCTCTCACTCTCTCTCTCAAATAAATAAATGAAATCTTTAAAAAAACTTAAGAAAAAAAGAAAAAAATCAAAGATACAGATGATTTTGATATTGGGCTTACTTGTCATTTATGAGCAACTCCTACAAAAGAGAGAAAACTTAACATAATGGTCAAGGTCAGAGACTCCTGTGTTTGAATGCCAGGAGGGCTTCCCAGTGTGTGACCTTGGGAAAGCCACTCCATGCCCCCTTCTTCCCAGCCTTGGTTCCCCATCTATGAAAAGGAGATGTTGATAGCAGTGCCCAACTCACAGGGTTGTTGAGAAGTAAATGTTTATATACAAAACATTTAGGAGACTGGCACATCATAAGTGCTTTTGAAAGAAATTACAAACAGATCTGGCACAGAAATAATTTTGCTTTGTTTGGGTGATGGACAGAGGGGTCTCTACTGTGGTGGTGTGAGGGCTCCTGGTGGGTTTCTTGGTCTGGGAAATGAAGGAAAACCACTATCTACCTTATGGGTCCACAGCACCAATGAGGACAATGATGGGGCAGTGCCAGCAGGGAAGACCACTCTATAACCCCTCCGATTTGGCCTTCCTAGTGGACACTCAGCTACTTTTTACCTCCTGGACTATGCAGAAACTTCTGGATTTCTGCTACACAACAGGGGAGCCAAGGTGGTCTGGAGTACCAACAGAAGTTCTCTCTTTGCTCACCCAGACTTCTCTGTTATATTAACTCTGAATCAGCCACCTTCATGCTGTTATGGGGATAATCTGTGAGGTCCCCTCCTGCGAGTGTCCCAAGTGGGGAGCAGGGTCAAAGCTGAGCTCCTCCTCAGCTTCCCCACTTTCCCACTTGGGCCTCAGTGCAGAGAGGAAAAGGAAAAATCCCCACCTCATGCTGTCAGTTACCCTTCTCTTTTCCACAACCCTTTGGGGTCAAAGGAGAAGCTCCCCTCCATCTTTACCTCTAATCCCCAAGGAAAGAATGAGCTGGCTTCCCCTTCCTCTTTATTCTGGAAGGGGACAGACTCCTTTTCCTCTTTCCAAGGAAGCATCCTCTGCCCTTTTTCCTGGAGCAACAATGATAGACAAAACAGAGAGAGAGAGAGAGAGAGAGAGAGAGAGAGAGAGAAATCATCTAAAAGGTAGCACACAAACACAGATATTTCAGACATATTATACTTATATGCACATAAATGATGTCCAATAAATATTTATTGAATTGCACAGTATGGTTGAAAGAGCAGGGACTCAGAATCCAGGCTGGTCTATTTCAAATCTTGGCTTTGTCACTCACTAATCATATAAAGCCAAGACTGGCACAGTGGCCTTGGGCAGGAATGAAATTGTTTGTGCCACATCACTGTAGTGATTTAAGCAGAGCCTGTTCACTGTGCTCTCTACAGGCATGAACTTAAGATTTTGTTTTACAAGCTGATGATTATATTGGCTGTCAACGGAGCTTAAATCCTGGCACCTAGGAACTCACTTAAATACTTGTTCAAAGAATATCTGGGTCAGAAATCCTCCCCTTTTCCTTCTCGAACTGTTAAAATTGAATAGAAAAGTGACCTGTTCAAAGATGAACTCTATTTTAAAAAGATGTTTTCAGTGGGCCCTGGGTAAAAGATATTTCATAAACCAGAGGAAGCCACTAAATCAAGGAGTGGAAAAAGAAATAGACTTGCTAGAGCAGTACCATTTTGGTGTGGGAAGGTGATATATGCAACATTTTTTACTATATTTGGCTGCAAACTCCAGATGGTTGTTGCCTTGATCTATGACTGAGATTCTGTGGCAGGGCACCATTTGAACTAGCCCTCCTCGGGGCCTTTTGCTGCAACAGGAGGCCATAAATGATGATGACTGGGTGAATATTTTGAAAAGAGGAGAAGGAGGCAGTTTCAAGTGGAAAGTTCTGGTGGATTCATGATGTTACTGAATATGCTGATTGGGCCACAAGGAAGTCTGCAGGTAGAACATGAACCATCACTGGTAGAAGGCACGGGTGTGCCTAAAGTGGTTTCTGATAGGGGGTATCTCTCTTGTCATCTGTGTTCCCTGGGATGCACACTGAGACGGAGTTTAGCAAGCGTGGTGTTTACTGGTAATGCCTATAGGGTCCAAACCTGTGGATCAGAGGTGAGGGAGGCAGCAATGGGAAGAGGGTAAGTCGAGCTGTGATGTAGCTCCAGAGACAAACTTGGCTGAATCTGGAGCTAGAATTGTCCCCAGCCGGGCTGAGGGGTTGGGCTTTTATATTATGGCATCAACCAGTCATTAGGCTCAGGGTGAGCTTGGGCGAGATGCGTCGATGGGGCAGTTGAGGCAACTTCAGAAGGCCCCACAGGTGAACGGTGTGGCCAACAGCCTTACCAGTGGCTGAACCACAAGGCCTCTACTGAGACGCAATTGGATGGTGCATTACAATGTCCGCTGTGCTCTTGCAGGGGAGCTGGGAATGTCAGGTCTGTGCACGGTTGGTTGGAAGCTTGACCGGGATTAATCTCCTAGGTTTCTTTAAATAAGAGCCAATTACTAATTGATCCGATAATTCCCTGCTGTGCCAGAGATTTGGATGAGAGCAAGCACACAGCAGTCCTTGCCAGTGATCCATTCTGCTACGGAAACTTCCTCCTTCCTGCAAGCGTGAGGAGTCCACAGAGAGCAGCGTCTTTATGGTTCACATGGGCTTTGGAACTGGACTGACTTGCAAGCCGAGCTAAGCCGCTTCCCAGCTGCCCAACCAGAGAACAATGGCTTGACCTCCCTGAGCCTCAATTTCCTCCCCTGTAAAATGTTAACAATTATTGGTAGGTTGCTATAAAGCTCTCTCCTAGTGCATGAAAGCAGTCAAAGTTGTTATTACTTGTGTGAGCAGTGGTGGGTCAGAGAGGATCCACTCATTTACCTTTTCCAAGCCTGATGTTAGCATGATGGCAGCAGAAGGCTTAGCCTGGGCTTTGTGGGCAGAGGTCCTGTCAGGGTCACACGCTGGGGTTCAGTAGAGTCTCTAGGGTCAGTTCCTCCTCTCAAAATCCTGAAGATGATGGAAGCCACAAAATTAGCCTCCAGGTTGCTTTGGCAATGGGTATCCTACTTGACTGAAACTTAAGGGAATCATGGATCATTGTCAGGAAGTGGCAAGGTCAGGCCCTGGAGTTTCAGCTATACAGGTGCCCAGAGATGCGCATGGAACCACAAGACTGTGTCTGAATGTGAAACACCACTTGTTCTCAAAGCAGGTCCCTGTGCCAGGAGAAGCAGCATACATTGAGAATGTGTTAACTATGCAATTTGTTGGGTCTCACCCCCGACCTACAGAAACCCTGGGGCTAGAGCCCAGGAGCTGTATTTTAATAAGTCCTCCAGGTGATTCAGATGCATGTTTCTGTTTGAGAATCAATGGTATAGATAAGAAGAGGTCAACAGATAATTTTCTGTAAAGGGCCAGATGGTACACATTTCAGGCATTGCAGCCCATGCATTTGGTCTGTCAAACTGACTCCAATCTCCCGTGTTGGTGCAGAAGCAGCCATAGATGCTATCTATATACATGAATGGGCGTGGCTGGGCTCCAGGAAAGCTCTACAGCAGGCAGGCTATGGGTTTTCAGTCTCTGGTATAGGCACCTGCAGGATCACGGTCTCTTGCCTTAAGGTGACTTCTCTCCTCCACCATTAGATACTCATTGCTTTATTCATGTATTCAATAACTCATTTTATTTCTCTATTGTATTATGGACCTCTGCATACCAGGAACTCTGCTAAGGACAGGAGATGCAACAGTCAATAAGAGACACACCAGCCTGCCATCCCGGAACTTAAAGTTGAAAGGGAGACCTAAAAAAGCAAGTCACAAACAACGATTAAGATAAATACAGGACACAAAGGAAAGAGAGTTAGAAGGGTTCAGAGCTGACTAATCTATTTAGGGGAGGGTGGAAAAGGCCTTTCTAAGGAGCTTTTTTTTTTAGAGAGGGAAAGAGATTGGGAGAGAGAGAGATGGTGGCGGAGGGGTGTGGAAAGGCAGAGGGAGAGAGAGAGAGAATCATTTTTTTTAAAAGATTTTATTTATTTATTTGACAGAGAGATAGAGCAAGAGAGGAAACACAAGCAGGGGGAGTGGGAGAGGGAGAAGCAGGCTTCCCGCCGAGCAGGGAGCCCGATGTGGGGCTCGATCCCAGGACCCTGGGATCATGACCTGAGCTGAAGGCAGACCCTTAATGACTGAGCCACCCAGGCACCCCAGAGAGAGAGAATCTTTTTTTTAATTTAATTTTATTATGTTATGTTAATCACTATACCTTACATCATTAGTTTTTGATGTAGTGATCCATGATTCATTGTTTGTCTATAACACCCAGTGCTCCATTCAATACATGCCCTCTTTAATACCCATCACTAGGCTAACCCATCCCCCCCACCCCCTACCCTCTAGAACCCTCAGTTTGTTTCTCAGAGTCCATCGTCTGAGAGAGAGAATCTTAAGCAGGCTCCACACTCAGTGCAGAGCCTGAAGTGGGGCTCGATCTCACAATCCTGAGATCCTGATCTGAGCCAAAATCAAGAGTCAGACACTTAACCGACTGAGCCACACAGGCACCCTGAAGGAGCCATCTTTTAGGATGGAATCCTGAGGATTCATGGAATCCTGAGGCTTCATGGAATGAGCTACTATTGTAACTAGATGTCTGGTACTTTTGTAAGTATTTTGTGCTCATAGCTCATTTAATTCTCCAATAACCCATTGAGGGAGGTACCATTTTTATTCCTGGCTCACAGAAGAAGAGAATGAGGCCCAAGAAGGATGTGAAGGGCGCAGTGTGCCCCCAGATTTGAGCCCAGGCAGTTTGGGTCTAGAAACTGTGTTCCCAACTATAGCTCGATATCAGCTAGGTAACGGGAAAGAGAAGAACATTCTAGGCAAAGACAGCAGTGTACAGTCTAGTGAGGTGAATAGTCCCTACTTTAATAATTTTATTTTGGAGGGTCTGTTATAATCTAGACATCAAGTTAGACATCGAGGATGCAACTAGAAAGAAATCAGAAAGGCCTTCGTGGAGCTTACAGATAAGTCCAGAAGACATACATCGCTGAAAACTAGGGGAGAAAGAGCAGAGGGGGAAGTGGGCTGGTGAAAGTGTACACAGCAGTTCAGGGGATGGTCTGAGACTTCATTCAATACTAAGCAAAGAAAGGGCAGAGAGATTAAGACCAAATTCCCCTTCTTGACTTTTTTGTCCAGTGACATATCTAGAGCTCTTGCTGGTTAAGTCCAATTTCTGGCCATAGTTTTTTCTCTCTCTCTCTCTCTCTCTATAAAATTATTATATATATTATAATATATTTGCATAAAATTATTAATATATTCATAATTATACAATATTATATAATATATATATTGTATATATATGCTGTTTCATCATGTAGGGGAGAGAAGGATAAATCATTAGTTGGTATGGGGTTACTGGATTAATGATTTGTTAATAAAACAAAGTAAATGCTCACTTAACACCTTATCCCCAAATACTATATTCTAAATGAATTAAATAACTATATTTTGTAAGAAAATTCTATCCTAGTATAGATAACATAAGCATACTGACATATTTAAGTTTAAAATACCCCCAAAATGTGGTTCTGTCAGAATATATATTCAGAGAATAAGAAGCGAAATAAAATAACACCACATGGAGACAAATTTGCATTGAGTGTGGCAGAAAGAGAATTACTATCTACTCTATAAGAGGAATTCATACAAATAGCAAAGGAAAAAAGTCCATAATTCTGAAAGTTAAATGTGAACATAATTTCAAAAGATATGGACAGGACCTAGAGCTCACAATATAGAAAACAAAAATGGCTAATAAATGTAGACAGTATTTAATCTCAGTGGTAATCAAGATATTTGAATATAAAATCAATGACATATGGTTTGTCAACTACATTAGCCCACTTTATAAAAACAATTATATTCTGGGGAGATTACATTTGAAATGAATATTCTCACTCACAGTTAATGGAGTTTGAAATCAGCATAAAATTGGGAAAATTTTGCAATCTGGCAAAATATCTCAAGACCATTCAAAATATTCACACCATTTGACCAAATATTTGCATTTCTGGGAATTTTTCTAAGGACATTGCATTCTTATCCTGGTGCCGCTGGAATGAGGAACCACAAACTGGACATCTCAGAACACAAAAGAAATGCATTGTCTCACATCTGGAGGCCAGAAGTCTGAGATCAAGGTATGGGCAGAATTGGTTCCTTCCCAGGGCTGGGAGGATGAATCTGCTCCATGCCTCTCTCCTAGTGTCTGGTGATTTGCTGGCAATCTCTGGCATTCCTTGGCTTGTGAGCGCATCACCCTGAATTTTGCTTTCACCTTCACGTGATATTCTGCCTGTGTGCATGTCTATTTCTGTCCAGGCTTTCCCCTTCCGCCAGTCCTATTGGATTTGGACCCACCTAATGACCTCATCTTAACTCAATCATCTTCGAAGGCCCCATCTGACAGCTTCTTCTATAGGGACCTCATAACTCCTGGATGTTCTAACCCCAGCTGTCCCTAATCCCCTAACCTCCAGTGTCGGGATCTAAACTAGTTCCTCCTGCTTATTCTTCCACCAGCAATCTGCTTCTGGAATATCAAATCCAGTTCCCATTCCCTCCTAATTCTTTCTTCTCTGTTTGTGGAATTCTAACTATTCAGCTTCAAGTTCTGCTACTTGTTTCAATTTCTTGGCTTTCAACATTTATTTTTCCTGGAAAGCTTATAAGTGCTGGATAATTTTATTATGGAATCATGGAATTATAGAACTCAGTTCTGGAATGATTTCTAAAAAGATATTTTTTCCAGATAAGGATTACCTCACTCTTCTTTGTAATAATATTATTTTCATATTTAATACTGATTATAATATTATTTCGTGTCATAAGATACAATTTTGATAATGGGTAGATACGTAACCGGGGCCAAAATTTTGCACTTCTTAACACTCCCTCAGGACATATGGCAGCAGCTAAAAGATCGTTAGGTGTCCTAAGAGAGAACTATGTTAATTCCCCGTGACATTTTCCATTTACATCAGGAAAAAACATTGCCATTGACCTCACCATTGTCTTCTGAGAAAGGATGCTTCTGTTAAATGAGAAGCTGCTTCGTGAGCTGATTGTCTTGATTCATTTAGTAATACAGATCTACAAGTAGGAGTTAGCAGGTGCCAGAACAGCTCACCAAGGTATAGGATGATTCATTTAAAGTCTTTTGAGAAAGCGAGGAAGAGACAGTAAAAGAAAGAAGGTGGGAAGAAGAGGGGAGGCAGCAGACACTGGGCAGGAAAAACCAGGGAGGAGCTCCACGTGGGTGGCTCTCTTCTGGCAGACAAGAAAGCCTATCATTTTTGAGTTCCTATTGTGTGATCTTTTGGTGAAACTCCAGCTTGCTATGAAGGTCACTACATTTAAAAATGCTGTGCATGAGTGATTTCTCTTCTATATTTTATCTGTTAATATGTATAGTGTTTTAGCTGATGAAAAGCTTGGCATTTATCCCATAATGAGGCAAGCAGGAACCCCAGAGGTAGAGGAGACAATGAGATTATAAGGCTTATAAGCACCCTGGACTTCAGAGAAATATGGGGAAGCCACAGGCTCCAGAGAGTTGTGCCTGTGTCTCCATGGCTATGAAGACCCCAGCAGACTTATGGGTTACACGAGCATGACCAGCTTTGCCCTCTGGTAGGAGTGGACCCTGAGATGCCTCTCTGCCAATCTCCCTTCCCCTTTGGCTGCAGCTGCCCTACCAGCTGTCCTCAGGCCTCTTGCAAATGGGAGGAAGCAAAGCCTCCAACCTACATGTTTTAAAGGACTTTTTTTTCTTTTTAATTGAGGAAAGTTCGCACAATGCAAATGAACAATGGGTCTCATTTCCAGCCTCCCCCAGAAAGGGGCCGCTTTTTGATTGATGCAGGAAGGAAATCGAGGCTAGGCTTTCCAGAAACCAGTGCTAGAATGAGGAGACCAGCTTGAGATACGTTGCAGAAGAGGAAAGCCAAAAACTATTTTCCAATCACTGGTCTAAAGCTTTCCAATTTCAAGCCCTATGGGATTCAGCATTTTAGGGGATAAACAAGGCAGTCTTAAGGTTACTAAGAGAAACATGAACCATCTGAGCATTTTAGACATTGGACTTACCTTTGGATGAAGAGAGGGAATAAACATTCACTGAGCACCTGCTGTGTGGTAGACTCTGCAATGGACACTTCTGAAGTGGTTTCTCATTTAATACCATGTTACAATGTTCCTATGAAGCACTATACAGATGATGTATTTGAGGCTCAGTAAAGTGACTGTCCAATGCCACATGGCCAGTGTGTGCCAAATGCTGTTGACACGGACCAAGTTATTGGTCCAGGAAGATGACCTGGCTGGCAGCTACTGTATTGGATAATGCACAGATAAAACATTCCCATCACTGCAGAAAGTTCTACTCTAGAGAGAGTGGAACAGACTGAAACAGTTTCAGGCAATAGAAGAGGGTATTTATAAAAGTAAGGGATTTCATAGGAGTGAAACAGCATCATTGGGACTCTAGGAATCAGGGGGAGCTCCCTAACTTAGGCTCTGCAATGAGTAGGTATGGAGGTTCAAACCTGGCTGCAGAGTCTATGACTTCTCTCCAAGACTCAAGGTGCACAGGTTGGAGGACATTGCTTGGATAGTGCAGCTCAGTGGACAGGGCTGCAGACAGACTTTAGACATGTCTGCATCTTGAAGGTGGTCATGGGGGACATGACACAGAGTCAGCTTTGTCCCCAGTTGGATAACGGGCTGGTATGGTTGAGCCGGCACTGACGAATAGGGCAGAGCTGTGGCAGGTAGAGGCTGACGACAAAAACCTTCAGCCCATTTTATGGTTACATGCAAACTGCACAAATAGGTGTGTGTGTGTGTGTGTGTGTGTGTGTGTGTGTGTGTGTGTGTGTTGGGAGGGCAATTAAGGATGCTTCATTCCTTGAGAGTGGCTCGTTCTCTTGCATATCCTGGGTTCCAGTTTGAGCCTCCTGAGAGCACATGACATTGGAAGTGGAATCTCAGAGATATTTCAGCACCCAAAGAACTTTCTCCCTCCCCTCCATCTTTGAGGACCTCTTTTCAGCTCCTGTCCACTTTGAACTTTCTCCCCATGGGCTTTAGAAGATGAGTTGGTGCAAGCTGTAAAAGAGCTTTCTCTTTGTGTGTGTGTTGGAAACGCCTGTCTAGCTCATTCATAATTATGCACACTAGTCTGGAATAAATAGAAAAAAAAAACCTGACTGACGTAAAGGAATTCTCTTCTGGCAAGGTCTGTATTCACTCAGCAATAATTGCAGCAGGAATGTCTCCACTAGCTCAGTGTCTTTGCCATCAGAATCAGGTCCTGAGATATCTCTAAGAAGCGGTTAGCCACCACTGATGTTAGTATCCACCCAGTATAACTGCATATAGAATACTCATATAAGATGCTTCTGGTGGGGGGGTGTCTCTGTTAAAATCTTGGATACTCTGTGCTCATGTTGGAGATCTGCAGTGCACTAAACAAAGTCTCTGAGAAGTCCTACAGTAAGGAAACCTTTTAAATTCTGTTTCAGCCAGAATTTCCCAAGCTAGTTTGGAAGACCAGCCTTCTTTCCTTCCTCCCTTTCTCTCTCTCTCTCTTCCTCTTTCCATGAAGCATCTGTAGAATAAAGCTCTATAGAATGAAAAAAAAAAGTTCTATAGAATGTATTTTGGGAAACAGTGGCATAAATACAACTGAATCATGACACGGGGTCGGGGAGATGTGTGTGTGTGTGTGTGTGTGTGTGTGTGTGTGTGTGTGTGTGCATGCTGCCTTTCACTCTCAGGGAATCTGAAACAATGATAGTATTTGAAGGAGGTTTTGATTTCCATGGGCCTGTCCTGAAAAGTCTAGGAATAACCCTCATAACTCTGTGATCCTTTTTAAAGCCATCACCACATTTTATTGTTGAACATAAGTTCCACCTGTTTATTCATTAGTTCAGTTTCAAATATACCAACTCCATGATCACTAGAGGCAAAATGTTACCTTCTTATTTTTTTAAAGATTAACTTATTTATTTGAGAGAGAGAGAGAATGAGCAGGGGAGGGGCAGAGGGAGAGGGACAAGCACACTCCCCGCTGAGCATGGAGCCCATCGTGGGGCTCAATTCTAGGACCCTGAGATCATGACCTGAGCTGAAACTAAGAGTTGGCAGCTTAACTGACTGAGCCACCCAGGAGCCCCAAGATGTTCCCTTCTTCATCCAACCTTCAGAGATACTGTATCTAATCCTTTGATAAAAATTATGGCAGACAGATGTGGTTTGACATTACATTTGTCTCTTACCATCTCTTCCTAGGTATGTTACATGTCCTCCTAACCTACTTTCCTTTCTCACAATGTCACCTGAGCTCTCCCCCTTGCTCCCTCCATCTCACCACGATAAAGATTATCATAGAAAATATTCCTCAACTTAAGCCACATCATCATTCCCCACTGCCAATAAGATAAACCCCAACCAATTTTTCTGTGCTGTGCTTTGCCAGTGCTGTTTCTCTTGATATGCCCTTTTCCTCACTCACCTGGCAAATACCTAGTCATCCTTAGGACCCAGTCCAATTGTCATGACTCCTGGGGAATATTCCTTGGTGTTTGCAGGAAAAATTATTTGTTCCCTCTTCTATATTCTCATTGCATTTTGTATTTTTGGCTTTTGGCTTTTAAGATAAAATGGTAAGGGACGCCTGGGTGGCTCAGTTGTTAAGCATCTGCCTTTGGCTCAGGTCATGGTCCCAGGGTCCTGGGATCGAGCCCCACATCAGGCTTTCTGCTCCACAAGAAGCCTTCTTCTCCCTCTCCCACTCCCCCTGCTCGTGTTCCCTCTCTCGCTGTGTGTCTCTCTCTGTCAAATAAATAAATATCTTTAAAGAAAAAAAAGATAAAATGAGAATTATGGGAAGGAAGCATGTATGAAAGAGAATTTTGGAAAAAAAATATATTGAACTCAATCTCCCCTGTTGTCTAGTCTTCTTTGATAAACTGACCCCATTGTCATTATCTACAACTATCATACTCATTATGCTCTAAGTACTGGGCAATATATGTCACATTAATTTTCTCTTTGATCCTTAAGACAAAAATGGATATTTTGTTTCCACTCTACAGATAGCCTTATTCAAGGTTGTCTGGTTTCAAAATTGGTACTACATCCACTGTGTAGCATTGCCTTTTGGGTACATGATTAGCCATATGATGTGCCACTCAGCACACTCTATGTTTATAATAATTACCTGTAATTCTCAAATAAACTTTTCAAGGTGACATTAGTATCCTCATTTATAACCAAAGAAAGTGAGTCTTATTTGCCCAAGATCATCTAGTAGGTGGATGATAGATTAAAACCCTGTATTCCTTCCAGTGCATCATACAACCTGAGGTTTCCATCATTAAAGAGATAGAAGCCTAGGATTTATAGTGGAGACCAGGAAGCCCTACTGGGTCCTTAGTCATAAAAATAGATTCAGAAATTATAGTGGAATGGTGGAATGGTTAACCGTTAAGGGTGGAATGATGAACTATTAAGAACATACAGGGGAAAGGGGAACAAGCTAAATAACACCACAATGACATAAACCACAAAATCCAGACAAATGAGTCTTTTTCTTCAACTAACAGATTGTAAGGAAAAGAGAGGGAGAAAGAAAAAGGGGAGAGAGAGAAAGAGACAAAGAAAAGGGGGTATGGAGAAAAATGCTAATTTAATCTAAGGAATTAAGTGATATGCCAACAGTTGCATGTATGTATCTTATTTCAATCTTGAGTTTTACAAGAAAATCCAGAGAAATAAATTATAAGGAGATCAAGGGAAATATGAATGCTGATTAAGGATCTGATAAAATTAATAAATTATTGTTAAATTTTTAGGTGTGATAATGTAATTATGTTTAAAAATGAAGTTCTAGTTTTATATAGATAAATATGAAACTATTTATTGGTGCAGTGATAGATATCTTGGGTATGCTTTAAAATAATTTGGGAGAGGAGCCAATGGTAGTAATATAGATAAATCTGGATAGGCCATAGGTCTGTAATTGTTGAAGCTGGGTGATGGGAATTTGGGAGTTCACTTTATTACTCTGTCTAAATTAAAAATTTTTAATTATAAAACATTAAAAGTAACTGATTAGCCAGATATGCCCACTCCATGAGCAGAAAAATTGATAAGCATTTTGAGTGTTTTGTTATCAATAAATTAAGATAGCAAAACAGAAAACGTATCTTTGAGCCAGATTCTTGTTCTAGTAGCCAGTTTGCTAGGTCTACCCATTTGGAAATGGATTGCTGGGGGTGAGGGGAAATCACAGCATTTCTCCTTGTGCTCTCTGTTACTTACTGTCATGAGAGTCTATATTTTAAAAAAGGCTTTGGATTTACACTTTGATTTATTAAAATATGTGAATTTTTGTCCTAGGAACAATTTTGCAGTTTTATATCATGTGATCAGTCTAGAAGATTCCAGGAGAGAACCCATGTTTGCCAAAGTGACATTGGTGTGCTAAAATTAAGAGTTTCCATAGCAACTCCTACTTCAATGTTGGTTGGTCCTAGATGAGGGCATGCTGATTTTCCAACAAGAAGGAGGGAGTGAGGTGGAAACAGCATGAGTTGTGTCCTGGGAGGGACTAACTGCTTGCTTCAGGAAGAGGAAAGTCAATTTTTTTTTTTTTAAGATTTTATTTTTAAGTAACATCTGCACCCAACATGGAGCTCGAACTTAGAAACCCCAAGATCAGAGTTCCATGCTCTACTGACTGGGCCAGCCAGGCACCCTGAGGAAAGTCACTTAAATCACCAAGCCCAAGAGTAAAGCCAAGTCAGCTTCCATCTGAGTCAAGGTTGATATGTAAGAAGTCTTATTGCAAGGGTGGGGGATAGTGGCAGAGGGACTTGGGTCTTGGCAGAGTTTTCTTTATTCTATCAAAGTCAAGCTCACTCAAGGAGGCCTAGTCAGGATGCGGATGTAGTAGGGTTGCTCAAACGGGTGTTGTAGAGGGTGGGTCAGGGTTGGGAGGCCATAATTCTATCTTGGGCTACATTACCCACAGCATCAGGAGTGAGAATCAAAAACAAGTATAGGAGACTGCCAGGCCTTAAGCAATATATAAGAGCTTGGGATGGAAGGGCCTGTATGCAGCAAGTGGGTTTGTGTTGTGTTCTCCCTCACCCCCACGTGTGCTAACTGCCATATACAGAATGGAACCATTTCTGAACTCACTTTCCTGATGGGCAGGGACTTGCTGACATCCTCCTTAACCAGGTCATCATTGCCCTGGACTGGGGAGGGCTAAGGTGCCTGGGGGCAGTCGTCAGTGCCCACAGCTGTGCTGGGAAGAGCTGGGGCAAGTTACAGTGAGCGATTTTTCCAGCTGCATCTCTGCTGGCCCATGAGAATATGCAAGGCAGCACAGTCTACAAGAGGAGGTACGGCCTCTCTGCCAGCCCAGTTTTGAGCTGAGCCTGAAGCTAATGCTCTGGGCGCACAGCTACTGACCTTGATGGCCACAGCTTCCCTGAGTCAGGGAGCCTCAAAGGCTTCAATCGACACTCCACACTTCAGGCTGTTTACTTATCTGATGGAGCTGTTCTTTTGGAAAGCTGGGTTAGTCCTGTAATGCAAAGTGACAGAGAAAATAAAAACACCCAGCTGAGAAAAAGCCACAATGTTAATGTGAAATACAAACTTTCTGTTCATCTGAATCTTAGTTTATTTTAGAACAGAACAGTAACAGTTCGGATCCTGGGGACCGGGAGGGGCTGTGGCTACAGCTGCCCAGCTGTCAGATCCTTCCCCGACTTGCCTTTTGGTCTTAACTCTTTGCATTTTTCCCAGGAGTCAAAGTGGTGTGATGTGGGTTTGCCCTCCCTGATTATGACTCCAAGACCAAGGAAGAAGCGGATTCTGGAGTTTACAGTAGATGCGGCTGAAACTAATATCACTTCGTTCTGCCCCCTAACACTGCCGTCTCTCTGACTGAATAAAAGCTTGGCCCCAGGTCCCCAGGAGCTTTGTTCTGGAGGAATCTGGCTTTTGTGTTTCATCTGAGCCAAGTTTGGGGTCTGATCCCAAACTCTTACAGCTGGCATTCAGCAACATCTGGTTGGCATCTTCTCTACCCCATTTCCTGGTGTTTGCCTGCATTTTTTGGAATTAGCTCAGTTTTCTTAATTTTTTTTTTGTTTGTTTCTGAATGTTTTCTGAACAGTATTATCCATATAAGAATGTTAGCCATATAAAGCCCTGGGGAGAATCTTGCTATGTAGTCTGCTTCCTGTCCTCACTCCACCTCCAAACTGGAAAAACAGGAGCCCATGGTGGAAAATGAAGAGAAGCAGTCCAAGTTTAGAAGAAAAGCAGGAAATTATCCCAGAGGAGAGGCCTTCAATGAGGCAAGGGGAGGCAAAGGATGTCAAATTGCACCTAAGAAGACAGATCAGAAAAGTGGCCATTGGGTGGAGGGTTGGTGGTGTCCTTACATCGGGCCATGATGGTCAAAACCAGAATGCAATAAATCAGCAAGTGCAGAGGAGTGAAGAAAAAGGGAAAATTGCTTCTTCCAGAGATTTCTTTTGAGTACCAGCTCTCCACTTGGGGTGCACATGAGAATCCCCTGGAGAGCGTTTAAAAAAATACTGATGCCTAGGCTCCATCCCAGAGGTTCTGATGTAACTGGTTTTTGGAGGGGATTGTTTGGCTTATTTTATTCTATTTTTAGGATGAAAACCAATAGAATTGTTTGTAACCCGACCATAAGTAGTCAGTAGAGAGGGAAAAGATTAAAAGTACAAGGCAGGTGGTGGATGGATGATGTCATGAGATTGCCCAAATTGGGATTAGAGCCCAGGTGGTTGACCTTCAACCTGGGCAGGTGAGCTCAGAACACAGGGTGGCTTCCTTTGCCAATGTGTGTTCTCGCTTGATGGTTTCCAGTCCCTGACAGGGGACGCTGGGTTATCTTCTGAGATTTATTATTATTATTTTTTTGACCAAAGCAGAGTGTCTGATGAGGTTTTGCCTTGGCTTACTGACACTACTGTCCCTGAGGAGACATAATAAATGATAGGGGAAACTCCTTCCTTGTGCTTAAGTCTAATCATAAATGCATTTGCAGTAGAGGAGGAGATGATAGTAACTAGAGGTGGGGAAAGGATGGATAATAAAACTTACTACAAGCGAATAATGACTTGGGAAGGAAAGGGTGGCCAGATTTAGACCCCTACCTGAGCCCCTCTATGACAGCTTCTGAACTGCAGGGACAAGTCATTCCAAATCCACTTGGCTTCATCTGAAGGTATTTCATTCGAGGGAGCCCAAGTTCAAGCTGGTGGTTTGTCATCATGAATCAGTCTTCATGTGTTGTGCTAGAAAGAAGGAGATGAATTCAGACTAGAACAAACCCATGAGCCACGGAGACTGAGACACAGGCAAGTGCTGATATCCCAGATGAAAAGGTGTGAAGACATTGTGGCAAGGCAGGCAGACAAGGTCAGGAGGAAGAACAAGGCTGCTGGTGAGGAGGTGGCTGAGTGACGGGATGGGGGCATCCCAGATGATGCTTACAAGTGCTTTTCCTGGGCTCTGTCATTTCCTTGGCAATGGTCTGTGGCCTGGGCCCTAAAAGGACTGGTGGGAATACCTATCACCAGGCTCTATAATTCTTGGTTCACATCTATCAAACTTGGTAGAAGGTGTACTTAAAAAAAAATTGTTTTTGTGTAAAGATCAGATGTCCGACACACACACACACACACACACACACACACACACACACAAATCAAGTGATCTAAGAATACAATAAAAAGGCAGAATACCTCTCCATCTCTCTTACCCTGTAAATCCTGCTCTCCAGAGGCAACCAGCATTAATATTTTCTGGGTATGAGTTCTTAAATGGGCACTTTTTAAATACCATTTTTAAGGGTAAAACTAGATAATTGTATAATACTGTGATAAATAAAATGAAGAGGAAGTGTTGTAAATCTCCAGCACAGCTGCACAGGGAACGCTCTCTGACAGGTTCAAGTTTTTGAATGATGTCTACCAATGGTGAGGAAAATAGGCTCATTTTATCGGAGTGATTTTTGAGAACGATGTATAAAAGGAAAGAATGTAGGCAGACAAAGACAGTCACATTCTGTAAAGGTGTATAAAGAGGGATTATCAAATTTTGCTGCAGTGTCTTTACTGGCTCTGAGGCACCATTGGAGAATGGATGGCTAAAGAGAGCATTTGTGCACGTTTAGACAGGAATGTTATGCTCCCTGGGAGCCAGTACGCACTTGCTAAAATAAATCAGGAATTAGGTTAAACCACCATTCATTCTTTTAAAAATAAGGTCTTTAGGTTGGTAATTCAAAGAGAAAGAAAAGAGATCGTGTGCCTGAAGTTAATCAGGGACCTGAAATGTGATTTCCTGATATCCTTGGGGGCAAAGCAGAGGTACATGTTCTGGATAGTGTTGAAATCGGGCTGGCTTTTAGCTAACGATACCCAAAGAATGCTATAAACTAATCAACCTGAACTGAAAAATGGAAGGAGCTGTATCGTCAATCCTGTCTCATTTTATGTTTTATTTTCACTGCCTTTTGTGAAAATGTATATATAGTATCTTGGTACACGACAGGTGTACACTAAGTATTTGCAGGAGATGAGATGTGAGAATGAATGCATGAACAAATGAATGAATGATTGCGTGTGTCTGAGAGGGACAAACTCATGATCTGAAGACAGCAAGAAGGAGTCCCCGGCCCCTTGGCCTCTGGATGCATTCAGTCATTCAGTCTCTTCCTTCGCCCTCCTCGAGCACACAAATGAGATTCCCTTCGCTGTGTTTTAGAGGTCTTTACTTCGGAATCTGGACTTTCATAGTTGGTTCAGCTTGTCCTTCAAAGGAACATCAGGATTGTGAGCATGCTGCTCTGGCCTGGCTCACCACCCCAACCTTCATTTTGGGGGGCAAAGAAGGAATGTCTCCCTCTCCCCTTTCCCAGCCCCACATTATCCTCCCACATATTTCTCCCCTTCAGTGACGAATAGGCCTTTTATGTTTATGTGTTTATGTATTTATTGGTTTATATTTAAATACTTTATTTGACAGAGGGAGAGAGGGAGAGAGAGAGCACAAGAGAGGAGAGGCAGAGAGAGAGAGAGAGAGAGAGAGAGGCTCCTTTCTCAGCTCGATCCCAGGACCCTTGAATCATGACCTGAGCCGAAGGCAGATGCTTAAGCGACTGAGCCACCCAGGCGCCCCCAAATAGGCTTTTTAATAAAAGCTTTTAAGATCCACTCTCTTAGCGACTTTTGCATAGACAATACAGAATAATTAACCACAGTCCCCATGCTGTACATGACATCCCCAGGACTGACTGACTTTATAACTGGAAATTTGTACCTTTGGACTACCTAACCCCTTTTTGCTCACCCCACCCCCACCTCTGGCAACTACCTATCTATCAATTATATCTCAGTTAAGAAAAGCAGGAATTTGCACTTTGTGCCTGGTGGACCCAGAGGGGAACTCCCTCCCCGGGAGGCCAAGTCAGGACTGGCTCTCGAGGTCATCGTGATGTTGAGAGCACGGATTCTCTCTGATTCATCGCAGGCCCTTACATTCTTGTTCCTTAAAGGTGGTCCAAATCTCCTGGGGGTGTGTTGGAAATGCAGAAATTCAGGCTCAGCCCTCGACCTGCTGAATCTGATTCTGCAGTTTAACAAGCTCGCCAGTGATTCATGGGCACATGAATGTTTGGAAGCACCGCTCTGTGTCCCCCAAGACAGGATGGGGAGGAAGCAGTCGGCTAACATTTGCTGTGTGACTAGGCAGGGAGTAAGGGGAAGGGAGAGGAGGGGAGAGAAGGGGAGGGGAGGGAATAGAGAGAAGAAGAAATCATACGACTTAACAGGAGGTGAAAACAGACTGAATTTAGGGCAAGTATGACTTAGAATATCGGACCTAAGTGCATGTGGTAACACAGAGCAATTGCTATATGTTTTTCCCACTTTAATAAGAAAAATAAATATCACGTACCCTAGGAGGAATCACTTGCCTATTCACATTACACTTCCTGTCTTGGAAGAGTGTTTCTAGGGAGGTTAAATCTGCCCATGCTTCTTTGGGTCAATATTTTAGAAAACTGCATAAAAGGGAATTTCTCCCTGGATGAGGAGAAAGTTAGGGAAACCACTGAATGGCCCCATTCCTGCAGTTGGCATGGCTTGAGTAATGTACCACTGGTGTCAGGGAGCTCAAAGTCTAGTGCGGGGAGAGACAAGCCTATAAAAACTCCTACATGAACAGCATAATCTATGTACTCCATCATGTGCTATTATACCCAAGTGCTCGGAACTTCACAGGACCTCATGGAAAGAAAACTGGTCTTCGCTGGGAGTGGGGAAGGGGTCAGAGGGGCTACCCCAGAGGGTACAGTGTCTGAGGTGAACCTTGAAGACTAGATTGGCGTTCACCAGATATTCTAGAACAAGATGAGGTGGTAAAGAGGAAGGCATGTGCTGGGGATGGAGGTAGGGTGGTGTGGCTGACATGCAGGATGTGGGGGAGTGGGGGGCCAGGGGCCAGGGGGTTGGTGAGGTGGGAGGGGCCGCATCAAAAGGGCTTTGAACACCAGTCTAAGCAAGGGAAGGTGTGAGTCAATGTTTTTGTTTTAGAAAGACAACCTGAAAGGCAGTGTGGGTGATAAACAGACAAGGGTGGGGATGGGAGGAGAGAGGTAGGGGAAAAAGCCAGAGCAAGAGATCATCCTGGAGTGAGGGGACCCAGTGAACAGGGCAACTATGTGGCTAAAACAAGACCAGATGGTCCTGAGAGAGGGACTTCAGGTTGTGATTGCCACGGAGGCAGAAGGACTCAGGAGCGTCTCAGAGAAATTCAGGAAAGATGTGGGTTTTGTTGTACTGTGATGGCTTTATTTATGGACGAATGATCCGTAGCAGTCACAAACCTGGCTGCTGAGATTTCAAGGCTGGCTGTGGGAAGGACAAGAACACTTTTAAGTCCAGAAGCTGTTTTCTATCATTATCATGTTTTGATTTACTTTTTTAAGTAACTCTTGCCATTTTGTGAAGCTCTGGAGAAAACCCCAAGTGTCTTTTACAACCAGGATAGATGTTTCCCCAGTTAGTAACTCACAGTTGTGAAGAATCCAAAGTGAACTTCCAGTCACCCTCTTCCTGTGGGTCCATGGAGCTCCTCTAAAGGCACATCAGTATGGTGCAGGGCATGGAAAAAGTAAGATGGGTAAGAAGGTGGGAAGGGGGGTTTGTCAACTACTTTAAAGAGTTGACAAGAGCCCAAAAGTCTACTCTGCTAAATCCAAATATTTAAACTCAGAAGCAAATGTCACTTGGCTTTCTGGGAAGCCTGGGCCTTGGCTGGGGTGGGGGTGGGACACTGTTGTAAACTCTTCTATTTGAACGTCTCTGACCTTTTCGCCACCCAGACTTCTTACAACCAAGAAAGCAATGTGGCCCCTCTTCATCCTCCCCATACTCCAGAGTTTCTTAACTGAGGCTCTGTGGTTCTCTAGAGTCTTGGAATATCCTGACATCGAATGCAGACTTGATGTGTACACATGTAGCTTTTTGATGTTTTCCTGACATCTATAGCATTTCCTGAGTCTATAGCATTACATGAGATTCTCAAAAGATTCATGACCTAGAAAAGGGAAAGAATCATAGCTCTGCACATCCCCACCCTGAGTGGGCACACTATCTCCCTTTGTGCAAGCGTGAATCCCCAAACACTCTCCCCAGTTGCCATCACTGTCCTGAACCCCCAACTGTTGTCTCTATTGCTTGTCTGGCTGTGTAGAAGACACACAGCAATGAGTACACCCCAAACCTGACCTTATTCTCTTCTCTACAAACTTGTGCCCCCTCCTTCATGTGTGACAAAATGCCTCATGTTACTTTCTTACCATCTGCAGCCAACCTGTCCCGAACTCCTAATAATATAACCTCTGTGTTTGAAAATTTCCTTCCCCTCTTGGTTTTCTGTTACTTAGAGAACAGAATCCAAACTTGTAAACAGGCTGTAGGAGCCCTTGAATGAGTTATCCTGCCTCATCTCCCAACATCAAGCGGGCCCCTCTTCCTGGAATACGCTTTCTCCATTTGGGTGCCTGACAATCATGACTGCAAGACTCAACTCAATTCAACCATGTCTTCTCTCCAATGTCTTCCTAACTACCAAGCTACCTCCTTCTTTCATGTATATACAATGTCTTTGGAAGAGCACTTAATCCATTTCTCCACTTCTGGGCCTGTGTCTCCAGTTGGGCCTTGTGTTTCTTGAGGACAGTTCCAGTGATTGATCTACAGCTGAGTCTATAGTGCTGAGAGCAAGAGAGCTCGGCACTCTGTGGGTGTCAAATAAGCAGGTGCTTTGAACTGTATGAATTCAACATTCTACATAATCATTCTTGACACCCATCTGACTGATAGAAGATGAGGTTCCTGAGCCAAAGACCCAACAGGATCTTTGTTTGGAAAGCAGTGTTTACTTGAATAGAGTCTTGTGTAGAATATTTTTCAACAAGAGCTCTTCTTGGGTCAAATATCACAAATAAGTAGGGGTCATCTTGGATTTATGTATTGATTATTTCTTATTAGAAACTGGTAGTTATCTAGCAGAGTCACCGTAATTTATTAAGCTCATACTAGGCGCCAGTGTCTGCTGTATACTGTAGGTACAGTCATAAACAGAATAATTATGTGCCCTGCCCTTATGAGTTTACATTATAGTTGTGGCTCTCTTGTCTTTATTTTACCATTTGCTTCCAGGTTTTGATCATGAGATCATTTCTGCCTGAACAAAAATATTTAGCTTATTTTTTTTTTTTTGAGGCATGTCCTACATCTATACCTACATCTAGGTGTCCTATTATAGTTAAAATCAGAGTGGTCTTGAATTATCATAATAAGAACAATTATGATGATTGTGAAGAGCTGTTCAGTAGTAAACTTCCTACCATCTCTGAGGTTCAGTCTTATTTAAAGGACAACAAGGATTAAATGAGATAATGCATATAGAGTAGAACATCATAAGCAACTGATAAATATTTGTGATTAATATTACCATTATAATTATTAGGTATTTTCATGTAGTTCCTTCTACTCTAAACCAGGCTGCACTCAAAAATAATACTAAATGACACAAAATGCAGAGTTGCCCAGGGTCATGAGTAACAAATGTCCATCTAAAACACAACTAATTAAAATGGCTGTAATTTTCAGAGTTCCCTCATGCTTCCTATTCCTTTGCTATGTTAATGAGTTGTAATAACCCTTTAAAAGAAAACCTTTTAACATATTTTCTGTTTATCTTAAATATTTCCTTCCTTTGTCCTCAAGGTTGGGCAGTAATTAGACAAAAAAAAAAAAAATTCTACTTTCCTTTCTTTCTCAGATCCCTCTCAAGTTGAGCAGACCCTGGCTCCTTGCCCACCCACCTTTATTCCAGATGTTACCCTGGCGAACCTCTCAGGCTGTAACCAGGCAACCACTGGGAAGAGGGCCCTCCTGGCTCAGGGCCTAGAAACAGAAGAAAAACAAATAGGAGGATGTCTTGAGTCTTCTACTTACTTTGGTTTTCCAATCTCATTTCCCTCAAACTTTTATTATTTTTGTAATGGAAACTGGGGGTTGGTATCTGAGCTGTCTGTTCACACACCAAATGTCCGGTCTGTTCTGGAGCAGGGTTAGATCTGGGCTCTGGTTGGACTTGATCCTATTGGTCCTGATTTGGGACTATGACAGCCAAGGAAAACATTCCTACACCTCCTCTCACCATACTGGAAAGGAAAGCATTGACCATGTGGTTTTGTAGTGATGAAGTTTGGGGCCCAGCAGAGAAAGGGCTCTCAGGCAACCCAGTAAGTTTGTACAGATAAGCTAGGCATCCAAAATGGAATTCCTCTGCCTAGTTTTAAATCCAAAAACATCTCTTCCAAGAACAGCACTCTTGTCTTCTGTGCCTCCTGCCTGGACTATGAATTAGTTCTCTCTGTGGCCTCCCTTTCTGTGCATGGCTTGAAACCCCAAGTCTCCCTTCCTGATTCTGCTGGAGAGATCATTTTAGGTACAAAAGTAATGATATGATGAACTTATTTAAACCTATCCAGGGGCTCTCCAGAGTCTACAGCCTCATTTCCTGAAGTCTGGAACTCTTTCTTTGAGGATTCATTCATTCATTCATTCAACATTTATTTCCCAAATACCTATCTTATGCCAGGCATTGCCACTCCCCCAGGTTCTTTGGATGTAACTTGTAAACAAGACAGAGATGGACTCTTGCCTTCATGGAACTTGCATTCATGTGGTGGAGGGAGACAATACATTAGCAAGTAAAAAACATGGTATGTGAGATGGTGTGGAGTGCCATGAAAAATAAAGCAAGGCTAGCAGATAGGGGTGCAAGAGTGGAGGCAGTCTGTGAGAGGTTCACTGAAAAACTGACAGCTGGGAAGAGATAAGTAATTGGTGGCAGATCCAGCCACGATGGAGATATCAGGAGGGAGGACATTCCAGGCAGAAGGAAGAGCAGGTGCAAACATCCTGAGGTGGGGGCATTCCTGAGGTATTTGAGTTATAACACGGTGGCCAATGTGGTTGGAGTGGAATGAGGTAGGGAGAGAGTAACAAGAGATGAGTTCAGAGAGGTAGCCAGAAGGGGGACCATATTTTCCAGATTCTTTAGAACATTATATGGACTGTGCTTTTCACAGGAGGTGAGACAAGAGTTCATAAGAGGGTTTTGAGCAGAGTAGTGACATGATCTAATTTACTCTTAGGAGGGTCATTCGGTTTCTGTAGATTTCTTTTTCTTTTTTCTTTTTGCTGAAAGGCAAGGCCAAAGCAGGGAGATTTGCTGGGAGACTCTTGCAACAATCTGGTAAGAAATCTTGGGGATGAGGTGGAGTCAGGGCAGCAGTGGTTTTGCTCATGCCTCTTGTTTGATGATTCTTGCCAAACAGACATCCACTTTCTGGTTGAAGTCCTCTAGCCACAGAGAACTCACTTTCTACTCAGACTACCTGGACTGCTCTGAGGATGCTTAGAATTTTAGTTATTCCTTTTAATGAGCTGTAGTCTATCTTCTATAGGTTCATCATTTTGGTCCTTGAGTTCCTTAAATCCAAACCTTGCTCCTCTCCTTTGTGACCATGTTTGCTTAGGCCTCCTATTCTCCAGAATCAATACCCCAGCTCTTGATTCCTTCATAATATGCATTGTTCCAGCTGTGTCTCCCCATCTTAGGTACCTTCCTGTGAAGGTTCTTTAGTTGGGAGAGCTATATCTTCACCATCCTGGCAATCTGGGGCCACAAGGAAGCAGAGACTGTGAACTGAGTCTTTGCCCTTCTGCAACATTTCACCACTGATATTTCCATGCCTTAGCTGATCTGTCTATCTATCTATATCTATATCTATCTATCTATCTATCTATCTATCTATCTATCTATCTATCTATCTATCTTTCTATCTATCTATCTATCTTACCGTGTAGACTAATTCATTTCCATCATCTTCCTTTGGGGGCCTGATAAGAGTTAACTTCTAAACAAACTCACACCACTTTGCAGATGACAGCAAACACCCAGTATAAAATTATCTTTATAAAACATATCTTTCCATAATGTGGTCCAAAGCATAGAGAATATTTTTACTAAATCTAGCATTTCCTGCCATTAACTTTTTACTTTTGCAATCTCCAGATAGTGTTATGAGAGAGTTTTGTGTTCTAAAAAGCTACATAAACACTCTCATCTCATAATCCACTGTAATGGCATTAGTTAGACCACCACAGGCCTTTCTGTCTTTTCTGCCTTTGCTCCTAAGTGAAACAACAGTAAAGTGTTATACCTTTCAGAGCTGGTTGAGATAATGTCTCTTAAGGATGAGCTGTGAGAGGTAGAGAGCATTACACTGACACTCTGAGAGCAAAATGAGTGTACAAAGCTTGGCAAAATTCCTATTCCAGTTGGTAGCCAACAAGCCATCACATGTGCATTTCTGTTGGAATTATTTTGTTTAAGATAAAAGCATATCCCAAATAATGGTAGAACAGGTGAATTTGGGAGTAGCAAAGACAAAAATAATTTCTTTTCTATAAATTTTCATGGAGGAGTTGGAGCATGTGCCAGACAAAGAGGGACACATGCGTTTTAGAACTATAGTCATTTATCAATTATCAAATGCCTATCAAAACAATGGACTGGGCTCTGTACTTGGCTGTAAGGATAAACATATGAGTTGAGTCCTTGGTGGACTTTAAGTGGGGAAGAAAGAAATGTGTTCAAATATTTGCAATGTTAAAAGGAGATGCAAAGCAAAGATGTGGTATAAAGAAGGCAGTGATTAATACCCTGAAAATTGTTTAGCAGTTCTCTAAGGATATAAGTATAAAACATACCAGAGGGCTCTAATGACACAGAAGCAGCATGAGGTTAGCATAAAACAGGCCTAATTCTGGAATCTGGAATCTGCCCATTGGCAGAAACTTCTATGTCCCACTCAATATCCATTTTCTCTTCTTCCTTAAAAACAAACAAACAAACAAACAAACAAATCCCAATTTTATTTAGGATGACAGTGCCCAACTAGAAGTAGACATTTTCCAACTGCCTTACATCTTGTGTGGTCATGTGACTAATCACTGCCTAAAGAGAACAAGCCAAAAGATGATGTGGTGGCTTCTTAAAGAGAGCTAACACAGCTGGAAAGTGCCTCCCTGTGCTTTGTTCCTGTGGTCTGGAATGCAGGTGGTGATAGCTGAAGCCCCAGCAGCCATTTTGGGGACTAGAAGCTGCATGCTAAGATAGTATAGGCTAAAGATAGAAGTTGTCTAGGGTCTCTGATGAATCTGTGTAGTAGTACACCTATCCTGGATTGCCTACCTATGAACTCCTTTACTGAAAGAGACATGATCTTTAATCTTGCATATATTGTCTTTACTTCCAGTTTTTGTCACGAGCAATGAACAAAACTAACTCACATATTCTACTTAATGTTAAATGGAACATGGAAACTAACACATAGAAGGCATCCAGTAAGCATGTTTTGTCTTTCATCTACCCACCACACCTCCTTATAGGAAAACTCTTAATTTGGAACCTAAGAAAACTTAGAGACAGTGATTAAGGAGATATCATTTTAAGGTAAGAGAGACAACATTCAAAAGGGAGCTCTCAGGAGGACAATTATCTTTTTGTGTGTGTGAAACATTTGTTTCAAGTAAGACCTGAAGAATGAAATTTTGAGAAGTTTAGAGAAGATGTGAAGCACTCCATATTGCTCCTTCCTGGCCAAGTCACTTGTGGTGCCACTGAGGTCACATGGAAAGGTTTTATAAGGGTCCCAATCAGTACATTTTTAAGACTTTAGCCAGGCTTGGGTAATGGGTAATAGAAGTGGCCTGACTTGGGGGCTTGGCACAGGAAACTAGACAGAAGGTCAACGAATGACAGAGTTGTTCACATGTCAACCATTAGAGTCAGGCTGCTTATAGAGGTCAGTTGGACCAGGAGGGTCTGATATCCTGGAAGAGAAATAGGGCATTGCAACACTAGAGTTCAGGTATAAGGGCAACAACGGGCTTTGTAAGAGGGTGGCCAGAGAATAGACTCTGGGTTCCAGGTAAGAATGTTGCCTATTTCCTAAAAGTGGACTTGCATCCAGGTAGCTGCAACTATATGAGGAAAGACTGTTAAATCGAGCAGGATTGAAGATAGCCAAAGTTTCAATGGAGTGTGTGTAAAAAAGGATTTGAGAAAGACCGGCAGTCACCAGCAACTCATTGAGCCAGCTCTAAGCAGTAGTGGAGGCTGACAAGGGGCTGTTTCCAGCTGTCCTATTCACTTATTTAACAATGTTATCAGCAACACATGCTCCTCCAGGGCTAAAGACACAATGCAGGGGAATCAAGGCTGCTTTTGAAAGAGAGTTGTGCTGCCTATAGGGCTCCTGAGGATGCTCAAGCAGACAGCCTAATCAGGAAGGAAAGTATCATGTCATCTTCAAAAGGTGAGGCTCTCTAGGTCCTAAAACAAATGTATACAAGAATTTTTTAATAGCATCCCCATAGTGGCCCAAAGCATAATAGCTGAGGTGTTCATCAGTAGAAGACTTAATAAAAAATTGGGGGTAGATTCATACAAGGAGTCCTACTCAGCAACCAAAAGGCTAGAAGCACTGGTGCATGCTCCAAGCACGAGTCTCAAAGGCTATGCTTGGTGAAGGAAGCCGCACCCTCGTTCCTTCCCAGCCAGCTCCCACCTCCACACCACTAATGGCAACCTCCATTCTGATTTGTTTTTCTACCACAGATTAGCTTTGCCTGTTCTAGAGCTTCGTACAAATGGAACACACAGTATGTACTCTTTGGGCTAAGGCTTCTTTCACTCAGCTTGTTTTTGAGATTCAGCCATGCTGATACTACATGCATCAGTAGTTCATTTATTATTACCATTTTTCCTGAGTGGTGCTCCATTGGTGCTCCATCTTCCCATAATCCATGGGTTGTTCATTACTCTTCTGTTGATGGACACCTGGGCTCTTTCCAATATTTTTTAACAATTATGAGTACAGCTGCAATGAACATAGTATGCAAGTCTTCTTGTAGACATACATTTCATTTATCATGCACAAATAAATAGGATAGGTGATACTTAACTTTATAAGACAGTAGTAGTCATTTTCCAAGGGTTGTACCATTTTGTACCTTCACCAGCAACATAGGAGATTTCTGATCACTCCGCATAGTTGTTAACATTTGGTGTTGTCAATCTTTTAAATTTTTGCCATTTTGGTGTGTGTGTAGTGGTAGCTCATTGTGGAGAATACTGTTGTTAGAAATATGAAGTAAAAATGCATAGATTTATAAGGAAAACCATTTATCTTGAAAAAGATGAAAATGTTAAAATATTTGAAGTACAGTTCTGTGTGTTCTTCCTCATTAATATTAAATAATAATATCTAGCATGAGATCAAATAACTATCATTTTGAGGCCATAAGGAGAATACGTAAGATGTTAAGACCGTTGTGATAACTACACTGATATGAACTATCTGTGATATCCATTGGTGATTAAGTTCAAGGTATGACAAACACAACTATAATTATTGCTTACAGTCATAATAGAAGGAAAATGAAGGTGTAATATTTTCCACTGAAGTTTACAGACCCCAGGTGAAAAAGATCTGGTATGGAGGCTATAAAAACATTCCAGTTGAGAGGATGGTTAAGATTAGGGAATCTCCTGGGTACTATCTAATTCTGAGATTCTAGCTGTTATGATACAACCAACTCTAAGGTTAAGGCATCAAGTGAACTGGATAAAAATGAGAGCTTGGGAGCAATTATCAAGGAGGAAGTTTGGTGCCCAGAACAGCAGGTGGATGGCAAGTCAAGAAGAAGCAGGGCAAAAGGCAAGGGGGCTGAAGCAGTTGTGGGGACCACATGAAGGGGGACAAATCTGCTCTAACTCAGTGGCTCATAACATGTCTACTCTTCAGAATCATCTATGGTGGTTTGAAAAATAAAAATAAAGTGTCTTGGTTCTAGCCCTGAAAATTTTGATTTCATTTTGGGTGGGGCCTAAAAATCAGTATTTAAAAAAAAAAGCCATTGGTGGGTTAAATGAATGCTGGTGGTTGTGAACTATAATTCTAAATAGGAGGTTTGTGCTATGGTATAACTGACATGTCTGGGGACACGAAGGAATGAGGTGGATGGAACAGTAGGGCCTTGGGTTCAAGGCTGAGAAGAAGCCAGGGAGCACATGGGTGATGGTGCAGGGGCAGGTAAAAGGCTGAGAGATAAGCTAGGATGGGAGAGGACTGCGGGCTTGTTAGGCATGTTAGGAGGGTTCCTTACAGTCTTGGCTGGGCATTCATCTGGCTAGGCATTCAAGACGAGGATTAGCATCACTGTGGGTTATTTATGTGGAAGTGGGTATGAGCTTGTATCAGTCAACATTCTCCAGAGAAAGGACCAATAGCATACGTATATATATATATATATATATATATATATATGACATCTAGGAATTGGCTCATGTGTTTATGAAAGCCAAGAAGTCCCATGATCTGCCATCTATAAGCTGGAGAACCAGAAATGCCAATAGTGAGTAATTCAGTCCAAGTCCAAAGGCCTTAAAATCAGGACCCTGATGGTGTTAAGTCCGGATCTGAGTCTGAAAACCTAAGAGCCAGGTGTGCGATGTTCAAGGGCAGGAGAAGTTGGAGGCTGTCTCGGCTCAAGCAGAGAGTGAATTCCCCCTTCTGCCTTTTTGTTTTTTGCTCCCTCAAGGGAGTGGACGATGCTCACCACATAGGAGAGAGCCATCTGCTTTACTCAGTTCACCAATTCAAATGCTACTCTCTTCCTGAAACACCCTCACAAGTAATGTTTTACCAGCTATTCTGGCATTCTGTAACCCAGTCAAGTTGACACAGAAAATTAACCATCACAGAGCTTTACAGCTGATAGAGATTTAAAAACAGCTTTTATTCCTTCCTCACCTCACTTATGCTCAGTGTCAGATGCTAAAAATCTCCAGTATTCAGAGCACTAAACAAGAAAAATATGCAGCCAAGTATACTATATCCAGCTAGGCTGTCATTGAAAGTAGAAGGAGAGATAAAAAGCTTCCAGGACAATTCTAGATCCCAGAGAGGATGGCAGGCCTG
>NW_027397100.1:7049036-7050656 GCF_003265705.2 Callorhinus ursinus | reverse complement strand
AAAAAAAAAAAAAAAAAAAAGCTTCCAGGACAAACAAAAACTAAAGGAATTTGCAAACACGAAACCAGCCCTCCAAGAAGTATTGAAAGGGGTCCTCTAAGCAAAGAGAGAGCCTAAAAGCAGCATAGATCAGAAAGGAACACAGACAATTTACAGTAACAGTCACACTACAGGCAATACAATGGCACTAAATTCAAACCTTTCAATAGTTACTCTGAATGTAAATGGGCTAAATGCCCCAATCAAAAGACACAGGCTGTCAGATTGGATTAAAAAACAAGACCCATAGATATGCTGTCTGCAAGAGACTCATTTTAGACCCAAAGACACCCCCAGATTGAAAATGAGGGGGTGGAAAACCATTTACCATGCTAATGGACACCAAAAGAAAGCTGGGGTGGCAATCTTTATATCAGACAAATTAGATTTTAAAACAAAGACTGTAATAAGAGATGAAGAAGGACACTATATCCTACTTAAAGGGTCTAACCAACAGGAAGATCTAACAATTGTAAATATCTATGCCCCTAACATGGGAGCAGCCAATTATATAAGGCAATTAATAACAAAAGTGAAGAAACACATTGACAGCAATACAATAATAGTGGGGGATTTTAACACCCCTCTGACTGAAATGGACAGATCATCTAAGCAAAAGATCAACAAGGAAATAAAGACTTTAAATGACACACTGGACCCAATGGACTTCACATACATATTCAGAACATTCCATCCCAAAACAACGGAATACACATTCTTCTCTAGTGCCCATGGAACATTCTCCAGAATTGATCACATCCTAGGTCACAAATCAGGTCTCCACTGGTACCAAAAGATTGGGATCATTCCCTGCATATTTTCAGACCACAATGCTTTGAAACTAGAACTCAACCACAAGAGGAAAGTCGGAAAGAACTCAAATACATGGAGGGTAAAGAGCATCCTACTAAAGAATGAATGGGTCAACCAGGAAATTAAAGAAGAATGAAAAAAATTCATGGAAACCAATGAAAATGAAACCACAACTGTTCAAAATCTCTGGGATACAGCAAAGACCACCCCAAAGCTGCTAGAACTCATAGAGGAATTCAGTCAAGTAGCAGGATATAAAATCAATGCACAGAAATCAGTGGCATTCCTATACACCAACAACAAGACAGAAGAGAGACAAATCAAGGAGTCGATCCCATTCACAATTGCACCCAAAACCATAAGATACCTAGGAATAAATTTAACCAAAGAGGCAAAGGATCTGTACTCAGAAAACTATAAAATACTCAGGAAAGAAATTGAAGAAGACACAAAGAAATGGAAAAATATTCCATGCTCATGGATTGGAAGAACAAACATTGTGAAGATGTCAATGCTACCTAGAGCAATCTACACATTCAGTGCAATCCCCATCAAAATACCATCCACTTTTTTCAAAGAAATGGAACAAATAATCCTAAAATTTGTATGGAACCAGAAGAGACCCCGAATAGCCAGAGGAATCTTGAAAAAGAAAAGCAAAGCTGGTGGCATCACAATTCCGGACTTCCAGCTCTATTACAAACCTGTCATCATCAAGACAGTATGGTACTGGCACAAAAACAGACATATAGATCAATGGAACAGAAT
>NW_027397100.1:7008130-7048636 GCF_003265705.2 Callorhinus ursinus | reverse complement strand
AAGACAGTCTCTTCAACAAATGGTGTTGGGAAAATTGGACAGCCACAGGCAGAAGAATGAAACTGGACCACTTCCTTACACCACACACAAAAATAGACTCCAAATGGTTGAAAGACCTAAACGTGAGACAGGAGTCCATCAAATCCTAAAGGAGAACACAGGTAGCAACCTCTTCAACCTCAGCCACAGCAACTTCTTCCTAGAAACATCGCCAAAAGCAAGGGAAGCCAGGGCAAAAATGAACTATTGGGATTTCATCAAGATAAAAAGCTTTTGCACAGCAAAAGAAACAGTCCACAAAACCAAAAGACGACGGACAGAATGGGAGAAAATATTTGCAAATGACATACCAGATAAAGGGCTAGTATCCAAAATCTATAAAGAACTTATCAAACTCAACACCCAAAGAACAAATAATCCAATCAAGAAATGGGCAGAAGACATGAACAGACATTTTTCCAAAGAAGACATCCAAATGGCCAACAGGCACATGAAAAAGTGCTCCACATCGCTCGGCATCAGGGAAATCCAAATCCAAACCTCCATGAGATACCACCTCACACCCGTCAGAACGGCTAAAATTAACAAGTCAGGAAACGACAGATGTTGGCGGGGATGTGGAGAAAGGGGAACCCTCCTACATTGTTGGTGGGAATGCAAGGTGGTGCAACCCCTCTGGAAAACAGTATGGAGGTTCCTCAAACAGTTCAAAATGGAGCTACCATACGATCCAGCAATTGCACTACTGGGTATTTACCACAAAGATACAAATGTAGGGATCCGAAGGGGTATGTGCACCCCAATGTTTATAGAAGCAATGTCCACAATAGCCAAACTGTGGAAAGAGCCAAGATGTCCATCGACAGATGAATGGATAAAGAAGAAGTGGTATATATACACAATGGAATATTATGCAGCCATCAAAAGGAACGAGATCTTGCCATTTGCAACGACGTGGATGGAACTGGAGGATGTTATGCTGAGTGAAATAAGTCAATCAGAGAAAGACATGTATCATATGACCTCACTGATATGAGGAATTCTTAATCTCAGGGAACAAACTGAGTGTTGCTGGAGTGGTGGGGGGGTGGGAGGGATGGGGTGACTGAGTGATAGACATTGGGGAGGGTATGTGCTACGGTGAGCGCTGTGAATTGTGCAAGACTGTTGAATCACAGATCTGTACTTCTGAAACAAATAATGCAATATATGTTAAGAAAAAAGAAAAAGAAGAAGATGGCAGGAGGGGAAGAATGAAGGGGAGTAAGTCGGAGGGGGAGACGAACCATGAGAGACGATGGACTCTGAAAAACAAACTGAGGGTTCTAGAGGGGAGGAGGGTAGGGGGATTTGTTAGCCTGGTGATGGGTATTAAAGAGGGCACGTTCTGCATGGAGCACTGGGTGTTATGCACAAACAATGAATCATGGAACACTACATCAAAAACTAATGATGTAATGTATGGTGATCAACATAACAATAAAAAAATAAAAAAATAAAAAAAAAAATCTCCAGTGTTAGGAAGCACCCAATTACCAATAATGGTTTTTAGATTTTTGTCTTTGTGTTCTGAATCTCAGTTTTTTTGTTTGTTTGTTTGTTTGTTTGTTTGTTTTTTTGGAAGGTTTGGGTGGAAATCAAAGCCATCTGTGCTAACTGAATTCAATGGAAACATACACCAATGATACCAGATTGACTTCTGAACATTGAAGTAGATTAGACTACACATTTCACCACACCCTCTTAACCAGTGTAAGGTTAAAAGGCACATGTAGAGATCCAGTTCACCCTATCTTCTATAATGTTAAACATATTTCAATAAAAGTTGGTTTGTATAGAAAAGCTTTAGAGATAGATGAAAAGAATATAAAATAATGATAGAGTTGTTTGCATAAATATATAGAACATATATATATGAGAACATTATCCTCAAAACAATCACCTGGAGAGAATAATTGTATTAGACTTCCCTTGTTCAACACGTTCCTAAGGCTCCTTTCTAGGAACTAACTCCAGAGCCATTTCTATGATCACAGATTGTGATTAGGACCTGATAGATGTGCTTTCCCAAATTCACTTGGCCTGCCCTGCCTGCTGAGCTCTATTCCATTTGCTGGATGGGAAGCTCCACTTGCCACTCTCATTCCTGGCACTGTCATTGGCCTTGGCCTCCCTGACGATGGTGGCTGGATTTTTGAGATGGCTTCCCCTGAGTCTTCCATAGTGAGAGCCCAGGACCAATAGAGCCAGCACCATCTACCTAGTTAAGATGCAGTTCCCCATCTGTGAGCACAGGAGTTCATTTTTCTCTATGCCCAGAGGGGCTGGATCATACAACTCTGAAGCGTGAGCTGTTGGTATCCTGTGGGGAAAACTTAATTAAGGAGAAGTAGGAGATAGGAGGGAATGGCAGATAAATGGCAGCCCCCTTGGGCTATTCCAAGGTGTGGCAGTTGTTTATGGCCTATCCAGGGGCACTCTGTATGAACCAGCCACCAGATGTGTTTTCTCATTATGCTGTGAACTGTGTATTAAAAAGTATTACCCGACCATTCTGGCAGTGCATCTCCTAGCAGAGCATTAGCACATAAGCTCTGTGTCAGGCTGTTTTCCAGGGTACATGGCCTAACACCACACATGACCCAACTGTCTTTTTCATAAGACTCACCCAAACTCAAGGAGCACAATCTCCCTGGCATTTAAACGGAGTAAGAAGAATATTCCCAATATGCTGAAAGAAAAGTCCAATAGAGTAGTTTCACAGTACAAACAGTAATGAAAACAAGGTTTGGCCATCCCATGGGTTGGGAATACGACCATGGTTTAAAAAAAAAATGGAAGTATAATTAACATACAGTGCTATATTAGTTTCAAGTGTACAATATAATGATTCAATAATTCTATACATTACCCAGTGTTCATCAAGATAAGTGTGCCCTTAATCCCCTTTATCTCTTTCACAGCTCCCCTCACCCACCTCTCCTCCAGCAACCACCCGTTTGTTCTCTGTATTTAAGTCTGGCTTTTTTGTTCGTCTCTTCTGTTCTGTGTTTGTTCATTTGTTTTATTTCTTGAATTCCACATAGGAGAGAAATCATATGCTATTTGTCTTTCTCTGCTTGACTTATTTCACTCAGCATAATACCCTCTAGGTCCACTCATGTTGCACATGCCAAGATGTCATTCTTTTTATGCCTGAGTAATATTCCATTATATATAAAGACACACACACAGCACATCTTTTTTTTTTTTATCCATTCATTTATCACTGGACACTTGGGTTGCTTCTGTATCTTGGCTATTGTAAATAATGCAATAAGCATAGGGGTGCATATATCTTTTGAATTAGTGTTTTCATTTTTTTGGGGGGTAAATGCCCATTGTAAATTGCTGGATCATATGGTAATTCTATTTTTAATTTTTTTTGAGAAAACGCTATACTGTTTTCCTCAGTGGCTACACCTATTTGCATTCCCACCAACAGTGCATGACGTCTTCACCAACATTTGTTATTTTTTGTATTTTCATTTTTATGTCCAAAATATGTAAAGAACTTATACAACTCAACACCAAAAAACCACACATAATTTGATTAAAAGTGGGCAGAGGACCTGAATAGATATTTTTCCAAAGAAGACATGCAGAGGGCCAACAGACACATGAAAAGTTGCTCATCATCACTCATCATCAGGGAAATGCAAATCAAAACCACAATGAGATATCATCACCTTACACCTATCAGAGTGGCTAAAATGTAAGACCACATGTCTTTGGAGTTACGTACGTACTCCGATACGTTTGTTTAAAACAAACAAAGACACAAAAAACCTGAAATTTTTTATTTAGAACAATCTGCCATTCTCTTACTCTGTTCTACTTTCCTTCATAGATTTTATGAGTATCTGAAGTTATATTATTCCCTCCTTTTTTTCTCTCTCCTTAGCTTACTGAAATGAAAACTCCACAGGAGTCTTATCTGTCATGTTATGGCTAAATTCCTACCACTTTGAATAGAGGAGCTAGAATCCTTGTATTCATGGTCAGAAGAAACCTAAGGTATTCTTAAGCATTCCTTTATTCATTGATTTATTGATTTATGGATTTAAGAGACATTGATGCAAACAGATCTGTTTTTCGATTATCTCCCTTAAAAATGTCTTAATATTTTTCTCATGAACATTTCTTGTGACTGAGAGCCACCACCTTAAAGAACCATGTCTTGGTTTCAAGCAGAGCTGATATTCAGCTGATATGAACTTAACTGAAATGCACCATTGGTAAAATCATGAAATACTTTCATTTTAGTTAATAAGTATATAATAGTGACTGTGAGAAACTATATGATTAATTTATATTATTTCTAATGTGCACTCATTAGTTCAAGTTAATTATCATAGGATGTCCCAATGATCATAGTTAAATAGGTTTTCTGACACAGAATGATTTAAATGATTATAAAGATGTTGAATAAGAGAATATCTCAGATAGTTTTATAAGAATTATAAAACTTCGAGTATAATTATTAATTCAACAAATGTGGGAAGAGGCTTCTACACCATGTATAACATCATTCTGGTAAACAGAAGTTTCTATTTAATGATTCTGAAAGTATCTAATGATGCCATGACAGCAGTGGCCATGAAACCAGGGCCTGAGGACAGGTGGGCATGGATGCTGGAGAAACCCACTGGGCCGGGTCCATTGAGTGGACCAATATAACAGTAGCCTAGGGATGTGTGATCCTTATCCACTGCTCTAGATTGACCCAGATTGGCATTAGCATTGCATGCAGTCAAAGGCCAGACACTGCGGGTCTGGGGCACATGGAAAGTGCTGACATCCGGGGCTGGATCCCACTCAGCTGCCCTCTGGATGCATTGAAGTGCTAGACATCAATAACCTAATGACTCTCACCTACATGGAGGAGTCAGTGGACACTTTGTATACCATTTTTTTAAATGTCAAATCATGACTTAGACAGGGACATCATTAGCTGGAGACCCATATCCAACAGAAGACCATGCAAGAAATTTCTCAAAGTCTACATATGACTTGGAAATTATCATAATGCTTTAATGAATGTTTTGTACCATGCCTTCTTTTTTTTAAATTTTATTTTATTATGTTATGTTAGTCACCATACAATACATCATTAGTTTTTGATGTAGTGATCCACGATTCATTGTTTTTGTATAACACCCAGTCCTCCATGCAGTACGTGCCCTCCTTAATACCCATCACTGGGCTAACCCATTCCCACATGCCCCTCCCCTCTAAAACCCTCAGTTTGTTTCTCCGAGTCCATAGTCTCTCATGGTTCATCTCTCCCTCCAATTTTTCCCTTCCTTCTCCTCGTGTCCTCCACGCTATTCCTTATGTTCCACAAATAAGTGAAACCATATGATAATTGACTTTCTGTGCTTGACTTATTTCACTTAGCATAATCTCCTCCAGTCCCATCCATGTTGATGTAAAAGTTGGGTATTCATCCTTTCTGATGGCTGAGTAATATTCCATTGTATATATGGACCACATCTTCTTTATCCATTCATCTGTCGAAGGGCATCTCGGCTCTCTCCACAGTTTGGCTATTGTGGACCATTGCTGCTGTGAACATTGGAGTGCATATGGCCCTTCTTTTCACTACATCTGTGTCTTTGGGATAAATACCCAGGAGTGCAATTGCTGGGTCATAAGGTAGCTCTATATTTAATTTTTTGAGTCAACTGCACACTGTTTTCCAAAGTGGCTGTACCATACCTTCTATGAATGATGATAACGCCTAGTCAGTAGAATATTTAAACTTCTCTGTTTGTTGTTGCTGCTGTTGTAATTGCCCTTTCTCACTGTCAAAATCATTTTTAAAGTAGTTTAAGACTCATGAGAAGCTGCAAGAACAGTGCAGCATTCCAGTGTACCCTGCACCCAGCTTCCCCCAATAATAATAACATACACAACCACAGTACAGTGTCCAAATCAAGAAACTCCCGTGACCTAATACCATTAACTTGAGAACTATTCAGATTTCACCAGGTTTTACATGTACTCGTGTGTGTGTGTGTGTGTGTGTGTGTGTGTGTGTGTGTGTGTGTGTTGGGGGTGAGGGGTTGCCTCTATTTTTTTTTAAAGATTTTATTTATTTGACAGAGAGATACAGTGAGAGAGGGAACACAAGCAGGGGGAGTGGGAGAGGGAGAAGCAGGCTTCCCGCTGAGTAGGGATCCCGATGCGGGGCTTGATCCTAGGACCCTGGGATCATGACCTGAGCCGAAGGCAAACGCCCAACGACTGAGCCACCCGGGTGCCCCAGGGTTGCCTCTATTTTTAAAGACCTTAGGTTCTCTGTGCCAAGATCCTGGAGTTTTAGCTGTCGCTCCATGGAGGTGGAGGTAGAGCCATACATGAGTGCACCCCCACAAACTCACATTCCTTTCTCTTAAGAATATTCATCCCATATGGAGAAATAGACCATGTTTATTAATCACTCCAGAAAGTATGTAATTTCATTAGATTGAGCTCTGTCTCTGGGCTTTGAGTCATAGGAGGGAACGGCTCCCCAGCGACCCAGAGCTCCTACGACACGCTCTGTGGAGACCGCACTTTGGGGCCAGCTGCTCGAATGCACTGCTGGAATCCCAGGCAGAAATGTGTAATGGCACGCCAAGGGCTGCTGAGCTGTCATGGCCCAGGCAGGGTTATTTGTGGCTTCCAAAGAGGGGCTGTAACCTTTTATGTTATCCACAAATCTCAGCCTTCAAGAGTCAGGGAGAAAATGCAACCATGCTGTTTGACCTAGCTAGCGTTTTCCCACCTTGTTCCCCTCCCCCTCCCACTGCCATTCCACTCCCAGCCCTGAGAAGCCTGCATAGCTGTCCCAGAAAAAAAGGGACATTACCTTTACATTGCACCAGGCCCACCTGAAATGGCCAGATATCCCTTCTGATTAGATGAAGGAAGGTCCAAGATAGTCAGTGACAAATGCAAACTTTTTAATTTGAGGCCCCAAACATTCTGTGGTATTTGCCAACAAGACAGAAAAGTCAAACTTCTTGACTGGGACACTTTGAATGGCAGCTGTGCACTAGGGACAGTCACATCTGGCTGCACTGCTGTATCATCCATCAGACCAATCAGGATGTTGCAGCTCAAGAGCATTTCCTGTGCTTTGCAGGGCACCAGGAGAAGAGTTTTCTGTTGTCACTTGACCTAAAAGCAGGACTTTAATTACTTTTCATCTAGCAAATTCTTTGATCTATCTGTATATTTATTCACTTACTTCATTTACCAAAGAGTCAAATCAGTGAAATGCTTACGGGTGTGGGCTCTGGAATCAGACAGTCTTGGGTTTCAGTCTTACCTCTAATGCTTACTGGCTGTATGGCCTTGAGATTGGGCTGGTATCATGGTTGAACTGTGTTCCTTCAAAATTCATCTGTTGAAATCCTAGCCCTCAGTACTTAAGAATATGACTTTATTTGGAGATAGAGTCTTTATATAGGTAATCAAGTGAATAGGAAGTCATTAGGGTAGGCCCTAATCCAATATGACTTGTGTTCTTTATAGAAAAGGGAAATGTGGACACAGACATGCAGAGAAGGAGGACACCCGGTGGATGTCAAGGCATAGATCGGGGTGATGGTTCTACAAACCAAGGAACACCACAGACTGTCCACAATCCACCAGAAGCCAGGGGAGACACCTGGAAGAGACCCTTTCCTTACAGCTCTCAGAAGGGACCAACCCTACTGATACCTTGATCTTGGACTTCTAGTCTCCAGAATTATGACACAATAGATCTCTGTTGTGTAGGCCACTCAGTCTATGACACTTTGTTACAGATGTCTTAGAAAACCAACACAGCTAGTTATTCAACAATTTGAGATTTAATTTTCTTATCTCTAAAAAGCAAATGGTAATTTTAGCAACGATACTCAGTATGGTCCCTGGACCAGCAACATCAGCATCACCTGGTAAGTTGTTAGGAATGTAAATTCTTAGGTCCCCACTCCAGATTTACTAAATCAGAAATTTTGGACATGGGACTCTGAGTTCTGTGTTTTAACAAGCCTTCCGTGTGATTCTAATGCATGCTTAATTGTGAGACTGCATAGTATCATAGTAAGGACTATGTCAGAATAATGTATTTAAAGTTCTTGACATAATGCCTGACATATAGTAAATACCTAATATATGATTAACCACAATCAGGTCTTCTCAAACATTTATAGAACACATAAGGTGTTCTAGTTAGTAACAGTGTAAAGACATATAAAATATTGCTGTTCAATAAACTGGTAGAATTCATAACCAAGGGAAAGGCATATATGCAATGATTAACAATAGTGCTGTTAGGTGTTTTAATATTATTATTTAAAATATGCGTTAGTAACATAGATGCACTGGGACAGTGGAAAATCAAGGCAGATGTTCATAGATGATGATGATGATAGATAGATAGATAGATAGATAGATGTAATCAAGTAGAGGAGGCATCTCCAAAGTGTGATTTATTATTATTAAAATGATGTTTTGTCTTTAGATAAGTTTATCTAAATTCTTAGAACAGACCTGTGGTATAAGATACTATTAGAAAAATATTAATAGTACCTAACTATTAAGGGCATAATAGTAATGCCTAATGTGTTATTTCTGGGAAGATTAAATTATATCATACATGCCGTGTTCTTAGAGCAGGGCTAGACACATAAGTAGTTCGCACTAAATTTTGTTATCATTATCATTATTATTATTTTTGTATATTGTTTTCATTGTTAATAAAGAACTGAGGCTCAGAACAGCAAAATAACTCGTTACAAAAGACACACATAACTTGCTATAAAGACACAACCAAAGAGCCTCATTTCAAGCCCTCTGCAGATGGGCACTATCTGTGCCATCCTCACTACGTCGTGCAGTCTCTTATATGAGACAGGTAGGCTTCTCTCAGCCCTTGCTACAATTCCCATGACTGCCCCACTAGAATGTCTGCTCCTGTAACTTGTGTCCCACATTCAAATGACTTCAGTGCCCAGTGGCTGCATGTTCTGATGTTTCTGAGAGAATAAAATGTAAGATATAATAAATATAAGTAATAAATATAATAGTATAAAATAAATAAATAAATATAATAAAATGTCAAGTCCTGGGATTATGATTTTGGGGTGGATCATCAGAATGGTGGACATTTGGAGTGAAGGAGATTATGTCAGGCTACAAGATTGTCCAGACACTCAAGAAACCATTTTGTTGTTTCCCTTTTAGTTTGGGGCTGACCATCAGGCCAGACTTGCTGTGAAGGTCCCATTGTAGTATCTGAGGTCCATGAAGGAGAGCAGAGAACTTTCTGACCATAAGAGATCTGGAGAACATGAACTCTGAAACACAGCCTAGAAGCACTTGGCTTATGAAATAGGACAACTTTATTCTCCATGAACCTGTAATTTGAAATATTTGCCCTCTCGCTCAAGGCCCTCTGACCTCTGGCCCTGGCAACATTATCTCCTGCCATGTTTTTGCAGACTCCTGCAGTTCCAGCCAGACTACATATTGACCAACCTACTTCCCTGAGCACCATCACACCACATATCTGGTGGGCACTGGGGCAGCTGTGTTTGGCAAGGGAAGAGGCCTCTTAAGCTGTTGTCACAAAGTTCCTGTGGCAACCTCTGCATCTTGCCCTAGACCATACTGATGGAGCTTGTGGGGATGTATAGACTTAATGAAGTCTTTATTTTCATTTTTTCTTTTCCCTGTCTCTCTACTTCTCTAATTTGTTTTTTCCAACTTTCTGCCGTCATTCTTCAGTGCCTTTCATGACCCTCCTCCCGCACCGCTCTTGACCACATGAGTGGTGTTCTGGGAAAATGATGGGCATTGAATGATGCCCCACCCTTCCTGCAGTATCTGTTCTGTGGCAGGGCTTGCAGATACACTGTGAGCACACCAGCATGGGAATAAAGAAGGGAATGGTGATGTTGCTTTGTGTCTTAGGAGTGGATGTCAATGTCCTTCCAGCCACATGAGACTCAGACCCAACCAATTGGAGCCAATTCTCCCCCAACATATCCATATATCCCCATATGCAAACAAGTATTTCACCCAACATGTATTTATTGAGACCCTCTACTATTGTTGCACGTAGCCAAATCCTTGTGTATGTGACTGTAATCAAACAAAACAGATTTAATTCCTACTTTATTAATGCTGACTATGAGGAAAGCCATCCTTAAGAATTCCTTGAAATTCCTTAAGAATTTTTGTTAAGCTGACATGCCATCAGCTGACATAAATCTCTCTGATGGCCAGTAGTTTTTCTTCTAGCTTTTCTTTGAAACAATAGGGAGGTAGGAAGTAAAATGACAAGAATGCAGGAATCAGAAGACTTGACTAGGAACTCAAGCTCCTCCCAAACTAATTAGGTGATCTTGGTCAAGTGTAACCTTTTATCTATGGGGTAAATGCCTAGATTGAGGGATTGGACATTTTAGGGACCTGGTCATGGTTGAAGAGCATTCTGAACTCTGAAGACATAAAGAAACCTAGCATTCATTCTTACCTCTTTTGGGTCTTTGACCTGATAGTTATAGACAATGCTGGCCACTGTAACTGATAAACACTCAGTAGTCTATCAAGATCCATGTGCATTTCTTATCCAGATCAAGTTCAGTTGGTGAGGGAACTGAAGCCAGTTACTCAGCATCCCAACCTGCCAGGGATTTTTTTTATCTTTAAGATGTCGATACCAAGAGTGCCCTGCAATATGGACATTCACTCACAAGATGAAGGAATAGAGAGAATGGAAAAATTCATACAAGTGTTAGAGGTGAGGCTGAAAGAGGTATGCATCCCATGCCCAAATTCCACTGAATAGAACTCAATCTCATGGCTGCACCCAACTGCAAGGAAGACTAGAGATTTAATTGCCTGTGTGCCTAAGAAGAAAGAGAAATAGATTTGCTAAATGCTTAGCAACCTCTGCCATAGCCTCCTTAAGGAAGTAAAGACAAATTTGGACCTTACATCCCCAAAATATATACAAGCCGAACACATGAAAAGAAAATGGTAATTCTTTCTGGAGTTTAACACAATCTCTGAAGCCACAATCCTTAGGATCAAAACCACTGATATTCCAGCTCCTTAGAGGAAGGGGTCAGATAATAAGTGATGGGTATTTGCCAGCATCATTTGGGAGACTCCCGAGTAATAAACAGACCTTGGTCGAAGCCTTTGAGAATTCATCTTTCGGAAAGTGAAACAGGGAATTGCTGTTGACATCTGTGCCATGGTTGTTACCTGCTTGGCTTCCTCAGATCCAGCCCAAGGGGGGCAATTTTCCAA
Source organism: Callorhinus ursinus (assembly GCF_003265705.2). Classification (NCBI taxonomy): domain Eukaryota; kingdom Metazoa; phylum Chordata; class Mammalia; order Carnivora; family Otariidae; genus Callorhinus; species Callorhinus ursinus. The sequence continues at coordinate 7,037,299 of NW_027397100.1, read as the reverse complement.
GAACATTTTTGGCCCATTTTCTTTACAGACCAGTCAGCAGAACAACCTACAAAGTGAAGAAGGAAACCAAATGGGAAAGAGCAGGAGAGAAAGTATTTTATTTCTTTTATCCCACTTGATGTCTCCCTATCCCAATGCTGAGCCAGTGAATGGAGGGGTTACTATAGGACCTGATAGTCATAGAAGGAATCCCAGAGCAGCTACATACTCTCAAGGTTCTGACTCTAATGGCACATCAAGTATCTCCATATTATGGGTTGGTCAAGAGAAGAGGAGCTTAAGACTGATCAGGTGAGAAGTTGGGAATATGGGATGTAGTCAGGGCCCTGCCAGTAAATGATAAAATGCAATGAACTCCTTAAAGCAGACCCAAAGTCTTCCTACAAGAGAACATGATATAGTATATAAGGCATGAACTTTGCAGCAAGAGGAATTAAATATAGATTCTAACTCTGTTACTTCAACTTAAAGGCTGTGTTTAGCATCTGTAAAAATGGGAGAAACATTTACTCCTCAGAGCTGCTGTGAAGATTAAATCAGATAATTTTCCTAAAGCACACAACACAATGCCTGATCCACAGTGGGCACATAATAAGTGTTAAAGGTGAAGAGAGAGAGAAAAAAAAAGACACAAAGCAATTTCTGCAGTGAATACATAGACAAAACAATATAAACTCAAGGGCATACTGGTAACCAATAGAAACCTTTGGGCAATATTATTATTATATTTCTGGAACCCATTGTCATGAAGAGGGTTGAGTTTGAATTTAGTCTAGAATAGTTTTTATTCATATACCTCTTTAAATTATCAAAAAACAAGATCAAGCTGGGATGAGAGCCCCGTCACTCTCCCTCACCCTCCACTATAGGAATACGAAGACTGGGGCTGGGGGACTATTGAAGCCATAAATCTCATCGGCTACCCAATATGAGTCCTAGAAATTACCCAGCTTTGGGGAAAGAGGACAAATTCCTTTTGGGAGAAAACATATCAAGACAGGAACCGAATCCCAGGACTACTCTGTCCAGAGGAAATCTTGATTCCTCACATCAAGTGGAATTTATGGACTATTTCACAAACCCCTTAATTAATGTGTCCTGAAGACATTAACTTGCACCTTCTTAACCCAGTCCCCCCATTCTGGAAGCAGAGAAAGAAAGTAGGGGACTTTCGCCTCAGGTTCTTTATTCCTATCTCTGTCATTCAGTGCATAACATGTATATTCACACTGATTGTCAAGGGCGATTCTCATCAAGGCAAAAACAAACAAACAAAAACAACTAAGGGGTTCTCTTTGGGATGGTACAAGTTGTAGGTATTCTGATTCTCATTTTACAGAAGGAGAGGAGTGTCATCGACCTGGAATTCTAAGGAGATTTATAGAAGCATATTTAATTGGGGGATAAGAGAGAAGAGTGAGTTCCTTAAACAAAAATAAGGATCTTATATTATTGGATTATGAACTAACCATCTATCTCTTCCTGCCATTGGATGAACTGGGCAGAGCTTGATTCTTAGTCTAGGAATTTCAGGGCCTTACCATTTCATCTCATAGACAGGTACCAAGTCTTTTGGAATGGACTGCTCAAATACCACAGAATAGAGAGTGGCATCTGGAGTTCTATGGGAAAGTGGGACAGACCAAGGAAGAAAAATAATCTCCCTGCAGCCAATCAGAGGAGCCTCAAAGAACAGGTTAGAAGGCAGGTGCGTATCTTAATTTAGGTTCTTCTAAGATCCTGAAGCAAAAGCTTGGGTGCAAATAGTTTATTTGGAAGATGGTTCTAAAAGCCGTAAGTATGGCCATGGAGAAAGGAAAACAAAGAAGGTAGAAAAGTCCATAATCTGTTTAAGATCTTCTGAAAAACTGCGTAGAATGTATCTTGGAATTATCCCACTCCAGATGAGTGCCTCCCATCTGCCACGAGTTGAAGCTTGCCCTGGGGTGTTAATTCTCCCACCTCACCACACACCTCTGCATGGAGGCTGAGTGTGGCAGAGCAAGCTCCTGTGGCCTGCACATGGACCTCAGACAGAGGAGATGAAAGATGTAGGCACTTTATGTGTAAAGCTGGGAACTCTGGTGGCCTGAGGGAACATGGGGGTTGAGCATCAACAGCATCTACTAAAACAATTAAAATGCAAAGGGTTTACCTTCCCCAAATCTTCACAGCTAGTAAAAGGTGGAACTAACTTTGGAAAATAGGTCCCTTGGGCTTCAAATTATTAGGAGCCCAGAAGAAACTCGAGCTTGAAATAAGGTTTAAATTCAACACATGACATTCTGGATTATAGTAGTGGGCTATGACTCATTCCCTAAGATAGAAATTGAGATATCACTTCTAGTAAGCAAGAAGAGATTGAGGGAAAACAGGGGAAGAGAACGAAAATTGTATGAAACAATTAAAATAATCACTGGAAGCATTAACAAGTAGAATTGACAGCGTGGAAAATTGAATTAGCTAAGCAGAAGCTAAACCCAAGAAATAAATCAAGAACACAGAGATTAATACTAACAGAGAAATGAAGGGAATGTTAGAAAATTTGACATTGAGCACGGTGTGTCAATATGCATATAATAGAATCTCTTATCTGATGATGTGGGGAAGTGAATGATCAATACCATGGCAATAGACATGATCAGATCTTCAAATATAATAACCATGTTCATAATGAAAATATAGATCATCAACTCACTAAGCTAAATCACTAAAGGCCTGTTTGAAAGATTTTGAAGCAGAAAAGAGCTGTAAGGAAGACTGAAAACCAAATCTGGTATCTGTAAAGAAGAATATTAGTTATGAACAACTAATACAGTTATAAATTTTTTTGTATAGCATAGAACTGTACACATAAAAATATATGCCCACTTCTGTTGTGCATACCATCTACTATAGATTTTAAGTTGGAAACTTGTAGAATTTCAGATATTTATTTGTCCTTATAATCAAATCCATTGTGAAACTATTCTCCCCAAATGCGTATTCATTACTCCTATTCATTTCAAAGTTAGAACTGAGAATCATCCTTGCTGAGGATAAGGGGCAAGCATAGGAAGGGCATTCCCAGTCAACATCCTCCCCACATTTATTGCCTCCCTAACTCTTACACCACAAGTCTGTGCCTCTCGGAAGGTGTTATGCTTCAACACGATAATCCACACACATATATCTTGGTATTTGTTTTTTTAAAGTATTTTTCAATTGGGATACAATCCATATGCAGTAAAACTCATCTTTTATAGTGCAAACCACCATGTAACCACCACCACAATCAAGATACAGAGCAATTTCATCACGCTGAGCAATATCCCCATGTTCCTGGCAGTCAACGCCTTCCACTGCCTTATGCCCGTGACAACCACAAATCTGTTTTCTGTCCCTTTAGTTTTGAAATTTCCAGACATTTTTGTAGTTTTTGAATCTGGCTTCTTTTGTTTAGTACGATGTGTTTGAACTATATTAGCATTGCTGCATGTATCATGATTCATTTTATTGCTGAGTAGTGTTGCATTTTATATATGTGCTTTAGCTTGTTTTCCATTTACCCATTGAAGGATTTTGGGGGTAATTATGAATAAAGCCACTATATACATTTTCCTTTCAGGGTTTTGTATAAAATTATGCTTTCATTTCACTTGTGTAGTCAGGATGGAGATTGCTGAGCAGTAAGGTAAGCATGTCATTCATTGAATTTTACAAGAAAATGTCCAACTGTTTTCCAGAGTGGGTGCGCCATTTTGAATTCCTATCACCAAAATTAAAGTTCTAGTAACAGTGTTATTAGAATTTGGTATTGTATCCCCTTCCCCAATCCGAATCTAGTAGGCATGGTATCTCATTGTGGTTTTAATTTGCATTTCCCTAATAACTAATGATATTGAGTATCATTGTGTGTTCAAGTAAGAACACATTGCCGTTGGTATATCTTTTGTGAAATATCTGTTCAAATCATTTTGCCCTTTTTAAAAAATTATCTTATCATTGAGTTTTGAGAGCTCTTTATTCTAGATACAAGTTCTTTATTAGATAAGCGTTTTGCAAGTATTTTCTTCTAGTATGTGATTTGTCTTTTTCATCGTCTGAACAAAGTCTTTTGCCCCCTTAGGTCTTTTCATTCATGGGGGTGTGTTTGGGGTTGAATTATGTCCTCCCCAAAATTCATATATTGAAGTCCTAACCTCCAGTACCTCAGAATGTGACCTTATTTTGAGATAGGATATTTACAGAAGTAATCCAGTTAAAATGAGGTCATTAGGGTTGGTTTTAATCCAATATGTCCTTATAAAAGGAGGGAATTTGGATGCAGACACACACAGAGGGAAGATAATGTGAAGGCAGAGGGAGGAAGTGACCATCTGCAAGCCAAGGAGAAAGACCTGAACAGATACTTTTCTCGCCAACCCGATGACATTTTGATCTTGGACTTCTGGCCTCCAAGGCTTTGAGAAAAAAATTTGTATTGTGAAGCCACCCCATCTGTGGCCCTTTGTTATGGCAGCCCTGTGAAAGCAATACACGTGAAAGATCTGCGTAGGGTTTCTTTTCTTTCTGACAGCAGTATCTCCTTCCTTCCCCAGCCCTGTAACGTGAAGGAGGTTTTCCCCAGATCCCTGGCTGCCCTTCTTCTTTCTCATCCACATCCAGTGAGGCTCATGGAAGAGATCCTGTGAGGGAGTGCAAACCACTCTGGTGCACACTGCCCGTATGTACTGGATGTCTACATTCTCAGGTCAGTTCTCTCTCAGCCTTGAGCACTTTATCAAAAGTTGAGTTTCCTACCTCCTTGTCATGGCAGCCCCTCCCATGCACTGCTCCAGGCAGACCCATGTGTGTCTTTTCTTGGAGGTACCTGCCTTTACTGAACTTTCAGATTCGTTGATTTGTCTGTGACCCCAGATCTTTTGTGGATTTGAGAAAAAAAATATGAGTTCCTAGAGTATCCAGCTTTTTCTGGTTTGTCAAGTGGGAGCAATCCTCTTTTTGGTTTTTTGACATCTTAAGCAGAAGCCAGAAATCTCTTTGCATTTCAAAATCCAGTACACAGTTTGTTTTTTCAAGAATGCCTTTCTCCTGATCTGTTTATTGGGAAACTCCAACTCATATGTCAAAACTCATATATTTTGTCGTTTCCTCCATGAAGGCTTCCCTTACTCCTGTGGATAGAGTCAGTTGATGAAAATCTGCATATTCTCACAGCACACTGTGTACATCTCTACTCTTATACTTATATTACAAGTATTTCTTTTTTAAAAAAATATTTTATTTATTTACTTGACAGAGAGAGAGAGTGTATAACAGGGGGAGTAGCAGAGGGAGAGGGAGAAGCAGGCTCCCTGCTGAGTGGGGAGCCCAGTGCAGGGCTTGATCCCAGGACCCTGGGATCATGACCTGAGCCGAAGGCAGACACTTAACCCACTGAGCCACCCAGATGCCCCTTACAAGTATTTCTTAATACTCCCACTAGACAGTGAGCCCTCTGAAGGCAGACCCTAGGTCTTTTTGGTTTATTTTGCCCCAGGCTTCAGCATAATCTCCACTATGCCATAAGTGCTCAGAACACATCTAGTTCAACAAAAGGTCTCTTGAGGAAAATAGTTGAAAAGTTGGTCCTTCATTTCAATGGGCCAAAGTAACATTAGAGAATTTCACATGGAGGAAAGAGAGACTTCCTGGCCTCTTGCTTTTTAGATAACCCAGTTGTTTCTTTCTTTCTTTCTTTTTTTTTTTCACAATACGTACCTGTCAGGTACACCCATGACCAAGAGGAGAAATGCATTGAGCCATAACGTGTGGTAAGACATTGTGGCTAAGAGCATGGGTTCTGAAGTCAGGCTGCTTTAGCATTTGAATCTTGGCCACAATACTCATCAGCTGGAAGATTTTCTGCAACTAAACAGTACAAAACTGTTTCCTCATCTGCATAAGAATAGCCACTTCAGAGGGATTTTTGTGATGATTCTATGTGCAACTTGATGTAAGGTACTCAGCACGCGGTAGTTGCTTCAGCAACACCTCACAATCTGAGCCTTCTCGTCTACCATCCCATGTCATCTCCCTCACATGCCTGGGCCTGGTCCATGATTTCCTCTAGTACAGTCCTTTACCTGTAGATCAATGACATCTTTTCCAGAAATCTGTATGACAGTCTTCAAAAGTTACAACCATGTAGTTCACCCTAGTAGAGCTTTTCGGAAGTGTGACGGTTTTATTTATTTATTTATTTATTTTTAAACATTTAAATTCAATTAATGAACATATATTGTTGGTTTCAGAGGCAGAGGTCAGTGATCCCTCAGTCTTATATAACACCCAGTGCTAATGACATCACGTGCCCTCCTTAATGTCCATCACCCAGTTACCCCATCTGCCAAGCCTCCTCCGCTCTGGCAACCTTCAGTTTGTTTCCTATGATTAAGAGTCTCTTGTGACGGTTTAATTTTACCTGTCACCGTGACTGGTCTAAGGGATGCCTAAATAGCTGGTAACACATTCTTCTGGGTGTGTCTGGGAGGGTGTTTCTGGAAGAGATTAACCTTTGAATTGGTAGACACAGGTAAGGAAGACTGCCTTCCAGGTGGGTGGGTCTCATCTGATCGGTTAAGGGCTGAATAGAACAAAAAGATAGAGGAAGAGCAAATTCATTCTCTGCTTGATCTGGGACATCCATCTTCTCCTGCCCTTGGATGTTGGTGCAGCTGGTTCTTGGGCCTTTAGACTCAGACCAGGACTTACACCATTGGATACTGTGGTTCTCAGGCTTTTGGATTTGGACTGGAAGTTAAACCATCGGTTCTCCTGGGCCTCCAGCTTGCAGACAACAGACCATCAGACTTCTGAGCCTCCATAATTATGTGAGTCAATCCCTCAGAATAAATCTCTTTTTACATATCTCTGTATATCCTATTGGTTCTGTTTTTTTGGAGAACCCTGACTCATATAAGAAGACACATTCATTGGTCACATCTTAGGAGGGAACAAACACACTGAGTATCACTCTGATATGTGCCAAGTGCCCAAACCCACCCTAACTAGTACAGGGTGATGGTTTGAAGCACAAGCTACAGTGTTGGACAGACTTGATTAGTTTTGAGCCCTAGCCCTGTCACTTACAAATCAATGTGACCTCGAACAAATCACATCACCCTGTATACTTTGTCTCTTCATTTTCTAACACTGTGCTGATCATGATAGTACCAGGCCCTCATGCCAGGTTCATGGCTCGTGATCCAGAACAGTTAGCTATTTACTTAGTCAAGATTATCCTAAAAGGTTGGCACTTTGCTGCCCACTTGGCATTTCCTACAGCATGTGGAGTTGCCAGGCCTCTGGCTTCGTCCTTACTCCCTTTCCCAGGCCGGATGGAGCTGGTTTTCCTTTTTGGCACAACACTCTACAGAGGGACTTGGGAAAGGAACAAAGCCTGAAGAACAAACCAGTCACTTTTTCCACTTTTTTTAAAAAGTAGCTCTGTCCAAAGGTTGCCTGGGGAGGAGTTTGCAGCCATTGGCTAAAGTGGGGGCTCTCTTTCCTGTTTGTGGACACCCATGGATCCTACCCTCCACGACAGCTCTGGGGCAGGGCAGACCGGGGATGTGGATGCCTCCCTCCCTGGTCTGTCCCTGGTGTCAGCGTGCTTCACCCACTCAGCGCATTCCCCGTTCCATGTTCCATGTTCTTCTAGAAAACTCTAGGGCTGGCATGGGGCAAAGCCAGCAGGTAGCCAGCAGCCCGTCTGGCACACGGAGAGGGGTCCTGCAGTTGCAGCTGCTGAGCGAGGGCTTGGGTCTGACAGGACAGATGAAGCCCTTTGTTCCTGCAAATGGGCCTTTCCTGGCAGTGATGGAGCTGCCTGCCATCCTGCCCAGTTCCTCCTCTGCAGCTGCGGCCATTATCCTAAAGTGGTTCTATTGATCTGCTGACTCTCCGTCTCCTGCTGACTCTCCCTCTCCTCCCCGCTCGCTCTCCCCCACCCGGCATCCCATGCTCAGGCTCCGAAATACTCTCCAGCTAGCCTCACACATGCGAGCCTTTTTCTTCAGGGGAGAGTGGTAATTTCGAAGTTAGACCGGACAGCGGCACCTGCCTCGCACGAAAGCTGATATTCCCTCGAGGAAAGCATTTGCAGACGGGCGAAGGACATGTCCCCATGGACCCACCATACCTTCCCCTGGATTTCAGTTTTTGTTGCTTCGAGATTTTGTATGAACTAGGAATATGGGCAAGATGAAAATCTGGTTTCCAAGTTTGCACTTTGGCAAACCGTAGTAGCCTTTGCAACAGCACCAGAACGTCTCATTTTAAACAATTAGCCAACCTATTTGTGTTACATGCACTCAGTATCATTAAGAGTCATTCAGCATTTTTGTGTAAGATGTAGTTATAAGGTCCTTAAATGTAGTATTCTTATTTTATTCTTACCGATCTTGTGAATAACTACTTTTATCCCCATTTTCAGGTGAGAAAAAAGAAATGCCTTATAATTCATAAATCTAGCAGAAACGTAGACGGGACTCGAAGCTAGGCCATCTGACACAAAAACCTTCTTTTCCATATGAAAGCCTGCATTTATGAGGACACCTGAGATTTTAGGCATGTGTCTGATGAAGTCGTGCCCCATTGCAGGTGCGCTGTATTTGATATTGCTTTTGAAACTCTGGCTGTCTTTGTCTGGGGTGGGGGGTGACCTGGGTGTTAATTACCTGAGCGCAGGCCCACCCCGAGTTTTAACTGAAATGTCCTCATCGAGTTCTACTTTGGCTTTTACAATTCTGTTAAATATTTTGAGGGAACGTAGAACTGCTGTCCCTCAAAGAAAACGTGAAACCTGGGTGGCGATTTAAGCCTCGACCCCGAGTCCATGAAGACAGCCTGTTAAGAGCCTTTTTTTTTTTTCCTGCTGAGCTAAGAACCGGAACACAGGACACAGGCATGGAAGCCCGCAGGCTCTTATCCTTGGGTGCGCCCAGCTTCGAGGTAGCTCGCTAGGAATAATAGGAATGAGGAGGACCAGAGGCCAGGATGCTGTCGTGACCTTTAATTAAACTTATGATCACCTTACCTGCCAGTGCGGAAGGCCCATTTAGCAGAGATGTATGTACTTTCCATGGGCCGAGAATGAATTAATGCCTTGTTAGAATAAGAGTGAAGGGTGGTCTTTGGAAGAACCAGATTCTGATTATTAGTGAAGGCAGGGGAATGGAGCATCAGGGAGACAATCCCTGTACATAATTATTATTTATTACTATTGAACAATACTATCTGCTCTGAACCAATCCGGTCTGCTGCCATATATAACATTGACACGCTCTTGGCCCTGCCAAATCAATACCTTCTATTGCAGACTATAGAGATGACTTTTGTCCTTTATCTGCCCCCGCTCCCCATTTTCAAAGTGGCGGATGTTTAGAGTGGGATATAATTTTCAGCTTTTTCATTTTAAGATTAGCTCCTACAAATAGATGTTCTTTGCTTTACAGCAAAGTTTAGCTGCATTTTTTTTCTCCTGTTGATTCACATAACGTCGGCAATGTGTTTTTACTAGAAAAAAATAACAGCATATTTAGTAGAAATATGGAATGGAAAAGGTGCAGGACTGGGAATTGGGTTGCCTGGGATCCAGTGTTAAACCTGTCACTTTATGACGAGGAGATGGAGCTCTTGTCAGGACTTTGCTCCTCTGAGAGTTGGGACGGGTTATTTAGCAATCTTAGAGCCTCGGTTTTCACATCTGTACAAGGACGGGTTTGGACTACTTCAGAGATGGCAAATATTTAGTATGCATACCATCACTCACAATTTCTATGCCCGTAGCAGACATTACTACTTGATAGCACTTCTCTTCTGATCAAGCCAAAATATAATCTCAGCACACCCATAATAAATGAGGATTATGTACCAACCAGAGTTAAAACCTAAAATGCTTGAATTATAGGCTCTTCCAGGTTTTTTCCAGTACAGATATCCCAGGATCCTTGAAATAGTGGCCACCTTCTTGCAGTTTTCAGCCAGGAGCCTTCCATATAATAAGCATATCCTTTCCATAACTCTCTCAAGTCATTTCAGAGAGTGAAGGCAGGAGAAAAATGTAATAACAAACAAGACTATTAATGTGTAATACAAAATATTTTCGTTAAAAGACTGCATTGCTCGCTCTATAGCATTTTGGTCAAAATGACTCTTGTTCTACATCTATTTTTTTAAATATATTTATTTATTTTAGAGACAGAGGGACAGAGAGAGATAGGGCAGGAGGGAGAGGGACAGAGGGAGAGGGAGAGAGACTCCATGCTGAGAGTGGAGCTGGACACGGGGCTCAATCTCACAACCCTGAGATTACAACCTGAGCTGAAACCAAGAATCAGGTGCTTAACTGACTGAGCCACCTGGGCGCCCCTCTAGATCTATTCTAATTTGGTCTCCCTTCTTCCTCCTTGCCTTGAACAGCTCTCACATTCTGGTTCTCCCTGTCATTTAAAAAAGTGATTCTTAATAAAAATTCATCATTGTGGCAGCGGCCATGTCCTTATCACTTTGGGAACTGATTTTCTGCAGGCATTGTATGGATAATGTCTACCATTTATTGCTTCACAAGAAAAGACCTTTTACATGTGTAGCCACACAAATGCAAAGTGAAAAAAAGACAGTCTGTAATTTTGACAAGCGTTAATTCTATCACTGTATTATTTTGGAAGTGGACACCGAATGACTGTCTCCAAGCCATGTTGGTTCTACCACGCATTTACTTCCTTCTGTTATTGTGAAAAAAATTAAGTATACGTGAATAAATCATTCTTTTATGATGCTATTTTGAAAAAAATGCATTTTATTTTGTTTTATTTTAAAGATTTTATTTATTTATTGACAGAGAGAGACACAGTGAGAGAGGGAACACAAGTAGGGGGAGCGGGAGAGGGAGAAACAGGCTTCCCGCTGAGCAGGGAGCCCGATGCGGGGCTCGATCCCAGGACCCTAGGATCATGACCTGAGCCAAAGGCAGATGCTTAACCGACTGAGCCACCCAGGCGCCCTGAAAAAAACATGCACTTTAAATGACATTGGCCTGTTATTTCTGATGTGCAAGTTGTAACCCTCCGCTCTCAATTTTAAGGAATATCTTTGTTCCACATTACATTTGTTCAAGTTACCTAAAAAGAGGGATGTTGGTATCAGAGGCTGTTTCGAGTCAAGATTGCATAGAAACCTCAGCTGAAAGCATGAAGTTTTCATGTTATAAAATATATGCACCCTTTCCCCCCATGACACACGTTTGCTCTTACAGTCACGGCCATTTGGGATCAGGTTATCCTACGATGAACAAGTCACATAAGAGATTCATTGCTTTGCAAAGAGGGTGGGGCCTCTGAAGGAGGAATGTTTATGCTAAATGGAAAGATGAATGAATGAATGTTTGAATAAATGAACACACAAACCTCTGACTGTGAAGGAGAGACAGCACAATAAATACAAGGAATCCAAGATGTGTGCTAATGCAAGGTTGTTATCACAATGCCAATTGCCACTTACTTGTGACCCAGAAGGATAAGACAGAGGGGGTATTTCTTTTCCTGTGGCTACATCTCTGGCCATACCCTCCTTACAAACTCTCCCCGTAAGTACTGAAAAGCTGAGAATTTGATTAATGGGACCATGAGATTTAAGAATGGGAAAAGTGACTCTTGAGTTCTAGGTCAGAACTCTCAAAAACCTTTGATTTGCTACCAGGTAGTAAGCTCCCGCTGTGGCAGGTCCTTCCTGCCCTTGGGGATTCTACTTAACAATAGGGCAGGGATTACCCTCAGGGGATGACTGGCTAAGGTATCTTTTAGAATTGGAGAGATCAAAAAAAAAAAAAAAAAAAAGAGAAAGCCTTATTTCAACCTTCAGTACAACCCTCATTCTGTAAAACCCAGATTCCACCCGAGAAACTTGCATTTTGTGTGTCTGCAGGAGAGGGTGGTGATCACATGCTTGCCTGGGTATTGATCAAACAGAAGCCTTTGCCTTAGACAGGGTCTGGCCCCAGTGAGCAGGTGTTACTCCTCAGGTACCATTCTGATGTCCCACCCCTGGGGAGGATAACTACCCTTCTCCTGAGTAGCGAAGCCATGAGGACTTCACAGACCGGGGCAAAGTCCTCGAGGGGATGCATGCCCTCTGACTTTCTAACTCATTCTCATGTCTCCAGAGACAACCCCATAAATTTGAGAACACTTACGGGACTCTGAATTTCTTGCGCTTCTTTCCTGAAATGCACTGCCAGTTTTTTGAATAAGGGATTGTTTGAAAGCCACCAAAACTGTCTTTCAATATTGCCAAAATGTGCTGCATTTGGCAGATATAATAACTGGGGTTTGCAGTGTAAATTTTGGGTTTTATCTCTGTGCAGCTTTTTATAAATGTGCACTTACACCACCGTATAGCCAAAATGTCTTTTTTTTTAATGTTTATTGAGAATAAATACATTGGTTCTCAAAAACATATCTCCTATTGTGCTTTTAATACTTCAATTTTAAACATGTCCCATTATTCACATGGAGAAGTGGATAAGTTACTCATAATTCTTAATTAGATTTGATCATCTTTAGCAACATTTCCTAACGCTGTTAAGGGGGATTTAATGGCATTGATCATGAGTTACACACTCTGACACAGAGAGGTTACCAGAAGAGGAAACTTCACCTAATGTCAGTTTGCATAGATTTTTCCCTATTAATCATCATTAATTAGAAGTGATAAGGGACGATGATTAGAAGGTAAAGAAGAAAAAGAATAGACTGAAGGCAATTAGCTTTCCAAGACTTTGCTACCAGAGTCACAGTGAAGCTGTGGGATTTGAGGCCCTTAAAGGCTGTATCTAGAACATACTTCTCTCTCTCCATCAGGATGGTGTGACTTGCAAGGAGCGGAATGAGCAATCACTAGCCTATGTGCTGCTGATGCATGGTCTTGGATCCTTTGTGACCAAGAAGAGGACTGAGAGGCAGTCCAGAGCAGACAAGGGGAGGCCTTGAATTTTTATAATCGGTGCTCTCCATATACTCAAAACCATAATGTATATTTTCTCATGATGAGTCCCTAGGGTAAAAACCAAGAACGACTTAAATGCAACTACATTAACCACGGGGTATGATGCTTTCCCCAGGAGAATTTAGAAGCCAGAGGTTTTGAAAGGCCTTGCATACACTCAGAGTTGTGTCTTGCCACCCTCTCAGGCTTAGTTTTGGTTTCTAGGGGACCTTGCGCTTTTTATCCTGGCAAAACCAGGAGAAACTCTGGGGTGCCCTTTGACTTATTCTCGGAGGCTGAGGACTTTATCAGGCTCCAGTCAGTAGGCTTTTTGATAACAGGGATTTGAAATGTCCCTGTGACAGGAAATTCTCACTGTTATATTTGTGCCTTCCTGCTGGACCAAGTGGATTTTGTTTTCATATTATTATTTAATTTACAGACAGGAAAATCATTTGGATCTGGAGGCCTCTTGATAACACTGTTAACGAAATTGCTGGGACTTCCCTGAGTGCACTGTCCAAGCCTGGGGACCCTGAAGGGCTGTCCTTTCAAAGTTCCAGGTGTTGGTGTCTACGGCAATCCCATGATATCCCATAATCACATTTATGAAAGAACTAATTAAAAATACAGATGTCTTCAGCTCACAATACCCAGACAGCTGAAATACTGATTAGGTGTTCTGTTTTAATGTTAAAACTATATCCTCACCTCTCTCCAATAGAAAAAACTAATAATAGACACCAAAGCCCAAACAGGAGGGCCGGCTGTTTTCCTTCTCCCCATAAATGGCATGCTTTGTTGACAGAGAAAACATCTATACTTCTGCAAATTGGTATTTTACAAAAATGCCCTTTTAGATGACTTTGTTGTTTATTTCAGGATGACTCAGATGCACAGTGTTGTTGGAATAGGGGTAAGCGGGCTTTGAAAGGCTTGGAGCCCAAGACTTCTAACAAAGAGCGGATGGCCATAGGAAAGATGGTCTGTGTCCAAGAACAGAGAACTGTGAAGGGTCATTCAGTCTGAAGAAGAGGATTCCTTACGCTGCAAATGTCAAGTTGTCTCTAACTCCTGGGAGGCAGAATAAACAGAACTGCTATCACATTTAAAAACGTCTTAGAGATGTGTGGATCCAAAAATGTTGCCCTGATGAGTGAAAAACCCTTTATAGACATGCTGGGTTTGCACATGTGAACCAGGGTTCATGCATTTCCTCCCTCTAGAAGACAAATACTTTTGACATGAATGTATAGTTAAAATAATGTCAAAAATACCAACTTTAGGTTCTACCAAAATAATGCCCTGTTAAGGTACAAAGGTATCTTGAAAATGCTGATATGACATTTTCATAATTCCCTTCCTCCCTCCCACCCTCCTTTCCCTCCTTCCTTCCAATATACATAACGCTATTTTTGGAGAGTTTGCTAGGTAAGAGGCACTGTGCTGGGCACTGAGGTAATTACACAGGGATGAACAAAACTTTCCCTAGAGGAAGTCCTATGCTGACAAGAATTATACTCTGTGGTCAGTTTGGAGAGTGGACTGGAGAGAGTATAACTAGAGATCAGAAGGTTGGAGAAATGATCCAGATTTTTGCCTAACCCTTTCCTGCAGTCGCAGGGAAGATGATAAAACATCTCTCAGCAGGAAGGCTATAAACATTTTCATTGTCCCAGCCCCTTGGAATGAGAGTCAAGACAAGGCACAGCTGGGGGGTGGTGGCACTAAGTCTTCCCCTCATGTGGGATTTTCCTTTCTGACCTTGCACTTCTGTATTCAGCTCTTGGGAAAATTTCATGTGTGTTTTCTGTCTGTTCTCCTCTTCTTTATTTCATTCATTCCACCAATTTTTTTTTTTTTTTTGAGTATCTCTAAGGTATAGGCACTTTACTAGGCATTGGGAATTCGCCATTGTGTAAGACAGATTTGGCATCCATTCTCATGGGACCTATAAACCCCAAGAAACTGCATGGTCTTACCCTAGACTTCTAACGTCAATGGCAAGTATTGGCTTTGGGAAAACAGAAAGGAATTTCTAATTATGATGCTACTTCCTAGTCTTCATTTTCTCTAAAACTTTTATCCTATAACACTTTTTCAAGTGTTAAAATATCACTAGCCTTTCAAGTAAAATCCACCACGGTGAGATCACTCTATCCCTATTAACTTTCTTTCTTTCTTTCTTTTTTTTTTTTTGTCATTTGAACTCTGTTTCACGTTCACCATGAACTTATGTGTGAATGATGTCAGTTAAATTAGTTGTTCTCACAATATTCAATAGCTACAAGTGGACAATGATTTCTGGCTCAATATCCATTTACTAATATAACCGTTCATCTCATATCCTTCTAATTTGGGGTTGTACTTGTTAAGTCTCTATCTGCGATGTCTAATTCAGTGGCCACGTGTGGCTGTTGAACACTTGATATGTGGCCAAACTAAGAGGTGCTGTGAATGGGTAAAGTACACACCAGATTTCAAGGATTTAGTATAAAGAATGCAAAGTATTATATTAATGTCTTTATATTGATTACCTGGTCGATAGATTGTGTTCTGTAAAATATGTTACTAAAATTAGTTCCACCTGTTTCTTTTTCACTTTTAAAATGGAGCTACCAGAAAACTTTGAATCACATAGCAGTTTCACTGCATTTTTACAGAACAGCACTGTACTTCTTCCTTGCCATGCCCCATGTTGATTCATACAGGAAATGTTACTGTTAGCCCTTGGCTGATCATTTGCTCTCCTCCTCCCCCCAGTCCCACACCCAGCCACATACAGCATACATTATTGGATGTTTACCAGGTCCCATGCATTGTGGTGGTTGCTAAGTATACAATTGTGAAGAAGAAAGAAAAAAAATGTCTTCTGCTCTCACAGGGCTTCTGTGTTATAAGAATCCCCAGTGGCATGAGGGTGATCACCCCTGCCTGCACACTTAGCTTCAGCAGTCATTAGACTAAAGCATTTAAAGAAAAGTGCAACGTGTTCAAATGTGAGCTACCTTGTTAGTGGTCCACAGTTCATCGTATGTCTCTCACGATCTTAGTCTCGACAGCATCACCAGCATACTGCTTCTCAAAGATGTTTGGAAAATTGCTTTGGAAATTGGTAATTGTTCCAAAAAGAAACAAATAGAAAATACATCCGTGGTCAAAGGTGTTTCGGGAACTCTCAGTTAAAAGAAACATATGTCTCTTTACTGCAAAATTTATCCAAGGACTTGTTCTTCCAAAGCATCTTTATGAATTCTGAACAGGAGGATACCATGAAGATTCCCTAAATTGATTTAACCAAGGATCTGCTTCTGGTGGATTTTTTTTTCCTGGAGATAAAAATGTGCACAATAAACTTCTGAAGATGATGTTCATGTCTTCATCATCCTTCATTTTTATGTATGTCCCCATGCTGGCTATTAAGCTACTGCCTCTCAGGGGTTCCACCCCACCCTTGGATTCTTTGTACCTCCTGTTGCTGGAGCTCAGTAACCACTTTTCTGCTTTACCACCTGACTCCCTGCTAGTCTTTGCCAGTAGGGGGAGCTAGAGAGAAGCCGGAAAACCGGAAGAAGGGACAGGTGCTTCTGGTCTCTTCTTCCTGTTTCTCTCAGTTATGCTGTTAGCAGTGTTTCTTCACCCTCATAGCTGTTCTTCCCCGTCTGAGCAGCTGAATCCAGTTAGCAGTATTTTTTGGATGATGCTTGTAGAATTAGTGTCATAACCCCTTCTATGGATTGAATATGCACCCCTCCCCCCCAAATTCATGCACTGAAGCCCCAACTCCCAGTGTTACTGTATTTGGAGATAGGGCCTGTGAGGGGGTGATAAAAGTTACATGAGGTCTCAAGGGTGGGGCCATACCCCAATAGGGCTGACGCCTCTACAAGAAGAAATATAGACCAGACCATACTTTCTGTCCCTGCTATGTGAGGACACAGCGAGAAGGCAGCTGTCTGCAAGCCAGGAAGAGAGCTCTTCCCAGGAACAAAACCCTGCTGGAACCTTGATCTTAGACTTCCCAGCCTCCAGAAATGAGAGAAAATAAATTTCTGTTTAAGCCATTCAGTCTATGGTGTTCTGTCATGACAGAGTGACTAAGATGACCCCTCCATTCCCCAGTCAGCACTGGCTGACTGGAACCCCTCCCCACTTACCTGTTTCAGTTCCAGGCTTCCCTTCTCTCAGTTTCTACATTTTCATAACTCAAATCTCTTTCCTCTGTTCCTGCAGCCCTAGAGGGGGTAGCTATTTCCTGTACTTGCTACTTTTGGACACCCCAGGGTGTTCTCTTTGTCCTCCCAGTTCTTCACCAGGTAGTTCGTTATATTAAATTTTCTATTAAAATCACCTGTGTGGTTTCTAACTCCTGACTGGACCTGACTAATTTTACTTCTGTCCTCTCTCCCACTTCTTAGGCCAACAAGCTGAGGGATGAGCCAAAAAGTTATTCTAATGAGACCACACCAAACTGTTCTAACGTCAGCCCAGCCAGTGTCTCTGGGTGAGCTCTCCTCATTCCCCAGGAGGTTAGGGCCTAAGAAGAGGAACTTGCATGGAAACAAACCTACTACCAGGAGCCTACCCCTGCTGGCCTTTCCTGGTGTGCTCGGGCATGAGCAGATAGATTTGAATCTGCCCTATTTGGTCTTCTCCCTTGAAACCCTGATCTATAAGCTTTGACAAAATTGAAAAGATAGTTTTTGGCCACACTTTTATTTCCTGATCGTCCTCCTGGAAATGCAGAGTTGTGGCTTTCCCTGGCTGGCTGCTAGAGTAGCTAAACCTATCTGAAGAATTGAAGCCTTCTAACTCAAGGAGTGTTTCGTCCTCAGCACGTGATTGTGACTCTTCATGCATGTTTGCCTGCCTTTGTGCATATGTGCATGTCCATGTGTTGTGGGTCCATCCGTGTCTATGTATACACATTTGAATATGCATGAGCATATGTTGTGAAGGTGTGTGGATGTGTGCATGGATGTGCTTCAGATACATGGGACTGGCTTTTTTTAACCACTGTATCTCCAATGCCTATTACAGAGTTCATGCTAATGAATGTTCAAACTTACTTGTTGAATAAATGAATGAATGGATGAAAGAATGTGTGTTAATATTAGCTAACGCAAAAAAGAATGAAATATGTCCATTGCTTTGTTTAAGGTAGATCCAACTAGATGAGCTCTACTAGAAATATCATGAGAGCCACACACATAATTTAAAATTTTCTAGTAGCCACCTTGAATAAAATGAAGAGAAATAGGAGGAATTAATTTTTTAAATATTTCAAAATTAGCCAATATACCCAAAATATCAATACTTTAATATAACCAATATAAAATAATTTTTAATGTAACTGATAGAAAATAAAAGATTAGTGAAATACTTATGCTTTCTCAGTCAATCCAGAGTATATTTTATACTCACAGCACATCTCAATTAGGAGTAGCCATATTTCAAAAGCTCAGTATCCCCATGTGGCTCATGGCTACAGTATTAGTGAAGCCCTTGATACTATCCTGTGGGTGGTAAAGAGTAGTATGGGGCACTTTCTATTTTCTATATGGGAAAGTTTGAGATTAGGAGTCTTGGGAAGTAGGGGTGATCTCTTGGATTTGGAAAATATTGGTTGGAAATATGTATCTCTGACATCCTTCAAGTTGCAGCAAGGTTTACACAGTTCGGCTCACAACACCTTCCCTACCCTCCCACACCAGCACTGTGGGGTGAAGCACAAACTAGAACCTTGTGAAGCCCCATGAGGCTTTCCCAAAACCCCTTTCCCATTACCCTTCCTTTGCTGGAAACCCATCTCCCACTCTGGAATTTGATCCCCTATTCTAGAAATCTAGACATATCTTCCCCTAGAACAGTCTCTAACCAATCTCTTGCTTCAGGTTCTACCATAAAGAAATAAAAAAAAAAAAAGAATTAGAAAACAGAAACATGCATGCACATGTACATGCATACACACACACATGCACACACCAGGAAGCATGATTGGCCCTCTTCTCCTCTCTCATATTCTTCATCCTCTATCTTTCCTCATCACATCTGATATGAGCCATTTTATATTTTATATTTTTCTCCCCACTTTTGTTTTGAGCTAGAGATCTCCTAGGTTCACAATCTCTTCACCCACCCCTATCAATACCCCATTTTATGGTTGTGACATTGATAGAAATCCACATGGCATTGGTGAAAAGCCTCATGTCTTCTCTTCCCCTTTACTCATTGTCTCTGTTATTAGATAAGACAGAATCTCAGAGATGGCTCCATTGGTTTCAGACCATCCACCCATTACAATCAGTGTATTTTTAAATACTCTAAACTAGAGTCATTTGTAGCACACAGGCAGTTAAAAAGAACAACAACAAAAAACAAAACCAAAAAAAAAAACCCCCACACAAACTACATATTTTTCATTAACGTATACTGTTAACTACGCCAGTAAATTATGGATAATTTAATTTAATTTAGACTTAAGGCAACGTTTTCCTCACTAATGAGTGGTTATTTGTTATTAGGAAAATATTTATTGAAGTGGAATTGTGTGATCTCTCACATCACTATTAAACCTTGTTAAACCATTTTTAATTTCAATTTGGGTTTAATTAAGATTCATTAAGCATTTTATTAAATCTAAATTAAATTGAAATGGAAATGGGGTTTGCCAAGGAAAGATGGTGGTGCCCTTCCTTCATTCTCAGTTCTTTCAAAATGACACAGTTACAGAAGTACTTGGGAGGAAGTGGGATTCCTTCATTATTGGTAGAACAGAAAGAGCACAGGCTTAGTCACAGACTGATCAGGGTTCAAACTGAGGAACTGCTGCTGGCTCACCCTGAAACCTTGAATGAGTTATATCATTTTTTTTGGTAATCAGCTTACTCCTTTGTAAGATGAGAATTGGAATATTAGAGTAGGCATGGGGATGGACAGGAAAGGATAGGTACCAAATGGATATTTACACCTCCTTTTCCTGTCTCAGGTAACTATAATTCCTTAGGAAATGGAATGAAATAAATAAGTTCTTTGAAGAAGAAGATGAAGAAGAAGAAAGAGAGAGAGATGGAAGAAGGAAGGAAGGAAGGAAGGAAGGAAGGAAGGAAGGAAGGAAGGTAGGAAGGAAGGAAGAAAATTGTGACTTTAAAATGTGGCAACATACGTGGTGCTATCAGAAGCCTAGATTCAAAAGAGGGTGTTGGTGGAGCAAAGGCAGAGGAACTAATTAAAGCTTGATGACTTGGGCCTTGGAAAAGGCTGGACCAAGAATACAGGAGCTGGGCGATGCAGTCTTGTCCACCAAAACTCATGAGAGAGAGGGTTTCCCCTTGGGTATGAAAGTAAGTTCATGGCCTTGACTTTGTGGAGGAGTTGGTTAAAGTGAAACCTGAATGGCATGGATAGCTCTTTCTGGCCCAATCCAGTGCAAATCAGAGCTACACTCTAGTCTCATGTAAAGTCCTCAAAATGGACAAATACCAGTGTTCATTTGTCCAACAGACTACTGCTGGGTGCCACGCCACATGTTAGGAATATAATGGTCAATAAGACCTTCATGACCTAATGATAGAAAGAGACATGCCAACAACACACTCCAAAGTGCCATATTGTGGACATGGATAATGTGCTGTGTTAAAGAGGCTGTGTAATGTACCAACTGTCAAAGACCTACTCTATGTGACATCAATCTGCTGTCCCTTTCAGAGTCTCTGAGCTCCATTTTAAATCTCTACTGAGCTGTTGACTCAACCAAATCCTTGATTTCATTTTCACTTTGAAGCTCCTAGAAAAAGCCCCTTTCCTTAATGCCCCATCATTTGTATGAATCTCTAGTCCCACCTGTTCAGGTGGTTGGGATGTACCTATTCAAATGGAAGCATTCATCCTTGATTCAACTTTTCCTTCTCCTGGAGTGAGTTCTTTAGAAGCAAGAATAGGTCTTTCCTTTTGACATATCTCATCCTTTGATTGAAACCTTTTGCCACCTCAATATCTAAAGATAATTTCAACACATATGATCCAGTGGAGACTCCCACTTCCAGTACTCTTCCCTGCTCTTCAAACACTAAGTAGTCAGAATTAGAGGAAATCAAGATCCTCAGTAACCTATACAGGCCGAACAGAGCAAGGGGCAGCCCCTGAATGACTCTTCCCTTAGAGAAAACCCAAATACTTATTTTAATCAGCCTAGCACACACTAACGTGTGCATGTGCATGTATATATGGGCACAGAGTTACATGAACCTGCATGTTCATTCTGCTGAATAACTTCCATTTTCCTCTCCAGATTCATTCTCCACCCATTCCCACCCTGGTCTGTTATCCAAAAGTCTGATCAATATTGACAACCCCAGTGGGTTCTCTTGACTTCTGGGGAGCCTCAGCAGGAAAGTTCAGAGTGGCAGGAGGGGGATAGAAACTTTCATCAATCTTTCATCTCCTTTCCTGTGAGTACCAAGGTTGGCTGCATCCACGGGCCAAGATGGCAGGTCCTCCTCCAGGGTCCTTTCTCTCCAGAGGGCTGCTCCCTGTCCTTACCCTTTCAGGAGGATGGTGATAACAGAACTCTGCTGTTGCTATCCCTAGGACACTACTCTGTCCTTTGTGGTTTCTCTGCAGCCTGCCTACACTTTCGTAAATTGTTCTCTTATTAAACTCTTTTTAAGTTTCCCAATTTGAGTGTGCCAAATGCTTTCTGCAATGGCCCTGACTGATAGGCACACACAGAAGCACTCAGATCAAAGGTCCCACTCAGGGTATAACTAGATTGCCTTTATGGAAATCAGGAACATTGATTGTCCTCGTGGCCAGTCAAGGTGTCTCCAGCTGTGTGACTAGTCAATCTGAGATATAATAAAAGTGCTGGAAAGATCAGCAGGTGGATTTAGTCCTTTGCCAGGCCTTTCTGCTCCAAGGGGCAGGCCAGGCTCTCTGAGTTTCCAATACCTCCCTTTGTCTTCATTCCAGAAACGAGTGAACCAAGCAGCCCAGATGGAAAGCAGAAATGCAGACAGAGGGCTGTGGAAGAGGAAACTTAAAATAACTGAGCAACTTAAAGAAAACAAGCAGGGATTTATTGGAAACAACTGCCTCAAAAGGGAGAAAAAAAATATTCCCGGCTTAAGAAGAAAGAAGATGAGAAGACATAAAAACAAGCCAGATGAAAGTCTCTGCAAGGAAAACAAGAAAGAAGGAAGAAAGGGCACCATCCCGCAGAAAATCGGTCAAGAGAACAGAGGTCCAGGGCAGCCCAGGCTCTGTCTTCCTGGTACCCAGGGACGGGGCGCTTCTGCTTTTTCAGAAGACTGCTGCCCTGAATTCCCTCTTGCAAGGTCCTCACCTGGAGAGTATTCCTCCCTCAAAGCCCTGCCCTGTTGTCCTGTATGGGCAGGGATGATCAGGGCCCTGGCTATCATCCCACTGATTACAATCCTAATCCTTGCTGGGAGGGACCGCTATGAAGAGGGACTAACCTCCCTCCAGGCTTTTCCACTCCTCCTAGAGTTCTGAGACAGTCTCTTGAGTTTTCTGTTATGCTATTTTCTCTTACTTTTCTTTTTTTTTTCTTAAGGATTTTATTTATTTATTTGACAGAGAGAGAGCACACAAGCAGGGGGAGCGGTAGGCAGAAGGAGAGGGAGAGGGAGAGGCAGGCTCCCTGCAGAGCAGAGAGCCGATGCTGGACTTGATCCCAGGACCCTGGGATCATCACCTGAGCCAAGGGCAGCTGCTTAACCAACTGAGCCATCCAGGCACCCCTTTCTCTTTTCAACCAAATCCATTAGCAGTAGACCAAACAGAAGAAAAAAAAAGTCAAAGGTAATACCTCCCAAACATACAGTTTGTTTATTTTTTTAAAAGATTTATTTATTTATTTGAGAGAGAGAGAGAAGCGAGAGAGAGTGGGGGAGGGGCAGAGGGAGAGAATCTTCAAGCCAACTCCCCACTGAGCACAGAGCCCAACTTGGGGCTGGATCTCATGACCCTGAGATCATCACCTGAGCCGAAACCAAGAGTCAGATGCTCAACTGACTGTGCCATCCAGGCGCGCCCAAAAGAGATTGTTATTTAGTTTTGTGTTTGTTGGTAGTGGGTGTTCTTGCTAATCAGTCTGTCCATGTCTAGAGCTCAGGTTGCATTTCATTGCCGGCATGACTATTGATAATAAAGACTCTTTTCAGGGCAAGGGAATCTGAGACAGCATCCCCCCTCTAGCTGAGCGGGTCAGGCATCGGATGTAGAGGCCATGGAAAGGCCTCCTTCTGCTGACTTGGACACACTCTTTCTTTTTCCAGCCCAGCTGAGCCCTCTCATCTCTCCACTCTGATGATAAGCCTTGTTAAGGCTCAAGCTTTCATCTGCCTGGGTGGTATCAGGATTTGGGGGACATGTGGCCTCAGTGCTTACGTTTGGGTGGCATGTGGCTGGGAGCCTCTGATGAAACAAACAAGTTTTATGAATAGACAAGGATGACAGTAAAGATAAAAAACATAAAAACTAGTCATGTAGGGCATCTCCTCTGCCGTCCGTGGTGCAGGGACTCTGGAGAAATGATGTCTGATTCTCACAACAACCACAGAAGTTAGGAACTGTTAGTCCATTTCTTAGATAAGGAAAGAGGCCCAAAGAGCTGGTATCTTCCCCAAAGTCCTATGCCCTATAGCTAGTGAGAAAAAGAACTGTGATTTCCTTTACATTTTGTATGCGTGCTCTCTCTCTCTCTTTGTGTGTATGTGTTCTCTCTCTTGATTAAAATATTTTGGGTGGCATTTTTCTCTTTGCCATGCATTAAGCACCTGTCAAGTCCCCCAAAAGAAGGAAGAGAAGAGGCAAAGATAGAGGTTAAGGAGGGGAACACTGGTCTTGTTGGGACTACCCACTCTAGGAGGAATGGTCTCACACATTCTAAATGTGAGATCAGGGTACGATATTATTGAGATAACTCTGCAGTCCTCCATCAAAGCTGTTTTCCCATCCATTCATTCAACAAATATTCATTGAGTGATGAAGTGATTAAAAGTCCGGGCTCTGGAATCAGATTGGTTGAGTATATATCCTAGCCCTGCCACTTTATAAACTATGTAAACCTTAAGTAAGATACTAAAGCTCTTGAGACTTCATTTACCCTTTCTGTAAAATGGGGTTAACAATGGGTAAGTGCTGTTAGGATTAAATGTGTGTTAGGCACTTAGCACAATTGGTCAGTACATATTTAGTGAAATCAGAGATGTTTTGACCTCCAAAAGAGGCGTGTGTGGATCTATGTCTGTGTGTATGTATCTGAGGGAAGCAGGGAGAAACTAGAATTTTTACGTGGTTCCACCTCTATATAGTCATCTATTGTATCTATTTATATGACTGCGGGCAAGTCTCTAGCCTCCCTGACCCTCAGCTTCCTTATTTCCTAGGATGAGACTTCAGTAAGAATGTAAAACACTCAAAACTATTCTGGAATCAGTGTAATTGCTTAGTGAAATGCTGTTTTCCCCTCTTTACCTCTTGTTTTGCTAACCCATTAGGGCTGCAGATCCAGGGACCTGTCTCCGGGTTTTCAAGAAGCCATTATGAATTCTCTCAACTACAGCCAGGAACGTTGTCCAATGGGGACAATGTGTCAGGGGGAGGGGAGACAGAGTCATAAGACATTCATTGACTTTTCTGAGAAAAATGAGCTCAGGAAAACCAAATGTTGGCCACTTTTCCCTTTTCACACCTCATCTTTCTCTCAAATTAAGCTAAGCTGGTGACCAGGCTCTGGTGTGGAGCAGGCCCGTCCTCTGCCACAGCCAGATCTAGAAAAATGAGAAAAACAGCCAGCATGAAGCCACAGGAGTGACTCTCATGCTGGCTTCACTGAGGGAGAAGGGACCCAGTTCCTCCATCTCCTCCAGGTGTCACCAGGGAAGCAGAAATTAAAGACATGACTTTAAGTCTAATTAAGTCCACTGTGGAAAATTCTCCAAAGGCTGAAGGAATCTATATGATTTTTTTTAAATAAACTTTTTGATGTTAGAATAACTTTAAATTTACAAAAATGTCTCAAGGCTAATTTAGAGAATTCCTGTGTGTCTTTCACCCAGCTTATTCCAATGTTAACATCTAATATTCTGGGTTCCAGAATAAAACATTTGTTAAATGGTAGGACCAGGATTTCAAAGACAAATTTACTTTCTCTCATGTTTCCATCTTAAGGCCTCTGCTTTGTGAACCTCTGCCCTAGAACTCCTAGTTTCTCTCCTGCATATCTAGTGGAATGGTTAACATGGCTGATGAATGGTACCCTTAGTGAGAATTCACTCAGGATTAAATGCTTCAGAGCCTCAAGAAGAAGATGTCAGTGGCTCTAGCTGATGGGTCTAAAATAGCTAGCAAATCCTGAAGTGATCCAGAATGTGAGTGTAACAGCTTCCACCTGATGCCCCTCCCTCCACATATACGCCCCATAAAACCTGGCGTTTTATTCCCTCAGTGCCCAGAGTCTTACGCACACATTCCGCCTTGTGCTGGGAGGTGTTTCTTTGGGAAGAGAAGAACCACACACAATCTGCCAAGGGAAGATCAGAATCAGCGTGTGGAAAATCTGAGGTGAGTACTGAGGACTCACACTGAGTGTAGGACAGGGGCATTCAAGGGGATTGTGCAGTTAGGCTGGAGACTCATTTAATCAATTTTGGGTACAGGGTGTGTGTGTGTGTGTGTAGCCATGTGCAAATCCAGTTCAAAGAGACAGAGGTAAGAAAGATACATACAAACGTAGATTTTTAGATGCCTATAGGAGCAAATCCCTTCATTTCTTTATTCACTCATCCATTCATAGAATAAATATTTATTAAGTAATTTTGTTGTGCCAGGGCCTGTGCCAACACAGATTTCTGGTCTTGGTCTGCATTTCAAGACTTCAGTGAAATCTTCCATGGGTGCACCTACATGTGAGGCTCAAGAAGCTCACCTTTCTGGAAAAATAACACCCCTCTTTTTGCCTTTGTCAAAGGAAAAAGAGAAGCTAGTTTATAAGGGATACAAAACGTCAGAGAAATCAGTTCAGAGCACTTTGCAGGATATCCATCCCTAACAGCAGAAAGAAAACACGGCCGTTTTGCCCCTTAGTGATCAAGAATTCCACAGGGTAGAGCAAATGTGGGGACTCTGGGGCTACCTCTGGTTTTTGGGACTGCAACCTCTCTCTTTTCCTTCCTGTGTGTGTCAGTAATTAGGTTGAAAATGAGAAATGCGCAGCTAAGTGTCAGGATGAAGTAAAGTGTCTGGAGAGGATGCATGTGGTGTCTGCTGGGAGGGCCCATGGTGAACACTGTCTGGAAGATAGAGAGCAGGTGTGTTCTCATATGCACAGATCACCACCACTAAATGGACAGTGCTAATGTACCCAAAGGATTGAACTACGGGATCATCGACAGGGAGGGCACATACTCTCTTGGAAAATACCCACTGTAGTGGTCAAGAAAGAAGTGGAGTCAGCCGAGAAAGCCAGAGGGGGGAGGAGCATGCAGAACACACCACTGTGTTCCTTTATATCCACACCGTTCCTTTACATCCCTCAGAAACGAAAGATGTGCCAACAATTCTGTTGACGTGTGAATTGTGCTCAGAGATGCATGCTGCCTGGGAAAGCTGGTTGGGGAGGGAGCAAAAGTTGACAATCTTTTCTTTACCTGGAAGTCAGGTATGGCATGAAAGAAGGTGAGAAGAAGAAATGAAGAGGGCAAAGAAGGAGAGGGAAAGCTGGGAAGGGAGCATCTGCCGTGAGTCCACTTTGGGTTCAGGAGGAGGTTCCAGCAAGGCCCACTCTGGGAAAGTTTAGATGCATTGGGGGTTTTCTGCTTGGCTCTGTGACGTGGGATGATACTAAGGAGAGACTGTTCAGCAGGATGTCAACAAATACTTCCCTCCTAGGAAGATAAATTTGAGCAGGGGCTGGTATTCACAGGAAGTGGTTTATGCCCCATAATTTGTGTAAAAAAAATCAAAACAGGCTGGGAGGCACATGTGAGGGGTAAGCTGGTATTGGTTTTTGTCTGCTGGGTTGTGGAAGCCTGGGAGGAGCTGAGATGGATTCAGCTGGGCTCTGGGTTCAGGGGATTGGACTGAGTGATTGGTGATGCCAGGGTCAGTGACCCAGTGCCTTTCTTGATCAGGAATTTATAAGAAAATTGACCCTAATATGGCTTTTGTTTCTTGATGATCCTGACTATCCCTTGATTAAAATCTCTGTGATTAGTCTGGGCCTTGCTGGATTCAGTGTTGGAATCTGACCAGTGATCTGGTCAACAGACAAAACTGGCCAGAAGGCATAGAAAAAGCCAGCATCACAGAGGTTCATGATACTTGTTATTTTTCCCCCCACTCCAGAAACCATGCTAGACTTCACTGACCCATCATGGCGCTCCTACTGAGCTCAGGTATAACCTCACACTCCTCATTAAGACCAAATTCCGAAAGCCACGGCATATCATTCATAATATGCCCTGAAGATGAAACCTGCTAGCCATCCTGGAGGTAGAGGTCGTGAGGTACAATGCAACACTGCCAAGCAATGGGGGGCATTCATTCATTCATCCCTGTATTGATTAGTTCAGAAAATATTTACTAAGAATCTATGATATATTGAGCTTCCTGCTAGACACTGGGGACTATAGAGATAAACAAAGCTTCATCTCTATTGTACATGATCCACTATTGCAGAAAGAGAGAGAGAAAGAAAACATGAATTTTTCCAATAGGATTTCAAGCACATTGCAGGAACAGAGGAAGCTGTGGCCACCACTACATGGGGGATTGCAGGTTTCACAGAGATGGTGACATTTGAGCTTGGTCATGAAGGAGTCAAATAGTGAATAAGAATATGGATAAATAGTACAATTTGTGCAGTTGGCAGTCTAGAGGAGAAATATTTGAAGATATTACTCTTCTTAAACATCTCATAGGATATGTTTGGTCAAATGAAATTATTTTTTCATTTTTTTAAAGATTTTATTTATTTATTTGCAAGAAAGGGAGAGTGAGAGAGAGCATGAGCAGAGCAGAAGGAGAGGGAGAAGCAGACTCCCCGCTGAGCAGGGAGCCCGACATGAGGCTCGATCCCAGGACCCTGGGATCATGACCTGAACCGAAGGCAGACACTTAACTGACTGAGCCCACCCAGATGCCCCAATTTTTTTCATTCTGAAAGTAATCAGACTAACTTATAAACACAAATGACAATCTGATAATATAGATGGAGAGAAAGATCCAGGAAAAGAGAAGAGAGGAAGAGAGTTACTTTTATGAAAGTCTCCTAAAATGATCAAGAGAAGAGTTAATTCAAAGTTGCCCTACATGGAAAAAATAGGAAGGGAGGAATATTATTTTCTATGATAGGAAGAGCCATTGAGAAGGACGTGTGTTGACTTTTTCTTCCCATTGTCCATTTGCTCTTCTTATAGAAATCCTACCTAAATTGCCTTCTGGGGAACCATATCCTCTACTCTAAGCCCATATGCTTTGGGGGCTCCAGGTCTGAGCTGAGGGTGCAAGATGTGACCTGGGCCTCAGTTAATCAGACCATTGGGTTTTGTTATGACTTATTTTTATATCCAGTATGACAATCTGAGCCTTTTAGTTGGGTTGCACAATTCATTTACATTTAGAGTGTTTATTAATATGGTTCAGTTTAAATCTACTATCTTGCTCTATGTTTTCTGTCTTATCTCATTTTTCTATTTTTATTTTTCCTGCTTTCTTTTGTGATAATTGAGTACTCTTTCTGATTTTTTTTTAAATTTTTTTATTGTTATGTTAATCACCATATATTACATCATTAGTTTTTGGTGCAGTGTTCCATGATTCATTCTTTGTTCATAACACCCAGTGCTCCATGCAGAACGTGCCCTCCTCAATACCCATCACCAGGCTAACACATCCCCCTCCCCCCTCCCCTCTAGAACCCTCAGTTTGTTTTTCAGAGTCCATCATCTCTCATGGTTCGTCTCCTCCTCTGACATACTCCCCTTTTCTTCCTCTCCTGTTATCTTCTTCTTTTTCTTTTTTCTTAAAATATGTTGCGTTATTTGTTTCAGAAGTACAGATCTGTGATTCAACAGTCTTGCACAATTCACAGCGCTCACCGTAGCACATACCCTCCCCAATGTCTATCACCCAGCC
>NW_027397100.1:7002563-7008030 GCF_003265705.2 Callorhinus ursinus | reverse complement strand
TCGTTGCAAATGGCAAGATCTCATTCCTTTTGATGGCTGCATAATATTCCATTGTGTATATATACCACTTCTTCTTTATCCATTCATCTGTCGATGGGCATCTTGGCTCTTTCCACAGTTTGGCTATTGTGGACATTGCTGCTATAAACATTGGGGTACACGTACCCCTTTGGGTCCCTACATTTGTATCTTTGTGGTAAATACCCAGTAGTGCAATTGCTGGATCGAACGGTAGCTCTAATTTCAACTGTTTGAGGAACCTCCATACTGTTTTCCAGAGTGGTTGCACCAGCTTGCATTCCCACCAACAGTGTAGGAGGGTTCCCCTTTCTCCACATCCCCGCCAACATCTGTTGTTCCCTGACTTGTTAATTTTGGCCATTCTGACGGGTGTGAGGTGGTATCTCATGGAGGTTTTGATTTGGATTTCCCTGATGCCGAGCGATGTGGAGCACTTTTTCATGTGCCTGTTGGCCATTTGGATGTCTTCTTTGGAGAAATGTCTGTTCATGTCTTCTGCCCATTTCTTGATTGGATTATTTGTTCTTTGGGTGTTGAGTTTGATAAGTTCTTTATAGATTTTGGATACTAGCCCTTTATCTGATATGTCATTTGCAAATATTTTCTCCCATTCTGTCGGTTGTCTTTTGGTTTTGTGGACTGTTTTTTTGCTGTGCAAAAGCTTTTTATCTTGATGAAATCCTAATAGTTCATTTTTGCCCTGGCTTCTCGTGCCTTTGGCGATGTTTCTAGGAAGAAGTTGCTGCGGCTAAGGTCGAAAAGGTTGCTACCTGTGTTCTCCTTTAGGATTTGGATGGACTCCTGTCTCACGTTTAGGTCTTTCAACCATTTGGAGTCTATTCTTGTGTGTGGTGTAAGGAAATGGTCCAGTTTCATTCTTCTGCATGTGGCTGTCCAATTTTCCCAACACCATTTGTTGAAGAGACTGTCTTTTTGCCATTGGACATTCTTTCCTGCTTTGTCAAAAATAAGTTGACCATAGAGTTGAGGGTCCATTTCTGGGCTCTCGATTCTGTTCCATTGATCTATGTGTCTGTTTTTGTGCCAGTACCATACTGTCTTGATGATGACAGCTTTGTAATAGAGCTGGAAGTCCGGAATTGTGATGCCGCCAGCTTTGCTTTTCTTTTTCAGTATTCCTCTGGCTATTCAGGGTCTCTTCTGGTTCCATACAAATTTTAGGATTATTTGTTCCATTTCTTTGAAAAAAGTGGATGGTATTTTGATGGGGATGGCATTGAATGTGTAGATTGCTCTAGGTAGCATTGACATCTTCACAATGTTGATTCTCCCAATCCATGAGCATGGAACGTTTTTCCATTTCTTTGTGTCTTCTTCAATTTCTTTCATGAGTA
The DNA here is from genome assembly GCF_003265705.2 of Callorhinus ursinus. Classification (NCBI taxonomy): domain Eukaryota; kingdom Metazoa; phylum Chordata; class Mammalia; order Carnivora; family Otariidae; genus Callorhinus; species Callorhinus ursinus. The sequence goes on along the minus strand of NW_027397100.1, from coordinate 7,006,654 downwards.
TTTTATAGTTTTCTGAGTACAGATCCTTTGCCTCTTTGGTTAGATTTATTCCTAGGTATCTAATGGTTTTGGGTGCCATTGTAAATGGGATCGACTCCTTGATTTGTCTCTCTTCTGTCTTGTTGTTGGTGTATAGGAATGCCACTGATTTCTGTGCATTGATTTTATAGCCTGCTACTTTACTGAATTCCTGTATGAGTTCTAGCAGTTTTGGGGTGGAGTCTTTTGGGTTTTCCACATACAGTATCATATCATCTGCAAAGAGTGAGAGTTTGACTTCCTCTTTGCCGATTTGGATGCCTTTGATTTCTTTTTGTTGTCTGATTGCTGTGGCTAGGACTTCTAATACTATGTTGAATAGCAGTGGTGAGAGTGGACATCCCTGCCGCGTTCCTGACCTTAGGGGAAAAGCTCTCAGCCTTTCCCCATTGAGAATGATATTCGCTGTAGGTTTTTCATAGATGGCTTTTATGATATTGAGGTATGTACCCTCTATCCCTATACTCTAAAGAGTTTTGATCAAGAAAGGATGTTGTACTTTGTCAAATGCTTTTTCTGCATCTATTGAGAGGATCATATGATTCTTGCTCTTTCTTTTGTTAATGTATTGTATCACGTTGATTGATTTGCCGATGTTGAACCAGCCTTGCAGCCCAGGAATAAATCCCACTTGGTCATGGTGAATAATCCTTTTAATGTACTGTTGGATCCTATTGGCTAGTATTTTGGTGAGAATTTTTGCATCCATGTTCATCAAGGATATTGGTCTGTAATTCTCTTTTTTGATGGGGTCTTTGTCTGGTTTTGGGATCAAGGTAATGCTGGCCTCATAAAATGAGTTTGGAAGTTTCCCTTCCATTTCTATTTTTTGGAACAGTTTCAGGAGAATAGTTATTAATTCTTCTTGAAATGTCTAATAGAATTCCCCTGGGAATCCATCTGGCCCTGGGCTTTTGTTTTTTGGGAGATTTTTGATGACTGCTTCAATTTCCTTAGTGGTTATAGGACTGTTCAGGTTTTCTATTTCTTCCTTGTTCAGTTTTGGTAGTTGATACATCTCTAGGAATGCACCCATTTCTTCCAGGTTATCTACTTTGCTGGCATAGAGTTGCTCATAATATGTTCTTATAATTGTTTGTATTTCTTTGGTGTTGGTTGTGATCTCTCCTCTTTCATTCATGATTTTGTTGATTTGGGTCATTTCTCTTTTCTTTTTGATCAGTCTGGCCAGGGGTTTATCAATCTTGTTAATTCTTTCAAAGAACCAGCTCCTAGTTTCGTTGATCTGTTCTACTGTTGTTTTGGTTTCTAGTTCATTGATTTCTGCTCTGATCTTTATGATTTCTCTTCTCCTGCTGGGTTTAGGCTTTATTTGCTGTTCTTTCTCCAGCTCCTTTATGTGTAGGGTTAGGTTGTGTATTTGAGACCTTTCTTGTTTCTTGAGAAAGGCTTGTATTGCTATATACTTTCCTCTCAGGACTGCCTTTGCTGTATCCCAAAGATTTTGAACAGTTGTGTTTTCATTTTCATTGGTTTCCATGAATTTTTTTAAATTCTTCTTTAATTTCTTGGTTGACCCATTCATTCTTTAGTAGGATGCTCTTTAGCCTCCATGTATTTGAGTTCTTTCCAACGTTCCTCTTGTGTTTGAGTTCTAGTTTCAAAGCATTGTGGTCTGAAAATATGCAGGGAATGATCCCAATCTTTTGGTACTGATTGAGACCTGATTTGTGACCTAGGATGTGATCAATTCTGGAGAATGTTCCATGGGCACTAGAGAAGAATGTGTATTCCGTTGCTTTGGGATGGAATGTTCTGAATATGTCTGGAAGTCCATTTGGTCCAGTGTGTCATTTAAAGTCTTTATTTCCTTGTTGATCTTTTGCTTAGATGATCTGTCCATTTCAGTCAGGGGGGTGTTAAAGTCCCCCACTATTATTGTATTGCTGTCAATGTGTTTCCTTGCTTTTGTTATTAATTGCCTTATATAATTGGCTGCTCCCATGTTCGGGGCATAGATATTTACAATTGTTAGATCTTCTTGTTGGATAGACCCTTTAAGTAGGATATAGTGTCCTTCCTCATCTCTTATTACAGTCTTTGTTTTAAAATCTAGTTTGTCTGATATAAGGATTGCCACCCCAGCTTTCTTTTGGTGTCCATTAGCATGGTAAATGGTTTTCCACCCCCTCCCTTTCAATCTGGGGGTGTCTTTGGGTCTAAAAGGAGTCTCTTGCAGACAGCATATTGATGGGTCTTGTTTTTTAATCCAATCTGATACCCTGTGTCCTTTGATTGGGGCATTGAGCCCATTTACATTCAGGGTAACCTTTGAAAGATATGAATTTAGTGCCATTGTATTGCCTGTAAGGTGACTGTTAACTGTCTGTTGTCTGTGTTCGTTTCTGCTCTTTGCTGCTTTTAGGTTCTCTCTTTGCTTAGAGGACCCCTCTCAATATTTCTTGGAGGGCTGGTTTCGTGTTTGCAAATTCCTTTAGTTTTTGTTTGTTCTGGAAGCTTTTTATCTCTCCTTCTATTTTCAGTGATAGCCTAGCTGGATATAGTATTCTTGGCTGCATATTTTTCTCGTTTAGTGCTCTGAAGATATCTTGCCAGTCCTTTCTGGCCTGCCAGGTCTCTGTGGATAGGTCTGTTGCCAATCTAATGTTTCTACCATTGTAGGTTACATATCTCTTCTCCCGAGCTGCTTTCAGGATTTTCTCTTTGTCTCTGAGACTCGTAAGTTTTACTATTAGATGTCGGGGTGTTGACCTATTATTACTGATTTTGAGAGGGGTTCTCTGTGCCTCCTGGATTTTAATGCCTGTTTCCTTCCTCACATTAGGGAAGTTCTCTGCTATAATTTGCTCCAATATACCTTCTGCCCCTCTCTCTCTCTCTTCTTCTTCTGGGATCCCAATTATTCTAATGTTGTTTCGTCTTATTGTATCGCTTATCTCTCGAATTCTGCCCTCGTGATCCTGTAGTTGTTTCTCTCTCTTTTTCTCAGCCTCTTTATTTTCCATCATTTGGTCTTCTATATCACTGATTCTCTCTTCTGCCTCATTTATCCTAGCAGTTAGTGCCCCCATTTTTGATTGCACCTCATCAATAGCCTTTTTGATTTTGATTTGGTTAGATTTTAGTTCTTTTATTTCTCCAGAAAGGGTTTCTCTAATAACTTCCACGCTTTTTTCAAGCCCAGCTAGTATCTTTAAAGTCATGATTCTGAACTCTAGGTCCGACATCGTACTAATGTCCGTATTGAGTAGGTCCCTGGCTGACGGTACTACCTCTTGTTCTTTTTGCTGAGGTGATTTCTTTCGTCTTGTCATTTTGTCCAGAGGAGAATACATGAATGAGAGAATAAAATGCTAACAGGTTTACAACGTCCCCAGCAAATATACTGTATACAAATCAGAAAAGACCTGAAACCAGGGGAAAAGAAAGGGAAAGAAAGAAAAAAGAAAGAGAAAAAAGAGAAAAAAAAAAGATAAAAACAAAAACAAAACAATACAAAAAAAGCAGAATATGATCAAATATGATCAGGCTAGTGCATAGAGCAGTGCCACACATTAGATTTTGGGCATATTTTGGCTGTTAGAAAAAAGTGCCTCCTAAAATTTTAAAGGAAGAAAGACATATATGTACAAATAAGGGTTGATACAATGAAGGGATTGAAGATGACTGTAAAGATGAAAATTATAAAAGATTTTATAAAAGGACTTGGTAAGATAATTTTTTGAAAAAAGAAAGAAGATTTAAGAAAAAAAAAAAAAGGAAAAAGGGAGAGAATGTGATCAGGCAGGAGACTAGAACAAAGCCATATACTAGTGATTTAGGGTATATTTTGATCTGTTAGAAGAAACTGTACCTCAAAATTTTAAAGAGAGCACAACTTATATATATATGCCAAAAATAAGGGTAACTACTATGAAGGGATAAAATATGACTCTAAAAATGAAAAATAAAAAATGTTTTTTTTTTTTTTTTAAAAAGGGATTGAGAAGATGTTGGTTGAAAAAGGGAAAAAGAAAAAGAAAAAAAAGCAGTCAACAAAAATTAACTTTGATGAAATAATGGATCATGGT
>NW_027397100.1:7002090-7002463 GCF_003265705.2 Callorhinus ursinus | reverse complement strand
ATTGGTAAAATAAATTGTTTGAAAAAAGAAAGAAGATTTAAGAAAAGAAAAAAAAAAAAGGAAAAAGGGAGAGAATGTGATCAGGCAGGAGACTAGAACAAAGCCATATACTAGTGATTTAGGGTATATTTTGATCTGTTAGAAGAAACTGTACCTCAAAATTTTAAAGAGAGAACAACTTATATATATATGCCAAAAAATAAGGGTAACTACTATGAAGGGATAAAATATGACTCTAAAAATGAAAAATAAAAAATGTTTTGTTTTTTTTTTTAAAAAAGGGATTGATAAGATGTTGGTTGAAAAAGGGAAAAAGAAAAAGAAAAAAAAGCAGTCAACAAAAATTAACTTTGATGAAATAATGGATCATGGT